>NC_133775.1:91321675-91549668 GCF_003597395.2 Chelonoidis abingdonii
AATGATTTTTGCCCCATCAGCCACTGGGCTCTCAACCCAGAATTCTAAGGGGCAGGGGAGACTGCGGGAACTATGGGATAGCTACGGAATAGCTACCCACAGTGCAATGCTCCGGAAATCGACGCTAGCCTCGGACCATGGACGCACACTGCAGAATTAATATGCTTAGTGTGGACGTGTGCACTCGACTGTATACAATCTGTTTTACAAAACCGGTTTATGTAAAATCGGAATAATCCCTTAGTGTAGACGTACCCTGACTTTGGTCAAGTTACCTCAGGGATGAATTTGGCCCACAGAGAAAGCAATAAGGTATTTAAAGCAATGAGAAACAACACGGAGATGTAAGTGAGAGCAGTTAAAAAATATGAACCTGCTTGACCCTAATTTGCAAACCTCTAACTGTAGATGAATATTTCTTGTTTTGAAGTTCAAGCATAATAACTTATGGAACCATTAGGGCTCTGATTAAATGGTTCCCTCAGCTCTTGACTCTTTTGTGTCTGGGTGTGTATATTTTCTTATGTAATCTTTCATTTCTAGTTTGTTTTCTTGTTTTAACCTTCCAGTTCACTAGCAGTGCTGAAAAACAGGCCTTTTCCCCCTTGTACTCCTGCCCCAAAAGATTGCATCCAGTGTCTGAAATGTGCTAATCTTAGCTGTCTACCCCACACCCATGTCTTTCTCTTTTTTTGCGCCTTTGGAGACTGGAGTCACTACTGCAGTCAGGCAATTATGTTTCAAAGCCAGAGAACTCCACTGAACTTTACCAGAAACTGCTGAAGCAAGCAGGCAAGTGCACTGGTTTTGAATGCATGGCATGGAAGTGCACTCACATTCCAATCAGGTGCTCTCAGGGCAGGAACAGGGCAGTTAGATTTGGAACAAGAAGCTAATTTCAGTGCTGGATTGTTGGGAAGCTTTAAGTTGATGCTGTGATTTAAGGGAAGCCTTCCTGATGCAAAAAGTCTTTTGTGTTCCAGTGGAAGGTCTGAGGCGAGGGGAGGAGGGGATATCTGTTTTATCTTTAAAGGAATATTTTTAAGCTTGCCCAGCCCAAAATTTGTCCTGTGGTGTTTTAGTTTTCTTTCTTAAGCCTTCTTACTAAGATCATGCTATTTTTTAATAGTCAGGTTGTCAGAAGAAATACTGGAATGCTCTGTTTACAATAAGAATAAGAATAATCATCTCCAGCAGCCCAGTCCTCATAAGGAATCAGATGAAACCTTGCAGTAACAAATCAATGTGCACAGCCCATCAAGAAGCAACCCTTTAACAACAAGCCAATACAATAACTCCTCACTTAAAGTCGCCCTGGTTAACGTTGTTGTTTCGTTGTTAGGTTGCTGATCAATTAGAGAACATGCTAGTTTAAAGTTGTGCAATGCTCCTCGATAATGTTTGGCAGCCGCCTGCTTTGTCCACTGCTTGCAGAAAGAGCAGCCCGTTGGAGCTAGTTGGTTGGGGGGCTTGGAACCAGGGTGGATCAGCAGCCCCCCGCTCCTCTAAGTTCCCTGTGTTGCAGCCACCCAGCAGGCTATCAATTGCTGGCAGTTCAGCTGTCCCTCTCCCCACTGCCATGTGCTGCTCCTGCCCTCTGCCTTGGAGCTGCTCCAGGGAGCCTACTGCTTGCTGTGGGGGGGGGAGGGGCTAATGTCAGGGAGTCCTCCTCCCCCCTGCTCCTGCCCCCTGCTTACCTCATCCCCATAGAGCTTGGGGTGGGGAAGGGGACACAACAGGGCTCAGGATGGAGGGAGCTTGCTGGCAGCAGCTGCTGTCTCAACTTGCTGAGCTACTTAAAAAGGCAGTGTACTTAGAGTGGGGTCATTGTATTTAAAGGGGCAATATGCACCTCTCTCACACACAGGGTGTGTGACTCTGTCTTCCATGCTGTCTCCCCTCCCGCCATTTGTGCTGCCTTGTAGAGTGTGAGGCTACATTAACAACAATGTGTTAACCCTTGAGGGCTCAGCCCAGTGCTAGTTCATCATTTAGCAGTAAGGCATTCCCTGGGAAATATCCCACTCTCTTCCACCCTCAGACTTCACCACCTCAGCCAAGCTTCACAATCATCATTGCTGTGTACAGTTTTAAATTGTTTGTTTAAAACTTATACTGTGTGTGTGTGTATATATATATGTGTATATAATATAGTCTTTTGTCTGATGAAAAAAATTTCCCTGAAACCTAACCCCCCTCTCCCCATTTACATTAATTCTTATGGGGAAATTGGATTCACTTAACATGGTTTTGCTTAAAGTCGCATTTTTCAGGAACATAACTACAACGTTAAGTGAGGAGTTACTGTATGTGGAGCCCTCGTAGTCAGAAGCATCCCTACAATAACAATGCCGTATGCACAGCCTAGCACTCACTTGCTGCAAACCACTTTTCTACAGCAAATCCATGTGTGAAGCCAAGCAGCAAACCTACTGGTAGGAACTGATATCTGCGGCCAAGCACTCATAAGCAACCCTACAATAATAAACCAGTTTGTGTACACGTGTAATGGAGCAGACAGACAAAAAACCCTGCTGGCAACCACTGGTAAAGAAATATATTTCTAATGGGTTATAATATAAACAGCGGTAAGGGGAAAGGCTGATATGGAGTAATAGCTTGCAGCATTGTCCGGACTGTATGCTAAATAATGCAGGAAGGAAAAGAAAACTCTTAATGGATGTTCTGGAAGGTCTCGCCAGCACCTGAGATGTCTTTGGAGACATTCCAGCTGCAGGAAAACAAAACACAGACACTGTCAGCCTTTCCAGAAACCCATAGGCCTCCCTGGCGCAGGAAGGTTGCTCAGAGACGCTGGTCTCCCGGAGTGTTTGTATTTATGAAGGAGATAGGATCAGCGGTGGGAGAGGGGAGGGGTATGCTGAGATTCAGACTCATTCAGTCCTCCGTTCACAAACCAATGAAAAATCCAGATCTGCTCCTACTGAAAACAGTGGGGCTGCATGCTGGTAACTGATGGCAGAATTCAGTCATTGCAAGTTTTTTAAATTTGTGCAAAAGCGATGAGAGGGAAATCCAAATAGCTTTGATCTGTTAATGCAGACTGACCCAGCTTGTTGGTCCCTTTAACTTCCCTTATATCTCTGTTAACAGTATCTGTTCCATGTAGTGTAGAGTGTATGCTCCTTGGGGTTGGGACTCTCTAAACACTGGGCAAAATCATGCCCTGTGTTGCACAGGTTCACTACTGGGGCAAAGGGAGTGAGGACCCTCTTCTCCGCCAACCCATGGGGTGCAACTCATAGGCAGGATTCTACCCTCCTGCCCTATTGAGCTGAAGAATCAAATAGTGTACTGCTGACGCATCCTGGCCCCAAGGTCAGGGCCGGCTCCAGGCCCCAGTGCACCAAGTGCCGCGGGGGGGTGGGGGGGCGCTCTGCCAGTTGCCGGGAGGGCAGCAGGCGGCTCCGGTGGACCTCCCGGAGGCATGTCTGTGGAGGGTCCGCTGGTCCCACGGCTCCGGTGGAGCATCTGCAGGCACGCCTGCGGGAGGTCCACCGGAGCCACGGGACCAGCGAGCGGCAGAGCGCCCCCTGCAGCATGCCGCCGTGCTTGGGGTGGCAAAATGGCTAGAGCCAGCCCTGCCCAAGGTGATATGGTCTGCTAACATAGCTGATTGGACCTTCATCCACAAGTTGCCTAATGACAGCAGATAATGAGCACTCTAACGCACTTTCTCATTGTAAGGCATGTTCTTTTTCATCTCTAATTTCTTGGCTTCTTGACTTTTTTCCGCCATAATATTAAAAAACTTATATTTTCATTAGCACAACATATTCTTTTTTTGAACCTGAGCTCAAATTGGGTGGGAGATAGAGAATCAGAGGCTGACTGTTTTGCCTGATGTCACACAATAAGTCAATAGCAGACTTGGAATCTGAACCCAGATTTCCTGTTTCTTTGATATATCCTCTGGTCCACACTACCTGTTGCTAATGTAAAATCAGCACTTCATTCAAAATGGTGAGAGGACAGAACCCTTTTAAAATATTTACTTTCAAGACCTACTCTCTAGAGGATGGGATTAAACAAATGGTTGGGGGACCTGTAAATTGTCCATTATATAGTGTTGCTTCCTACTAACCATTGGGAAGAACTTTTTCACTCATCACAGAAATGCACCATAGACTTTTTTTTTTTTTTACACATTCAAACTTTTGTCTGAAACAGACGACTTCCTTCTTAATGCAGCCAAAATTGCACTTGCAAATTTGTCTCCAGTTAGACGCTAATGTGTGTGTACAAGTAGCAGTGGTTACATGATTAATTGTTCACGTGGCCTGGGTTAATTAGACAGTCTGATAATGCTTTATGTCTGCTGGTCTGCATGTGCAATCACTTGCCTCAAACCTCATTAATTTTACTGGCTGCCCCTCCTATTGGAGTTCACAAATCTAGCTGAGCCTGCCCACATATCCTTTTGAGCCGGTTTCCCTAATAAAGCAAATCAGGCATCACGGAATCTCAAAACTCAAAGAATATCAAAAACAACAAAGCCACAAGGACTGGGATGATGATTTGGCAAGGAGGCTTTGTGCTGTCAAATGGGAGCTGCTGGGCACTGCAGCTTCATAGGTCAGTGGCGAGCAGGACTGTTGCTGAGGTGATGTAATAGTATCTTGTGATTACACACACACGTACATACCCTCCCCCCCCCCCCCGCTCTCTCTGCGTTCTTTGCATACATATGGTATCAAGCAAAAACAGTGAGATTCAGACCTGAGACCTCTGCCTGGAAAGAATAGCATCCCTTGGCAATTGACCAAAAAGAATTGGCGGATTTCGCATGTCTTAGGCCTGGTCTACACTACAGAGTTAGGTTGATGCAAGACAGCTTATGTTGACCTAACTATCTAAGTGGCTACACTAAAACTTTGCTTCTGCCAACATAACTGCCCCATGATGGCAACTTAAATCCCCTTCCATGAGTGGTGCAATGTCATTGTCAACGTAGTTAGATTGACACACTGTCAGTGTAGACACAGTGGTGCTTACGTCGACTGTTACTGGCTTTCAAAAGCTATCCCACAGTGCCCTGCACTGATAGTACAAGCGACACAAATGCTCCTGGTGAGGACACGCATTACTGACACAAGGAGCAAAGTGTAGACCAAACAAGCAATATAATTCCTGTGGCGGCTGTATGTAGGTTGACTTAATTTTGTAGTACAGACATGCCCTCAGTCAGTAGACAGAACTCTTACAAATGAACCGGCTCATCATACTCCAGTAGAGGTGACCTGTGTACATATGTAAACCAGCTTGTTGAGTGTGGAGGATGATAGTTGCACCCATCCACCCTTTCTCAGAAGATCCAAAGTGGCCAGTCTTGACAGTGGATTTGGAGAATGCCATATCACCTGCTGTTTGAGCCTATGGTAGAAGGCAGTGTTAATGCTCATGGAAGGAAATGGTGGCTGTGTTGTTTGCCAGGACCAGTGACTCAATCCTGATTATGAATGCATTAGGCAGAATGGCAAGGGGTTTTTATTCCCTTTTCTCTTAGAATTTTCTGAGCCATAAGGTAGGTAGCATTCCCCAACACAGCCCAGAACCAAATTCCCATTGACATCAGTGGGGGCAGCATTTCACCCATTCTGCCTTTGGACTCAGCTGCATTTAACTGTCATACCAAGTGCCCTTTATGGTAAACGGAAACTAGACAGGGCTCAGAGAAGAAGTGCAAGTATCTCTATTTTCCTACTTGCAAGTGTGGGTGATGCTTCTGTGAGCCCCTTCTTCCCTTGTATTATACACATCTATCAGTGGAGATACAGTACTGGTTGTGACTATGCTTTTTTCATCTGCACTGCAGTCCCTATTATGGATGCAGTGCCGAGGAGCTTATTTTACAACTGACTGAAGGCAAAGACATAAGGACAAGCTGCACATGAGGGTATTTCTCTGTACAAGCCAACATCCTTCAGAGATCATTTTTTAGTGTGTGTTGGAGGTACAAATAAAGGGAAGCTGCTTACTTAAATATTCTCTGGAAAAAAGGAGGGGAGAGAGGCCTACCAGATTAAGGAACCCAAGTACAGCACAGATTCTAACACAGCTAAAATATGGGTTAGCTCTGCATTATTGAAAGGACTGAACTACACCTCTACTCCGATATAACG
Source organism: Chelonoidis abingdonii (assembly GCF_003597395.2). NCBI lineage: Eukaryota > Metazoa > Chordata > Testudines > Testudinidae > Chelonoidis > Chelonoidis abingdonii. The sequence goes on from NC_133775.1 coordinate 91,327,819, forward strand.
TGACCAGATATAACACAAATTTGGATAGATATAATGCGGTAAAGCAGTGTTCCGGGAGCGGGACCGTGCACTCCGATGGATCAAAGCAAGTTTGATATAATATGGTTTCACCTATAACACGGTAAGATTTTTTGGCTCCCGAGGACAGCGTTATATTGGGGTAGAGGTATATGTTTTAACCCTGCCCCTAAATTGCACTTACAGTACTTACATCTCTCCTTCATCACCATAGTATGTGAGAACAGCCCTGCTACAGTCCAGACACTTACACAGAAACATAAATGGGACTGAGCCATATTATATTCATCCTGCAAATTGAATTGTGTTAGAACTGTGTCAAAGGACAACTGTGACATGCCAGGGTCGAAATTACAGTGGAATTGGGACCTTAGAAAAGAGGAAGGTTTTCTGCAGTTTTTTTTCCAGCTCTGTTCATGAAAACTCGTAGGCGTTCAAATTACAGTAACTCCTCACTTAACATTGTAGTTATGTTCCTGAAAAATGCGACTTAAAGTGAAACGATGCTAAGCGAATCCAATTTCCCCATACGAACGAATGAATGTAAATGGGAGGGTTAGGTTCCAGGGAAATATTTTTTTGCCATACAGTACAATAGTTGGGAGTTGCCCCCGCCTTACCCCACATAGGCACAGCCCACTGGCACTGGAGACAATGAGGCAGTCAAGGAGGCTGAAGGTGCTGTTGACTAGGAGAAGCATGTTGCGCAGCAGCTTCCCCTACTCTGCAAGCACCAGGGGCATGGGGCTCAACCCTCGGCCCGCCCGTGCCAGCCCTTCCCCCAAGCCTTGGCCCTTAACCCACCTCTTCTCCCTCGCCCCTTTACTCCGCACGCCACGTTCTCGCTCCCCCCTCCTGCCTGCAGCAATCAGCTGGCTTGCAGTGTTCAGGGGGCAAGAGGGTGAGGGGAGGAGTGAGGACTTGGAGTGCAGCCTCCCCCTTCCCTCTCCTGCCTGCAGCAATCAGCTGGTTTACGGGGTTTGGGAGGGAGGGGGAACCGTGCGACGAGTCCTTGCTCCTCCCCCCTCCCTCCTGAACGCTGCAAGCCAGCTGATTGCCATGGGCAGGAGGAGGAGGGGGAATGCGCTGCTGGTGGGCGGGAGGTGCTGTGGGTGGAGTCATAGGGGAGCTGATGGGGGGCTGCCAGCTGTGGACAAAGCAGGCAGCCGAACGACGTTATAGCGAAGCATTGCACAACTTTAAATGGAGCATATTCTATAACTGAGCAGGGACGTAAGATCGAAACAACATTAAGCAAGAGGACATAAAGTGAGGAGTTACTGTACCTTGAAAAATTAGCTATGATTGTTGTAAAATAAATGGTTAAATCTAGAGGATAGAGGCTGCCTGAATAAGAGAGAGAGGTTGCGTTAAGAGAGAGACATGATGTGCCTTTACCAGCCTTGAAACTGCTCCAAAAGTAATGTTTAATCAAAGCAAGCTGACATTTGCCTGTTGAATTGTTATCAGAATTGCTTAGTCATTCGTGTGCCATTGCGTTTCAGGATTGGGAGCAAAGGATTTATTCAGCCTGACAGGAGCTGCTCCCTGTTGTTAGCATTTCCCTGACACCTGATTGGTAAACAAGTCACCTCAAAGCCAAGGCAGCACTGACCTCCTGACACCCAGGAAAAACCTGTCAGAGACTTTTTTCTTTCATTTTCATGAAGAGACTAAGCTGCTTCCCTAACCTGCAGAGGTGGGCGTTGTGCTATTTGTACTCGCCTTTGGTTTCATGCCACTGTAAACAATAATAAAGAGCCCCAGTAAACTCTACCAGATCCATCTTTGCTATAAATAGGGCTGAGGGCTCAAGAGACTAGCTGTGGGATTGCTGACGTTTGAAATCAACTCCAGCCCAAAGCTTCTTTCCCCCCAGTTCTTGTGATAGGTCCCAGGAAAGGAAACATCCTTTGTATTAGGCTGTTTGTGGAAGGAGGGTGTTTTTTGGGAATGGACAGGACTAGGTGAGAATGGATGTTTAGTTTGTGTGAGAGAGAGGAGGGGAGTATGTTGCTGCTTGGAAGTGCATGAGAAAGTGGGTAGGTGCAGAGACGTGTATAGCTGTAGGAACTCTACTATATTTGGTAGTAATGGTTCAGGACACCACAGCACATGTTCCTGAAGCCACAGGGCAATGACGGCAAAGTACTGCAGTCTTTCTGTAACATATGGGTCTTCCATGGCTGTGTATGTGTATCAGTGGGGGGCTGGGTCCACAGATATGGAAACATATTGGTTTGAATGGCTGTAGGTAGATCTCTGTAGGTGCATGAATGTAGATGGCTGAGTGTGTGCTTGTATGGTTGGGGGGGCGGGGGTAGGGTGACCAGACAGTAAATGTGAAAAATCGGGACGGGGGTGGGGGTTATAGGAACCTATATAAGAAAAAGACCCAAAAATTGGGACTTTCCTTTTAAAATCAGGACATTTGATCACCCTAGGCATGGGGGAGGGTGGTGTTCTAGGGTAGAGTGCACCAAGTGAGAGGTAAGAGCCAAAAACCTATCTGAGGATTGAGGAGAAGGGGCAACCGGCAAACTACTAGCAAGGGGGAAACTTGAGTAGACTGCACAGAGAGGGAAGTAGAGGTTCCTGCATCCGACTAGTTAAACCCTAAGAGCATGTCTGGTTCACTTTGGGGATAGGGCTGATGTACTGGTGCAATGATGCACCCATTGGAATTATGTCCTCTTTACCTTATGTGATGGGGTATAGAGACCCCACACTGTCTGGGAAGAGGTTAATAAGAGTCTGTGGGCTTGCTCATTATATCTGTGAGAGGTGTCTAGCCTGGCGGGACGACTTAAAAGAATGTATTGAGTGTATGCATTGGGTCACAAGATTGGATTCCTACATATGTATTAGCGATAAGCAAACCCTGCCATGAGTTTGGGACTTTGCTTCATACGGGAAGCCACAAACTTGAGATGCTTCTGTGCCCCTCAACCAAACTGCCTAGAACTCCTGGGTCTGTGATACTAGAGCTGGATGCATCATGAGAACAGGCCTTTTATGGTATTTGGCACTTCCAGTTCCAGGTGACAGAGGCTGATGGAACAGTGAAATATAATGAAGAAAGTAGCCTGGACTCTTACAAACCTCAAAAGGTTTGGTTTAGTTTTACGCCAAGGTTTGAGTTTGGTTTTGTCAATATTTATCCATCCCTGCTATAGTACGTAAGAGTTTCCAACTTGGACATGTAATTCAATGAGAAATTGATATGATAGGTGTCTGTGAACCAAAACTCTGGATCCAAATATCCCCCTGATCTGTGCAGAAGTTTGGATCAAGATCTCAATGTGACTTTTGGGGTTGGACTGCCTTTGACTCTAGTGAGCTGAACCCAACTCCCCAGTACTAAACTGTTTCCAAACTTTGGAGAAACCTGGGCCCAGGCTTTGCAGCTGCAGCCAATGTCTGATCCAGGCCCTCAGCCAGTTTTAACAGCAACCCCTCCTCTTGTACATAAATATCAGGAGGGAACACAGAAAAATGGTGACAATCTTGCAGCTTACAAGCCAGCTCTTTCCCTTCAGACTTCCCTTTCACATCTGATGTCAGCAACATGGCCAGCTAGTAAAAAAGTCCCAGGCTGGCTCATGCTGAGGGTAGGGAAGAGTCACGGTAGCGCCAGCTAATAAGAATATTTGACCAAAATCTGCCAGACTTCCCAGAGAGAGAAGGAAGTTTCCTATTTAAAATACAACTGAATAAATTAAAAAAAAACAACACAGACTTTTTATATGGCGATCTGACAAGGTGCCCATTTATCACACACTTGCCAACTTTTCTTATGTATCAGTGTGGGAGTTAATAGGAACCCCCTGTGTGGACACCTGATATCTTCCCATCCTTCTTGGGGGTATCCCTCAGATTTATGGTACATGTCTGGAAGCAGAGGGAGGAATTCCCACTGAGGGTTTGTTTTAAGTTTATTGAGTGCTGGCAAAAGGTACATGGAGCTTGCAGTCCTAGTCTATGTCCACAGAACTGATGCAGCATGGGAAACCACCATGCAAGCTTCCCTCTTCCTGCCCCAAAGATACCCTTATCCCCGAACTGAAAAGTTCACCTGTAAGTGGTCCCAGGTTGGGGTTCAAGAGACCTTGGTTTGTCATTGATTGTGTACCAGAACAGGTCACTAGATCTTATTGTGTTTCAAGTTCCTCATCTGTAAAATGGAATAATACTGACTTGCCTTTGCAAAGCACTTTGAGATTTGAATGAAAAGAGGTGTAAGTGCTAAGCATCATCATTATCCCCAGCCTCTCTACTGCGAGGGCTGATGAGGTAGCTAATTAGTGTGATCAGTCCATGAAGAAGTAAACCAAGATTCCGCAGTATTTCTCACAGAGACCACTGTATCCCACTGAGTTATTACAGAAATGGGTGGCAGGGAATATGTCCGTAAATGCTGGAGACTGCTGGCAAAATTGGTACGTGGGATAATGACAACATTTTAATACCCTAGGTCAGTGGTTCTCAAACTGGGGCCGCCGCTTGTTCACCTGCTGCGTCCACAGGTTCGTCCAGTCGTCGCTGTTCCAGTCCAATGGGAGCTGCAGGAAGTGGCGCGGGCTGAGGGACGTACTGGCCGTAGCTTCCCGCAGCCCCCATTGGCCTGGAGCAGTGAACCGCAACCACTGGGAGCTGCGATCAGCCAAACCTGCAGATGCGGGAGGTAAACAAACCAGCCCGGCCCACCAGGGGCTTTCCCTGGACAAGCGGCGGCCCTAGTTTGAAAACCACTGGCTAGGTATTATGTCACCTAGTAAAATGGGGCTCTGTATACTAGAAATGCTTAAGAGAACTAAACACACAAATAATGGCTATAAACAGGGCCATAAAAATGCACTGCAAACCAGGCAATGTATCTGAGTTGGGATTTCCTGTGTGACGTAGGTGGAGGAGGAAAAAGTGAGTATCTGATAGGTCAGAAATTATAAATAAATTCCCCCACGAAAAAAGAGCAACTAAAAAGCAAACAAACCCTAGTGAACCAGGAAGGTTCTGAAACTCCTGCAAAAGCTCTCTATAAGGGAAAGAACTACATCCAATATTTTTTGGGTGTCTTTATCTGTTAGGCCTTTACTAGACTAGTCTCAAAAGCTGTGTTAACACGTTAGCTAACATATGCTAACTGGCATGTCTTAAGAGTATGTCTCCTCTGCAAGTGAAGATGTGATTGCTGCATGGGTACCAATAGCACTGAGGATGTGGTGGCATGGGCTAGCTGTCAGAGTACAAGCCTGCTGGGGAGCCTGGGTATGGACTTGGGTTGCCAACACGTGCTTCCACATCTTTAGTACTGTTATGTATTCTACCTAGATTAAAGCTAGAATGGGTGGAGCTACCCATGCTGCAATCACACCTCCACCTGTACTAGGCATACCCTAAAAGTCTAGTGTAGACGTTTCATGATCTGAGCTCCTTACTACACTGTTGAGTTAAAGCCTACGCCCTTCCCACTGCCCAAGCTTTAACTCAACCAGTTCAGCACACGTTAAAGACAGTGGGTAAGATTTTCAGAAGTGCCTGAGTGACTTCAGATCCTAAATGCCATTTTCAAAAGTGACCTATGCTTCTAAGAGTTAGATTTTCATAGGTATTTAGGCACCTAAAGATACGGATGGGTGCTTAGTGAGGTTTTCAGAAGATCCTAAAGAGATTAGGTGCTCTTGAAAATCCTGCTAGGTACCTATTTCCATCTTTCACCATATAAATACCATTGAAAATCTGGTCCATGGGAGCCTAAGTCTTTATTGATTTTTCAGTGTTCATAAGTGTCTAAATAGCTCTTGAAAATGGGATGTAGGCAATTTTGAAAATTGTGCCCAATGTGCCTTTTCTACCCTAGATTTTTAAAACATCTTAGCTAACCTGTGGCAATGACACATCTTTAAATCCTCATCTAGTCAAGGCTTTGGAGTTTGATTTTACTCCATAACTCAAATGAGGATAAAGGATGAAGAAAACTAACCTGGATGTTCCATCTGTTGTAGGGACAGTTCTTTGCTTTGAGTAAACTAGAGGTGTCATCCTAGCTACAGCTTCCAAATGAGAAGAATGTTTGAGTCTATAGAACTCATGCTTATGCACCTGCAGCGTGTGTTTCACTGAAACAGCTTTCTGGCCATCCTTTCTCCCTCCGCCCCCCTTTATTACATCATCATGGAACCCCTCCTCCAAGTGTGGTGGGTGCTTGATACCTTCCAGTGTTTATTTAGTAGGAGACAGGAAACCTTTTTAGTGGGATAGCAGCCTGTCAAAAATCTGCAATGCAAAGACAATCTTGGCTGGTCTTTCTTCCATGTCTTCCTCAAATATATCTGACTTGGGCCAGACTTATGCTGGCACATGTAGGGAGGTACATATTATATTTCATTTTCCTGAGGCAAGAGAGACGCTGCACCTTGGAAAGTCTTCCTAGGGAAAAGACTGGCTCTGTTTTCAGCATCCTGCTCCCTTGAGGCTTCTGCTGGGGGTTTCGTAGGATGTTCCTTCCACCCTGGCCATGCCCCTATCCAACCATCTCTAGCTGCTCAGTGGCCAGTTGCAAGACCCCGAGCAAAGGGTAGTTAAGCCTTGTACTACCATAACCTCTCCCTTTGTCAGCCTTTCTGTTGCTGGGGCCCCTGCACCGTGGCTCAGGCTGGCAGAAGCTAGTCGAGTGAATTTAGCCCGTCGTGTGTTCCTTGCAAATTTCACCTCAGCCAATTATGTTCAGGGATGCGGATGGTTCATTATCAAAACACAAAAAGAAAATCTGCTGCAGGTGCATGGAAAATGCTAGGGGAATTACATTGGGAAAGCTACAGCAGCACAGACATCCTGCCATGTGGGACAGCCATGTGTGCATGTATTTGGAAGGCAACAGGCACGGAGGGATGCACCCACCTCCTCTACAATCTATATAAGTCTCAATATGTTTATTTGTCTGGGACATGTGTGTTAGCTGCGTTGTCGTGATAACTGCATCTGCTGTTTCAGGCTCATCATAATCAGAGGCCCCCTTCCCCCCCCCAAGCTGCCAGGCAGCAGACTGATGGCTGCACCGCCCATTGGGAGCCTATTATTCAAGTCATTGTATGGACAGTATTATTTGCATTCTGCCTCTGATATTTACAGTCACAGCTGCTGGAACACTGTTTGCAAATTTGTGCTGATTTGATTTGCTTCTAAGAGCAGGATCTGGCCATAAAATTATGTTCTGCTGAATATGACTCTATTTGTGGTGCGTCACTTGAGAATGCAGAGTATAGGAATACTGCAACAGCCAGGAAGAGACCATATGTTGTATTCAAAGTCCTCCCGCCACCTTACAATCCTAGGCAATATTATACCCTTTTCAACCGCACTGAAGTCCAAGGAATATCGGCTCTCTCTAATCATATGATCTTTCATCCATGCTGACCATATGTCGGCAAGTTAACAGTTTTGTCCATAACATTGTCCCCAAATCATCCTTGCCACTGAACCTATATAAGTCTCTAACTTTCTGGATCCTTTTTCTTCCTAAGGGGAATGACAGTTAATGCTTATTCCTTGGGCAGTCTTTCCAAGTGGCCAGAGTGAACTAGCAGAAGTCACTGCCAAAGACCATTCTGTGCTTCCCAGAATTCCTTCAGATTTAATTCCTTCCTCCTAGGGTAGAACAATTACTAACCTTAAGCAAGCAGTTTTCTAGTCACTTTTAATCATAAGCCTTTTAAAATTTCTCTTCGCTCTCAGCCACCTAATTCCCCCAGGAAAATGGGGGTGTGACCCTCATAAAGACCATCGACCTGATTCATAGCAACTTCACTCCTCTGCTTGGGGAGGGATCGAGTGAGTATGGCGGTGGGGCAAAGACGGCTTTAAGCCAGCTTTCTGTTTACCATATTCTAATACAGACAGGGCCTTGCCTGGCTCCCAGTGTAAGTCAGTGAACCATTGGCGATGCTCCAATTTACACACTGTTTCCCATGAACCCTTCTAGTGCAGTGCATCCTGTCTGCCCCTGTGCTGGGACCTGGCAGCAGGAATAGCGTAGAGCCCTTAAACCAGCGCTTCTCTTCCCTCAGGGCTAGGGAGGCCCTTTGCATAGATGAATCATCAGGGGGATGCTTCTGCTGCCTTTAATGCTTCTCTCTGCTGCCAGAGAAGTATAAAAGGGGCCTTGGTATAACCGAGGATTGGACCCCTTGTCTAATTAAAAACTAAGGCAAAGCCAAACCAAAACTCTCGCAACTATGGCATCCCTGTGAATGTCCAGTTTTATCCCCTTGTTAGACCTGCTGCCTTCTGCTTTGGCTGTTTACTTCTTACAAGATCTAGAATATTTGGGGTGGAATGGAATCACCAGTAATCTCAGAGTTTATCCCCCTGAAAATTCAGGACACAACAAGCCAGCATCTGCTTTTGGTCCATGCACACACCTTTCACTGGAGACAAGCAGGCATCCCTTCTTTCCTGGAGTCCATGAAAGTTGTTTGTGCATGGATCCAAGAGAAGAACAAGGCCAGTGTATTTTAATTTGTACCTGAGCCATATTGTCCCCCCTGCTTGTAACTTGTACTCTGTACATCCCATGGACTAACAGGTTCCCTATTGTGTAGTTCTGTGTTTGCGTCTGTTCCCCTCCTTTTTAGATTTCACTGCAGTCTTATTTTCACGTCATGAAATTCTGCTCAGAATTTCCCACGTCCCCCTGCACGTTGCTTTAATTTATGATTAATAACTTGAACATTATGCCCAGGATTCATTCAGCCCACACCTTGTGCTGACTGACATGTGCGCTGTATTGGAATGCAGTCCTGTGGCAGGTCTGCAGGCACATCCTCTGGGCTTATTGCCTCCTTTTTAATGGCATCCACTCTATGGTAAGCCAGTGTGAATGTCATGAATTTCGCCATTTCTGAAGTTATTTTCATAGCCTGAATCCTCTTTCTGCTTATGTGGCCTTTTCTGGACACTCTCATCCGTCTCCAACCAGTACTGAGAATTCACTTGCCCACTCGTGGTCTGCTCACCTTGCTTTTCTTCCTGAGGTGGTTTCTTTGAGGTTCCCCTTTTCTTTCTTCCACCTTTTAACACTCCTCTTCCCCTGTGAACTTGGACTCCTGTGTGAGAAGTGCTGCACATGGCACCTCCTGAAGCCTGCCAGCCTATCTTGCAGGCTGGGTTAAATTGGAAATTATTCCATCCCTTGTCCTCTTCCACTTGAAAGTATAATGGGGTGATCCTCTTCTCCTTCAAATTCCCAGGTGATGACTGTGCTGCCCTCATAGAGCTCCCAGCTTCTGCTGGCCGTAGGAAAGATGAACTGAGGCTTTAACTAAATGGGAGTTTTGGCACAATTTCTGTTGTCAGTGTAACTGCGCTGGTGCAAACTCCTAATGTAGATAAGGTAAACTCCTATCAGCTGCAGTTTGCATTGGTGTTGCTTATCCTGGTTTCAAGCAATAGTAAGTGGCACCAATTTTAATATTAGCTTTGCTTGTCTACACTGGGTGAGTCAAGTACGTCAGTTGTGTGTATGCGAACCACTGCCCCCTACTGAATATAATCAGAATTGCTCAACCATGTGTCATAGACCCTGTGCCAGTAATGCTAAATAGAGATTCTTCTTTTCCTCAAATGGTAAGGATCTGTGTTTCTAGAGCAGGAGAATCTGGGTTCTATTCCCCAGTTTGGCTGTGAGCTTCTGAAAAGCATAGTGTCAAATGTGAAGTTTCTCAATGACCACAAACTTGTTCCGATTCATTCACAGACAGGTTTTGATTATTTCTTTGTAGTGAAGCATATGGGGTATCCAAATAGACAGGTGAAACTAACAGACAATGTCCTGGCTAGCACCCTGGGTGCTCAAATGGGGCCTCTAAAGCTAAAAGCATGAGATGCTACAGCTCAAGTTAAAAACTTATTTGTAGAATGGCCAGGGGAGGGACATGTAACACACCTGAGTTACAAAGCCACTGTTTCAAAGAGTCTGCATTGTGTGAAGTAGAGAGGCCTGTAGGGGATACACTACATGCATTTCTATAGTTAGGGCATTTAGGGTTGCATTCTGAAAGCATCTTCTGGGCAGTGTATTAGAGAAAGGAGAGGAACCGAATGAGTGGAGACTGCCAGGTGGCTTTCTCACATGCTTACCAAGAAATGCCCAGATGGTGAGTCTTTTATATTCAGATCTAGCTCTCCACATGACCCATTTATTGATAGTGGCAATATTAGTTTGTCCTACCGCACCTTCATCTGAGGATCTCAGAGCACTTTACCAGGGTGGGTGAGGAGTTACCGTCATTGTCACCAATGGGAAAACTTAGGCACAGATCAGGTAGGTGACTTGCCCTGTGTGAGAGTGTCAGTACCAGGACAGATCCCCTGAGTCATTAGATTCTGCAACCTCCTCTTTCGGCATTGTCCTTTTCATAGATTCCAAGCCAGAAGGGACCATTGTGATCATCTAATCTGACTGCACGCAAGCCTGAGAACTTTCCCCAAATACTTCCTAGAGCAGATCTTTTAGAAAAACATCCCATCTTGACTTTAAAAAATGTCCGTGATAGAGAATCTGCCACAACCCATGGTAAGTTGCTCCAATGGTTAATTACTCTCAGCATTAAAAATTTACCCTTTATTTTCAGCCTGAATTTGTCTAGCTTCAGCTTCCAGCCAGTGGATCATGTTATACTTTTCTCTGCTAGACTGAAGAGTCCAATATAATATTTGTTCCCCATCGGTACTTACAGACTGTAATCAAGTCACCCCTTAAGCTTCTTTTCATAGCAAGGGAACAGTTTATTAGTTACCTGGTTCTACAGAATCTGAGGCAACTACGAACTGTGGTTGACACAAATTTCATTGGAGTAATATTTTTGCCAGAATCCAGTTTGTACTGAGCCTAATGTTAACCTGGTATAAATCAGTATAGTTCCATTGATTTCAAACTGACACAAGAAGAAAGATACTTCTGGTGCCTCCAAGGTAAAGTAGGCTACTAGGAAACTAGGAGTGACAGGACTGCACATAGCACTGAGGTGCAACCACAACCTCTACCTTCTTTTGCTATGTGAATAAGAATGAAAACTCAGGTTCCTAACTATAAGGGTGGGTGGAGTGGGGTGGATAGCACAGACCTTCTCTACTGAGCAACAGTTTGCATTTCTCTAGGGCATCTCAGTGTCAGTTCTATGAAAGGCCTTTCCTGTGTCTTCACACAAGATACAGACTCTCCTGGGAACTGAATTGGAGAAATCCTTCAGGAGCGCTTTGATCACAGTCACCCGCCCTGCTTCTAAATGGGAACACTAACCTGAAGGGATAAATTCAGACCTGGTGTTAAGGGGATGCAGTGCCACTGATGTGAATGGAATTGCACCCGCTTATACTAGATCAGGATTTGACTCCCCTCTTGTAAGTGATGCTGCCTCTTCAATAAATCTCTTCTCCCTTTCCCTGGTAAATATTTCACAGTTCACCAGAGAATTCCAGGTCTGTTGGCTCAGGACAGATGAGGCCCTGAGGTTTCTAGTACCTGCAGAATCTAAAATTCTTATTTTTTATTTTTTAAAAGCCTAACATGTAGGGGTGAATTTAGAACTCATGAAAATGAGCATCTCACAGCATTGTTAGCAAATGTTTATCTTGATTTTTCATGATTTCACACCAAAAATAGGTCTAGAGCACACATATTGGTCAAACTTGACTTACTCAGCATTGTCAGTGTCCCTCATACCTGATTTGCAGCATCTTCTGCTGTTCCACGCCAGGTCCTCCCACACAGCTCTGCTAAACACCACAATCTTGATCTGCAAAATACCCTTTTGTTACAGGCCTGGGCCCCTTCATGGCTCAGCTGTGCACCTCAGTTCTCCGAATAGTAACATGACTGAAACAGATGGCTTAGTTTGTCATACAGAGTTTGAAGAATGGACTGAAAGAATAAGACTGAACAATTGGGAGAAATGAGTCTGAGCAGAAAGTGTGAGAGTCCTGGATAGGCAGAATGCAGTCACCCAATCCATCCTGCTCTGGTGAAAAGTGCCACTGAGTTCTTTAATGACCAAAAAGAGCCAAGATCTTGCTATCTGAAAAGCAGCTCCTCGAGAAATTCAGCACATTAGTTCAATATTGACTAAGAGACTCAGTAGTGAATAACCAACACCTTTCACTGCAACTTCCTGGGATTCCATTGGTGGTTTCCCACCTTTTCTAGCATAAGAGAGCTAACAAGAGGACAGCCAAGGTGACAGCTCACCTTTGACTAGTGATTGAAAGTACTTCTTGCTGCTTTTTGCAGTTCAGAAGATTTTTTTCCAGAGGTGGTTGCTCTTTGGCACTGGGGTCTGAGACCTTTCCCTGGGCCTGCATTTTCTAGCCCAGTGCAGCAGGCTCAGAGAGGAGGCTGGATTTCTGATAAACCTGCCCAGATTTGTACCAGGTTTTGGCGCTGCTTATCCACTCTGCACAGATTGTTTGCCCATATGAAGCAATTTCCCATCTCGCCCACATTAACATTTCCTGATGAGCCAGTGTGTTAATTTTGTGCTCCACGGTTCTCTGCTCACAGGCATCTGCTGGCAAAACGGCTGCCTTCCCTTCTGTTAAACAGTCCCATGTTGTGCACCCTCAGCTCTCATTCTGCGCTGTTCGGTTAGCACATCCTCCTGTCTCGCTTGGTGTAGTGGGCATACCTCCCCATCCTTATCTTAGTTAAAGGGGAGCCTTTGTGTACTGTCTCTTCAGTTAAAATAAAAAATATTGACTTAATCGAGACATAAAAGACATCTTAAAGCAGCCGCCTGGCACTCCATCAAGCAGCTTCCCTATTCTGACTGATAAGCTCAAGGAGAAGCTGCCCTTTTAAGCCTATGGAAGACTAAATATCAAGCCATGATACTGTAAGACCATGATAAAAGGTCTTACAATTGCAAGTGCTGATTGCATGGGAGAAGTAAAAAGATGAAGCCATGTGTTATAGTTGCATCGGCTATGCCTGCAGTGCACCTTTATATACTCTTCCAGGTCAGGTAGAAGCAAATTGTGCTTCTGCACCTGAGAAGAAGCTTTCTGAGATCTGCATTGTAGTAGAAGGGATTTGGGGGTTTAGAAGGGGTGGTCAGGTACAGGGAAATGCCAGGGAAAGAGATCCTTATGATAGGGGAAAAAAACCTTTCATACTGTTTTATCAGGCACAGCCTAGAGCCACTGGGTGTTGCGAGGGTTCCTTCTTTTGAGGATGTGCTTTGCCATTTGCCATCTTTGCATGGACCCAGGGTCCTTGCACACAAAGTATTGAGCAGAAATTTTGTTAGGTGGTTTTGACTACAAAGATATGTTTTGTTTAAACAACAGAAAAGCTTTTTACAAAATCTTAAAATAAAAACAAATGTTTTCATGATTTATTTCAAAATGTAAATACTGTTTTAATTTCAAACCTTCTCTTTCATTGTTTATGACCCAAACATTACAGTCATTGGAACTAGAAAATGAAACTGTCTTTGACTTGCTGATCATCAGGCAAAATCAGGAGATTGTCTTAGAAATTGTGAGTCAAAAAAACCAGCAACCCAAAACAAAACCAGAACATCCCCGCACCCCAGCAAACCTTTGTTGTCTGATTCCTGAGTCTTTGGTTCATACTCAGGTTACTTTGCAGGCTTGTCTCTGCAGCCAGGAAATGTATATGTATGATGTATAAATGAAACCTGTGATTCTCATGCAATCTCTCGATTCCAATAGCTGGGACTTTAAGAAAAACACCAAACACTGCAAGATCTCTGATAAAACTGCAGGAGTTGGCAACGCTGCTGACTAGAAACAGCACTTTGATACCATGGTGATGAGTGCTATTGAAAACCCTAAGCTAGATGGAAACAAATGGGGAAGTGAGTCTGCTTTCATTGGCTGAGCTGAGTGATTGTAGACAATGAACAGCAGAAGTGGTGAAAGGTAAATCATATTTTCCTTTTTTCAGTTTTAAGGGTGTAAGTTACATCTACTCCAATAGCTTTCATCCAACTGTTTTCGCCAGAGGGCCAAACATATTATTGTAAGTCAGGGAGCCATGATGAATACTTCGAATCCTTTGCTCTCTCCTGCTCAGGTAGGGTCAAGGGAGCAGAAACCATCCACCAATGCCCCCAGTTTGGGGGTAAGTAGAGTCAGTATACCCAGCTCTCATGTCTCTTTCCCTGCACTCTTTAGCATGAGATGTAGTGGGGCAGAGAAGGCAGAGAAGGGGTGTGGCTGGTGAATGCTGTGCTCTGGCTATCCCTGGCTGGCATATGCCTTCTTGGGGACCAGGGCCAGCTGGCAAAAATAGGGAAGAGCCCACAGCTGCTCTGAGCACTCTTGGGGAAGTTGTGGGAGTCAGTTGGGGATGCAGCACGTATGGTCATAGGGCTGATTCAAATACTTCCATTTAAAAATCACAGGGCCTGGCTCAGGGATCACATATTCAGTTCGTAACCAAATGTACATTTTCTTAACATAGATGCTCATGATGGCTGCATTTTAGTGCCTCAAGGGTCACAAGGGACCCTACGGCCACAGATTGGGTACCTCTGATCAATCAATCTAGCTATGGTATTTTTTTACTGTGCCTGTTACATTAGTATCTAAGCACCAAAAATAAGCAAAAATATTTTTGATTTTTAACTCAAAAATTTCCCTTTAATTTATATTATTATTTTTATACAACAATCCAGTGACTTTAACTTCGATAACACTTGGATCCTTCCATCTAATCTGCTTCCTCCATGCACCTGCGTGCAAATGATGCCTGTTCTGTCTGGGCAGTGACAAGTTTTCTGTGAGAGTCTTTTATACAGAAGTTTATCAGTTATATATCGTGTCAGATGTATCAATACCTCTTATTACAGTAGCTTTGCTTCTTGTTAGCAATTTGTTGTGTGACTCTGAACCACATCATATGATGGGAGATTAGGGGGCAGGTAATGCGATCAAAGTGCACATCAGTTGCAATGAATAACTGACATTTGGGAAGGAGAAGGCTTAAAGAAAGCTGTCAATTCTTCCTCTGCAGACACGTCAGGGCTATGCAGTGTGTGACTTTCCCCGCACTCCTCATTGGATCAGCCGAGCTCAGACACAAAGATGGGGGTGGCTCACAGCTCTGCTCGGCCCTGAAGGCAAGGCACCAAATGAGATTGCCCCTCCCTCCCCAACCCCGAAGATAACTGCAGGATGAGGCTAATAAATCAGCTCTGAGAACAACTGCTGCACTCCACCTCTAAGCCACTGGAGGGTGAGAGTGGGAGGCACAGAGAGCGAGCTCTGTGCAGGCTGGCGTTGTCAGCACTCAGCTGACATTAAAACAAACACCCTCTATACAAAGGGCAGGCTGAGCACTCGGTATTTGTAATTAAAGCTTCTGGGCAGCTCACATGAGTCACGCAGTGCTGCTGTGCTACATGCCAACCCAGCATAACCACTTGGCCTGCTTGGAGGAGAAAGCCTTTTGCCCCACTTATCACCCTAGATAGCATTACAGGCTTTATTTGGTGGCTGCTTCTCCCCTGGAGATTCCTGTTTTTCTCCCACAGAAAAACCTCTTCCTCCTAAATGTCTCCATATCAAGACTTGTTTGAGACCCATTTGGGAGGGGTATGGAGCAGGTAGGCTATTAGTCCAGTTTTAAAATGGCCTGCTTTTAAATGGTTTGTCCCCTGTCTGGTACTGAGACAAAACCTCACATGGTTTTGTCCAGTATCACGGACGGTGGACCCCATTTTGAAGAGTGTGCCACTGTGCCTCTGCCAGCATGACCTGGCACGCACGGTGCTTGTGAGGTCATGCCACGTGGAGAATGCCATTTTGAAAAGCGTGCTGCCCCGCCCCTGCTGATGACACCATACATGTGCAGGCATTCAAGGTCACGCTGGTGAGGTTGAGCAGTGTGCTCTCAAAATGGTGTCCTCCGGGAGTGAGAGGACATGCCAGTGGGGACAGAGTTACGCAGATGGTGGTGAGCCCACACTGTTCCTAGCAACACTGGCATGTCTGGTATTTTGGGGAATGCATGAATAGACACCATAATATGGAGGTGTGTTTGAAGGTCAGTAGAACATTAAGTGGTGCCTACCTGCATCATGTTGATAGTGCTGTACAAACATTTCATTACTGTCTACCACCTCTTTGCAGTAATACCATCATTCCCATTTTACACATGGGAAAACTGAGGTACAGAACTGCATTGATAGTGAAAGATTACAGCGCAAATAAGTAGCAGACACATGAAGGTGAAGTGCGTGACTCTGAGCTTTATTGAACATGACAGCATAACATGAGTAATCAGTTGTACAGCACTGGCTGATCTCCAAGGGTGAGATCCTCAACCCTGCTTATCCCTTTTGCAGCAGGTAAAAGGGCCCGAGGGCAATAAAGGGGCTGTAAAAACCTTGGTTCGCCTATGGGAAAATTCCCTCAACGTAGGCACTGCAGAAAACATCCATAATCTGCCATAACTTGAACAGGTCCTCATGGACTGTCTACATTACACCAGGGACCTCTCCAACCCCTTGAGCAGCCCAAGATCAGGAGGGCACAAAGGTGGCTTAAAGCCACCCTATTTCTCACCCCTTGGTTGGCCAGTCCGGGGGTACACAGCTTAAAGTCCAGTCCCTGCTGTAGCGTAGATGTTCTCTATGGTGATGGAAGGAGTTCTTCTGTCATGGTAGAAACACCACTTTCTTGAGTGACAGTAGCTGAGTTGCTGGAAGTGTTCTTCCATAGACCTTGTTGCATCTACACCAGGGGTTAGGCCAGCGTAGCGGCAGCTGTCAGGGTTTGGATTTTTTATACCCTTGAGCGCTGTAGCTATGTGAGCCTCATTTAGGTGTAGACCACTAAGTATTGGTTGAGAGTGAAAGGTCCCAGAGGTAGAAATTTGAGGAAGTCCTGCTGCAGGGGGAAGCTGTTAATCTTAGGAGCTGTGGGTCCCGTTACTGGCCCCCCCGCCCCATCTATTAAATTTAGAGATAGGCCCGAAGCAAAAGCCCAGATCCAAAAGGCCAAGCTCCATTCAGTCAGTTTCAAGCTGGGCTCCCCTGCAGTTACATTGATAGCATGACCAGGTGATGCACTTCCCTGTTGGTGTTGCTGCATGTTCTGAGGAGAGATATGCGGGGTTTCTATTTCATACGTTTATCTGTATTTATATTTGCTTTTAAAATGCTGCAGGGGAGCCAATTAGGAGTCTAGCATAATGTGTGTTCTGGTCTCCTCACATCCACCCCAGTCCCTGGATAGTAAATATACTCGTAACACAAGATCTTGTGTTTTTACAGCTCCATAAATGGCTTCCCAAGTCAAAATTAAGCTATTTAAAGCACATGTACAAATTCTAAGATATGTCAGTTTCATTCATCTGGGCTCTTGCACATGGGTCATACACACTGCCCTGCTTCCTCGCTGGACTGTAACTGCTAAAGCACATGCTCCTGGTATTAGCTTCATAACGAAAAGCCCAGGTATCCTCTCCCTGATCGATAAGATATTATACATAATAGGAGATGGGAATCACAGTCATAAAATTCCAGACTAGAAATATACAGCATGTGTGTATGCCACTAACTATGCTATCTGAGGCTCTGAAAACCAAATTCTGTAAGTAACTGAATACACCTCAGCATAATTAGTGATTACAGCTTTGTGAATCTATAACAGATGATGTGTCTCTGCGTGATTTATGCAGCATGGCCCGGCTTTGTATGTGGCTGGGATGTGACGTTGGTGGCTCTTTATGTGCTTTTGTAGCACAAGGCAGGAGCTTAATGAGGGGGTTATTCATATTCTGGCTCTGCTGCTGATTCCACTGTTACAGGTGTATGCCTAGCTGCATGCTCATTAATATGCCTTTCAAACAGAACACAAAGCCCTTCCTCAGAAAGATGGTCTCCTTGACAAGGGAGCCAGCATGGCCCAACTGGCTGACACTGCTGATCCAAGCTGTGAGTGAGGGTACGTCTACACTGCACGATTATTTCGAATTAGCTTAAACCGAAATTACAAAACAGATCTAATAAAATCGGTTTAGCGCGTCCACAGTGGGATCCCGAAATCGATTGTTTGCGTCCATGGTCCAAAGCTACCATCGATTTCAGGAGCGGTGCACTGTGGGTAGCTGTTCCTCAGCTATCCCATAGTTCCCACTTCCGTGTTGAGAGCACAGTGCCTGATGGGGCAGAAAACATTTCCCCGGGGGGTGCTGGGTACAGCCTCACCCCTCCCTTTGTGAAGGCAGCAGACAACCCTTTGGCGCCTTTTTCGCGGAGTGCATTGAGCAAACGCCATAGCACAGCAATCTTTCCCTTTTTTTTTTCACGTGGTGGTGGGGGGAAATAAACTGAGGAGCTGTTCCCTGAACCACGCCAGACACTGTGTTTGAACCTACAGACATTGGGAGCTCAGCCAAGAATGCAAATAATTTTCAGAGACTGCTGTGGACTGTGGGATAGCTGGAGTCCTCAGTACCCCCTCCCTCCCTTCATGAGCGTCCATTTGAGTCTCTGGCTTCCCGTTACGCTTGTCACGCAGCGCTGTGTATCCTGGAGTTTTTTATTCAAACGCTTTGGCATTTCGTGTTCTGTAACGGAGCTGGATACAACAGATTTGTCTCCCCATACAGCGATCAGACCTAGTATCTCCCGTACGGTCTATGCTGGAGCTCTTTTTCGATTTCAGACTGCATCGCCAGCCGTGCTGATCAGAGCTCCACGCTGGGCAAGCAGGAAATGTAATTCAAAAGTTCGCGGGGCTTTTCCTGTTTACCTGCCCGCTGCATCCGAGTTCAGATTGCTGTCCAGAGCGGTCAGTGCTGCACTCTGGGATGCCGCCCGGAGGCCAATAACGTCGATTTCCGTCCACATGAACCCTAATCCGAGTTATCACTATCGAATTTAGCGCTACTCCTCTCGTTTGGGAGGAGTTCCGAAATCGATTTAAGGAGCCGTTTAACTCGATATTAATGACGACGTCGTGTGAACGGATACAGCGTTAAATCGGTATATCGGCCATTAAACCGATTTAAAGTCGCAGTGTAGACCTGGCCTGACACATCCAAGTAACAAGTGATGTGAGCACTTCCTGCAGCCCTTACTGGAGAGCGAGAGGGAGAGAAGGAAGTTGAGACTGGTGCAGCCTCTGCACCACATCCTGGCATTTCCAGGAAACCTCATTTTTCCTTTCGTTTTGGAGGTCTGCGTGCTCTGGATCATACCTTGTTTAGTGTTGGGTTTGGTGCGTGGGGGCGCTTCTCCTCACCCCCAGTTTTCCTCTCTTTGCCCCATCTCCCTGAATTAGAGTGATCAGATAGCAAATGTGAAAAATCAGGACGGGGGGGTGCGGGGTAATAGGAGTCCATGTATAAAAAAGCCCCAAATATTGGGACTGTCCCTATAAAATCGGGACATCTGGTCACCCTACCCTGAATTTGGGGAAATGCTCTAGCAAATGCAGTTGATTTTGATTTACACTAAGGCCCCTTTGCAGTGTGCTAGTCATGTAAAGGGGCCTTGAAGTGGATGTAAATTCGCTCACATGCACAATAAAGGGGCCTTCATGCAAGTGTATGTCTACACTGAAGTAAAAGTACCTGTGTCAGTTGACTTGGGTTTGTAGGGCTTGGGCTTCAGGGCTATAAAATTGCAGTGTAGACCTCTGGGCTCGGGCTGGAGTCCAGGTTCTGGGACCCTCCCCCTCGCTGAATTCCAAGTGAAGAAGGCAATGGAAGCCAAAAGAAGTTACTTTGAATTCACACCAGTGTAAGTGACAGCCAAATCTGGCCCAGTACGTATATATCTTCTGATATTTGTGAGTGAATATGGTGCTTATGAAAGGATGAAATAACCCAGGCTTGAGCCAGGTGTTGTGTATGAACATATTGGACTAGCAGCTCCCCTGACAAATCTCTGCCCCTTACTCCTCATCCGCTGGAACAGTCCCCCAGTCGTGGGCCTCTCACACAGCTTTGACAGCGCTCCTTAATCCTGCCCTACATCATACACTCACACTGTGTTAAGGAGAGTGGTGTAAAAGCCTGGACAAATAGATAATACAGACCAGCCTCCCAGGCCTGAGTCTTGTTGAAGAGTTATGCTGAGGTTATGTAATATGGACAAATGGAGATTAAGATAAGTTCCAACAAAACTCATTTTTATTCATGCTGGGGGGGTAGGGGAGAAGCAGGAGAGTGAGGTCCTTGGCTGGCATTGATGTGGCAGATGAGCCTTACAGAGTTTCCTTGAATATCTTTAAGACTTCTGTCTACAAGGGGACAGGGATCAGCAGTACTAAAGTATCAGTCACTGCAGCACATAGCATCAAGAGAATACACCCCATTGTGTGCTGCCAGAGCATGCCCTTGCCAGAGACTGCGTAGGGAAACACTGGGTATCAGATCACATCTCAGTCTCTCCTTCCTGCTCCACCTCCCAGCTCTCACCAGACTCGGGATACTTCTCTGTACATTGGCTCCTTAATGGACTCTTCCCTCCCTCTTTCCCCTTTTTGCTGGTGTTTGACATAGCTCTTCCCAGGCGTTAGCTCTTCACTGATTTCCCAGCTAGGGACTGTATTTTCCACCTCCCCTCTCTCTGCTTTCCTGTAGTTTGCACAGTCGTTTCCTGAGCATATTAAAACATGTTGTGTACCTCCCCTTGCAGCTCTGAGATCTTTGAGTGGCCTTCTCTCCATCCCTCCTATAGGAATTTCACAGAAAAACCTCTGGGGTTGTGCCTGAGGTGTTAGCAACATGTAACAGTGAGGGCTCCTAGTTTGCTGGGCTTGCTGTTTCTGGATGTTGACTCCATTCCTTATTTTTTGTTTTGAACATGGGTAATGCCTGAAAATAAACGCAAATCTGTAAAGGATTTGGCATTCCATTGCCACAAGCTGGGAGCCGACATGTCCCTATAGGAGTCTTGGAATTTAGGAATCTGGGATGTGGGAGGAAGGACTTAAGCAAGCATGAACATTTAAACTTGTGGAGCTTTAGAAATGTGGCCTTATTCAGACAGTACACCTGGTGAACTGCCTCTGTAAAGACAATGGGAAAGCATATGGAGCTGGAAAACCCATTGTCTTACGCTGCAGAGTTTAAGGTTAACGGTGCTGGCAGGTTTCTTTGTGATACAGATGTTACTTTTTGAAATGAGCAGGAATCCAAAACCTGGCCCCCAACCTTTCTGGAAGTGTGGAACCAGAGCTGAATTCTCCTGAACCCCCCTCCACTAGGTCATCAGTAGGAATAAAACCTGGGACTTCTAGCACCAAAAGCACTGGTTTCTACCTTCAGAGCTAAGGGAACAGCTCTCTAGTGTGGGACCAGCCACTGAGAGGGACACAAAGCCAGGCTGTTGCACAGATGCCCTTTTCCTAATTTTGACTCTGCCTTTCTTGAAGAGGTATGTTTTTTACTCTACCCTCCTTACTCCTCTCAAGTAACCCCCACATACACTGCTTCTGGCAACTAGCCAAAGCATACAGTACACTGCCTGAAAACCCTGAACATTCGTCGCTTTATTTGAACTGCAGGGGCTTGCTTTGTACTGCGTATCTCTGCATTGAAGCTCCCAGTTGGAAATCGTTTCTCTCTCTGTGGAACAAAAGCAAAATCTATCTCAGATGAGATCATCTCCTTGGGACAGAGCAAACAGTTAATCTCCTTGCTGCTTAACCATTGTATCAACAAAATGAGTTGACCTGTTACATGAAATGAATGTGACTTTGGCAACGTGACCTTTATCCCTTTAGTATCCAAATGAATGTAAAGTTATTAGAACTGCAACCTCCATCTCCTATGGCGTGTACAGTTGGGGGAGTATTAAAGGCATTTTGAGGGCTGTGTGTATTATGCACATCACAGCTGCCCAGTGAATCCATAACTTTGGGAACCTGAGGAACACCAGAGCAATTGAGAGGGAGTCTCAGCTAGTTAGCTGTTTGAAATTAGTGTTGTCATAGCTGTCCTGAGTGCACAGGGAGCATAACGCTTCTTGCCATAACGTTGTTATGCCTGATTTTGTGTGCGTGCACACTCAGTTCGATATAGAGGGAGAGAAATTCAGAAGCTTACCAAATGGTTGACTCTAAAATAGCATAGAGTGCATGAGCTCAGAGGGTGAAATAAGAAGTCTTCAAAACAGACACATTGCAAAGAAGGAAATTACTGAATCATCACATACCAAATGCAGCATTATGAAGAATTATAGTGTAGGCTTTGGGAATAAGCATCCTGCATGAGGAAGAGTCCTGATTTTGATCTATTAGGGTGTGTGTGCATAGGTGCGCTGCCGCACCCCCTGGCTGGAAGTGGTTTCCATCATATAGTTCAGTGGCTCTCAGCATCCCCATTATAAATATTGTTCCATCATATATGTGTGTGTGTGTGAGAGAGAGAGAGAGAGAGAGAATGTGAACTCAGTGTTGGTGAAATACCAGCTTATCAGCCCTGGAAAATAAAATAATATATATACTACAGGTTCAATACAGATGAGCAAGATATTAACACTTCCTCCACTTGACCTACCAGAGGGCCTCAGCTCTGACCTAGAAGTGAAAGGAAAGTCTAGTCTTCTGGTGCATTTCATACTTGGCTTCTGCTAAGGTGCCAGCGAAATGTGCCAAATGTGGTGTTTTTGTGACATGGACACATGTCCAGTAGCAAATACACTGGAACAGCTATTAATTAATTTTAATCCTTGACAGATGCATCATGAATACTTCCAGAGGGGCTGGAGTTTGGCTAAATGTAAGGTTAGCATCCACTCACCTCCATGATAGTCATGAATGTTTCTCACATATGCTGTAGAAAACCCATCAAACTAATAAGTACAGTAGAATAGCTGAAAGAAGACTTCTATGGCAAATACCTTTGTGTTGCACTTAATTATGTCCTGAGGTCATCGCTGTTGAATGGGAAATAGCGTGAAAGTGATCATTCCTTGCACTCCTGTAGTGCCATGCATTTGAGGATCTCACGATGATTTACAAACATGAACAAACCCTGACAATGTGTCTCTCACAGATGAGGGAGCTGAGGCAGAAGAGTGAAGTGTCTTGTCCAAGGTCACACAGTAGAGCCAAGAACAGACCCAACCTAGATATGAGTTTTAACCATGAGACTATCCTTCCTGCTAAATGTGTCAGCTGGCATTGTCAGTGAATGCAGCACTATAATTCTGTACTCTTATATGTATGTACAGTATTTATGTATCATATATGTACAAGTTGTAAAATCAATATTAGCAATTTGCAGATATAAATTAATATTATTACTTCACATTGTTATTTATCTTAGTAATTTTTCACATTTTTTATGCCCAGAACCCTTCCTCTTAAGTATTCAGCAATCTGTGTGGATGGTTGTTGCTCTCTTTGCCAGAATAATGGGAATCAAGCTGTGTGTATCCATACGCATAAGGGTATCAGCACTGATTGTGTTAATGGAAAATGTCAGTCATTGGCAGTGGTGATCCTGCCATATCCTAATACAGGGGTAGGCAACCTATGGCACACGTGCCAAAGGTGGCACGCGAGCTGATTTTCAGTGGCACTCACACTGCCCGAGTCCTGGCCACAGGAGGCTCTGCATTTTAAGTTAATTTTAAATGAAGCTTCTTAAACATTTTAAAAACCTTATTTACTTTAATATATAACTAAATTACTGTTGTATGTATAGACTTATGGAAAGAGACCTTCTAAAATGTATGACTGGCACGCAAAACCTTAAGTTTGAGTGAATAAATGAAGACTTGGCACACTACTTCTGAAAGGTTCCCAACCCCGTCCTAATATTTATTTATTTGTATTGCAGTAGCTCCTAGGGGTCCCAGTCATGGACCAGGGCCCCATTGCAGGGGCACTCCAGGCGGACCTGGGGGTCATGGGCCCATCACTTTTAAAAGTGGGAGAGTTATGCCCTCTCACTTTTTACCAGCCATAAGAGTGAGTGATGGGGCAGTGGGGGCGGGGAGAAGCGAGCGAGGTACAAGATTTTGAGGGGAAGAGGTGGCACAGGAGCAGGGCCTCAAAGGAAGAGGCGGCACGGAGATGGGGTGGCACTTGAAGAGAAGGGGTAATGTGAGGATGGGGCTTTGGGGGGAAAGGGTGGCTTGGGGAAGGGTCAGCATGGGGGGTGGGGCATGGTTCGGGCGCCGGTGGCACCCTCCCACACTTTCAGGGAGCTTGTACCGCTCCTCCCTCATGGTGCTGGGTGCTGTACAAACACAGAACTCTGCTCAAGAGAGCTTACAAAAGTATAAGTCCAGAGACTACAGGTGCATACAGACAATCAGATGACGTACAAGAAAACACGGAGATGTATCTCAGGATGGGACAGGGAGTGGGATGAAGGGAAATTTATGTTGCTCTTTATTAGAATTTAGCCTGAATTCGTAAGTTCACATCTGAATTTTATCAAGTTTAGCAGAGTTCGGATCCAGGGTTTGGAGAGAGAGAGTCAGTGCTGTCATGCCCCACCCCCAGAGCTTAGACACCTGCTGCTGGGCTGGAAGCCAGGCACACTTGGAAAATAAAAGAGAAGGAACCACAGCAATGACTGCCCAGAGACAAAGTTTCTGAATCAGCAGCAGACTAAACAGCATACAGCAATTGCTAGAGAAGAAGGGGGTATGTCAACAGCACAGCCACCAGATCCTCGATGTTAACTAGGGGAAATTGAAGCTCCATTTCCACT
Source organism: Chelonoidis abingdonii (assembly GCF_003597395.2). Taxonomy (NCBI): domain Eukaryota; kingdom Metazoa; phylum Chordata; order Testudines; family Testudinidae; genus Chelonoidis; species Chelonoidis abingdonii. The sequence goes on from NC_133775.1 coordinate 91,352,543, forward strand.
GGACGTGGAGTCTGATGACTGGAAAAATGTTTCTCTGTTTACAGGAATCTGAAACCTTGTAATTCTCTTCTGCTTCCTCCTCCTCCCTGTCTCCCCTGGAGCCAGCCAATCGCTAGCAGACACATTTGGAAAGGAAGGCTTATTCTGATCCTGAACCTCTGTAATTTAATAATAAAAAAAAAAATACAGGAACAATAGCAACCACAGCAGCGAGATAAAAAATATAAGTAAAAAAGAACAAATCCAAGCTTACATGTGAACACAGATAGAAAAGTTTGGACAAAGTATCTTGAAATGGGAGGCAGTCCCTTCTCTGTGGATCAGTAAGTTACAGTAACAGAAGGGCATCCACTTGGTAGCACTGCTGTCAGCTCAAGGGTTAACCAGCAATCCCATCATTTGGAGGGTGGATCTGGGATTTAACAAGTTGTTTTAGGAACATATGAATTACCAGACTGGCTCAGACCTGAGGTCCATCTAGTCCAGTATCCTTTCTCCGACTAGCCATCACCATATGCTTCAGAGGAAGTAGTAAGAAACCCCCCAGTAGACACACATGGGGTAATCTACCCCCGTGAAGGTCTCACCCTAATGGTTGGCTAATAAACTTTGAACCATGAGGTTTTATATCCCTGTCCCTGAGCCTGATGGGCCACGTGGTGGGATATTTAAAAGGAGCTACAGTTTGTGCTTGCAAAGTGCAGAGCAGTGGCTGGGGTATATTATTCCTAGGGATAGATTTGGATGTTATCAGGAGAGGATTCACATTATATTGGGCCTGGATCCAGTAAATTCCTGCCCCCACCAAAAAGTATCAGGGCTCTCTCTCTTTTCCAGACTATTTTTACAGTTAACTGTAGGCTCCCCCCAGGTGGAGTCTTTCCTCCTTGATTTTTCTCGAGTGAGGCAGTGCAGCTGCCCACTTTGGAGCTATCAGCTGTACACTCTGTTTGTACTTGCTACTCTGCCTCTACTTCACTTCTCTGTCCAGGCCTCCTGTGACCATGGGGGCTAGATCCCAAGGGTCATACCTTAATCTGGCCTGTCAAAAACAAGCTGAATTTTCCTGGTCTCTTGGATCTTCAAAGCCAGGTTGTGCACACACTATGAGATTGCTATACCAGCTGTAGAAACAGCCTCTCTCACTGTATTTTGGTAGTTGCACCTCCAGCAGGATTCAGGACATGCAGAGGAGCAGGAAAATGAAGAATAATTGGGATAGGCGGCACCTAGTCTACTGGACTGAGGCTGAGAGCTGGGTTTGATTCCCAGAAACAAAGCTCTGCCTTTAGCCTACTGGGTGACACTGGGTGAGTCACTTCACCTCTCTGTGCTTCATTTTCCCTGTCTGTAAAATGGGGATAATGATACTGCACTCCTTTGTAAAATACTTTGAGATCTAGTGAGGAAAAGTGTGGTAGATATTATTTTATTTATTTATTTATTTATTATTAGGGATGTTTGAAGGAGTTCTCCACAACTTATTGGGCTTCAAAGAGATTGAATTTTCAGGTTCAGTTTCAGTGCTGAGTGAAGGTTCAGGTCAGTTATTAATTTGATCTGGAAGTGGGCAGAGCAGGAAGTGCTGGGGCAATTTTGCAAAACCAAAAGCGGAGGTGGTTTGGATCCAGCATTATTTTCCCTAAACCAACAAAGGTCAGGCTTCTGGACGAATGGGTCCATTTTTGTCCCTTTTTTATATCTTATGTGGTTTACCCATCCCTTATTATTTCCTGCACATCTTTCATTTTATATCCCATCAGTATCAAATTAATCAAAGCAAATATGGCCATTTATCACCCGACTATATCTTTTAATTCTCTGATTTCCTAGGCAGCCTTTCCTTTGCTCTTGTCTTTCATCTGCTGAGCAGACATCGAAGGACAGAAGTTGACTGTGATGTTAAGCCTAGAACTATGCAGTAAGTCATATTCAAGTTTTAACCATGACTTCAAATCTATTTCCAGTCTTTCCCCTTTGTCTGAAGCAACAGGAGACCCGCTCACTGAGGGTAGTTAATATGCTTACAGGAACTTGGAGATCTATATGTAACAGCTGTAAAAGGCTTGAACATCTAGGTTCATGAATTCCGAGATGTCAGTGCCTGCATGCTGGGGTTTAGCAGTGGATAACTGAGCCGATTTCTCTTTGACACTGACTGCCATTCCTGTAAAATCAGCTGCCCAAGGTATCCAGCTTTTTCCATAATTATACTTGCAATGGAAGACTTAGCAGACAAATCACAGTGCAGGAAAGACAGATTTGAATACTGGAGTTTGATCTATCTTTCCTGGTATTTTTTATTCTGCCACTGAAAACCTACTGTAGACTGTTTCCTGAGCTTTCTCCAGAAGAGTAATGCCAAATTAACTGGCTATCATAGATTCATAAAGCAGGAGACTAACTGAGAGGTTGGCAGTTTTAGGGCATTTTGAAGGTGAGGATGAGTCAGTTGAAAATTGCAGAGACAGAAGGCCCAGACAGATCAATGGAGGAATTTACCTTTCTCGGATTTCCTCTCTTCACCTCCTCTGACTGGCCTTTGCCAGCCTCAGTGCTGTTAAACCTTTAGTATTATTTGGGGATTGTGTGTGTTTAAATACCACAGCTGCATTATTTACCAGCAGAAAATCCTGGCAGGTTTGAAAATACCACAAGACATGGAGTGAAGCAGAGGCCTGTTGAATTATTCATGAGCTCGAATAGAATGCAATCGTTATTGCTGCTGTAACAAGTTTATTACTTTAAATTATTATTTTGTGCCCCCCCCTCTTGTTTTTCTTTTTAAGCTCTGTAATGTCTTACATGATTATACAGGCACATGAGCTGTTGGAGCCCTTGTCTCTCTTCAGACTGTTTGTTCATCTAAAGTAATGACAGGTTAAAATTTTCTAATACTTGTGCATATACTGTTGACATCTGACTCAGGACGTATGTATTTGGTGTGTGTAGTTGTTTTCCCACACTAGCCAATCATGTTGGGCCTTACACAGGGCAGAGGATTTAACTCTTCCAAATATGGACCCCTGTGAGTCATCAGCTTTCTCTAAGAGCAGCTCTGTCCCTGTCCATGCTGTTTCCTTTCCCGTCTTTTGAATGGGCTGTCTCTACCTCCCTGGATAATTATGCTTCTTTTAGAACTAGTGAATTCATACTGAGGTTACATGGTATTTATTATGAAGGGCAAAGATACCTGCAAAGAAATAGTTGCATCCTGAATGCCTGAAGATTGCATGATACAGCATGGTGCACAGTGTTGAAATGCTCCACTTTAGTCCAAGCAGAGGCTATGTGTGTGTGCACAGATGGCAAAGATCTAAGCATGGTGCTCTACCCTGGGCAGAAGTAAGTCTCATGCTCCTTGCATCCCCAAAATGCAAAGCTCATTGATGTCCAACAGAAGTTTTTCCATTGACTTGAGTTGACTTTGGACCTTAGTCATGAGAATAAAGCATTGGGGTGTGATCAGAGAATGAGAGTGCCTGAGGAGCCATGGGCTTAATTGTGACCTTCCTCACAGGGGCTACGTTTTCTGTTCTTAAGGTTAGATTCAGTCACCTGTACTCACTTTGGAGTAATACCTTGATTTTAGTAAGGTACTATGTCACATGAAGAAGTGTAGCAGAATCTGGCCCTTAGGACACACTTCTGCTATTGGGCAGGAGGAACTTGGCAGCCATGTAGCCGCGCTCCCAGCAGTGCAGTATTGGATTCCCGTGGGTGTCAAGTCTCACATCAGTTTCTACTTTGCACTTATGTATGTGAAACCCTTGGCTTCAGCACTGTGCAGGATCAAGCAGTAATGCAAAGCTGTGTGAACGTGATAGCCTGTGTTTGAGATGCAGTATATCTCCTGAACTTGGGCGGGAGAAAGCAGAGTGGGATATTCCACTCATTCCTTTGTTCTTTCCCAAGAACTGGGATAACTGCTTCACCCCACTCCCCCCAACCCTGTTCCTCCTCTTCCATTATGGAAAAAAACTTAGGTTGCTCCCAGTTTTTTGTGGAAAGATCCCTTCATCATCTCTTCTCTCTTTTATTCTTTGCTTTTAAAGTGAATTTGTGAGGGGAGTGGGAACCGCTGTTTTGACAGCCCTGGAGACTGATTTATTTTCTTTTCTTTTTTTTTTAAATCTATATTGTTATTAGAGATTAATTGAAGAGGCAATGTTTGGATTGAGAACCCGAGCGGGATCAGACTGGGCAATGTGAGGTTCAGGATTAAAGGCTGAAGCAGGGTTGGGGTTCAGGTTTTGTAACACCAAAATCCTATGAGCTGTTCTCATGAGACATCAACCCCCAATAGCAGAGATCTGGTGAGAATCGCTGATCTCATGAGAACACTTCCATTTTAAGTTGAAATCTCGTGAGGCTGGCAGTTCTTCCAAGGCGTCCCCTGCATCTGAACTTGTACCAGCAAATGGGCCTCTTCTCATTTTGATTTGACCTGGAATCAGTTATTCGTATCTCAGGATTCTAATGTACATTGCCCCTCCTACTTCCATCCACCTGTATTTGAAAGGGTTCAGATTAGAGGGCTCAGTTTAGGTGCACCCCTCTCCCTCGCGTATGCACGTGCGCACCCCCCCAGTTGTAATAGTTTTTTCCTTCTCCACTAGCTGAGGTTGCAGGTGGGAGTGGTTTCAGAGAGGCTGGGAAAAGAAACAGTGTTCATTTAGTGGTGACGCTGCCTCTTGCCAGTCTTAGGGGAGGCAGGTGCATTTGTGTGGGTTCTGGCTACATTTAAAGTCTCTTGGAGGCTTTTGGCAACCTGGTCTCACCTTTATTCTTTTGGATACCCCCAGTGTGACTGTAAATAAATATGCAGAAACAGGGATCTGCAAAGGGACTCCAGAGTAAGTAGAATTCCTTGAACAACTTCCTTAGTATTTTCCATGGTGAATAGATTAAAATTAAACAATTTCCCAGAGAATCATTGAACCCTTCTGTGTATTCCCAGGAAGCAACTTTCCCACCATACCCATGTGACTCCACTTTGACCCGGAGGTATGTCTACATCACTCATGGGAGCAAGCCTGCCAGCGCAGGTCAATAGACTCTGGCTAGTGGGCTTGCACCAGTGCTAAAAAAATTGCTGTGTAGACAGAGCTTTGAAGTTGTGGCTTGGGCTGGAGCTCAGGCTCCGAAGCTTAAGAAGGTGAGGTGGGCTTCAGAGCTTCAGCTCCAGCCTGAGCCACAAGGTCAAAGCAGTGCCTATACGACTATTTTTAGAACTCTAGCCTCTGTCTGCCGACCCAGGCTGAGAGGCTCACTCCTGTGGGCTTTATAGGCAAATACTGAGAGACTCACAGTAGCGGTCAAAGGAGAGTTCAGTCCCTGTGACCAAGTCCGTTCTAGGCCTCTGTTGAGAATACCAGAAAAAATGCCAATTGCATTAACAGTTGGTGTGGCATGCACATTATTTTTGCAACTGTGTGCCTAAAATATTTGAAAATTAGATCCTTTTACTCTTTCATGACTGGCCCATCATAAACTACTTTAGACTGTGTTCAGTGCATGATGCTCAATATATACTCATGCGCTGGTTTAAAAAAAAAGAAGAAGAAAAAAGTAGCATAATGTAGCACATTGCACTGTTGTCAAATGCTTATAACATGGTTGATTTATTTTACCCACCATCTCATCTTGAGTGGGGCTTTTCCCTTTTATAGAATAGCAGGAGTAATCTAGACCACTGCTGGTACCAAAGGATCCCTGTGTCTCCTTGATGGTTTTATTTTCAAGGCAGGCCAAGATCCATTCCAGGAATGCAGCTTCTCATATCTAGTTGAGCCAGCAACCTAAACTTAGCTTGTCCTCCCCCTGAGTTTTCAAAAAAGGTGTGGTGGTGTTTGTGGCCTTTTTAGATTATAACTTCATTATATTTCAAGGAAATCTCTCCAGACATGTCAAAGGGGCTACCCCTCAGTGAGGTCTAAGTCCCTGGCAAGTTTATAGTTCAGAAAGAATCCATTTTTTCAAAGGATATGACTTCAAATAAACAATTTGCAAATGTTGTAGATTGGTGTTTGGATATTTCAATAATGGGCAAAAATGGAATTGATCAGATTTTTCCAAATGATTCACCTCTGGGGCTTAAAAATAACCAGGAGGCATTTCAGGCCAAATGGTGATTTTAAAACAGGGGATTAGATCCAAAGTATCTTCTCACACACAGTGGTGGATTGTCACAAGGGCAATACCATGATAATTTTGTGTAAACAGCTTGACGCAGGAGAGATAGGGGAGTGGAAAAAACAACTAGAAGCAACGTCTGTCAGATTCAGAAGAGTTACTCTGGATTTCAGGTGCTATAGCTGAGGGTAAGAAAGTGCCCACCAGTATTTTAAATATTCAGTAAGCATTAAAAAACCCAACAACAAAAAAAGAGAAAGAATGGGAAAAGAATGCCTCTTGAATGATGCGAAAAATGGTGCTGTCGTCTTCAGGCTAAATTTATCAGAACAGAGCATCATAAATTACAGATTCATTGCTCCCTCTGCTCATTAACTGTGCAGAAACTGTGACTAAGCTTGAAGGTTAGTTAGTATAGTTCAGTATTATTGTTCTTGCTGCCTTGTTCTGAATCAGGAGTGTCGGCAGGCGGCCATGACTCACTCACACGCACACACACGCACATGCACACACAGCCTGCCCCTGCTAGCTGCCAGATTTCCACTATATTTTTTCCGTAAGGGGGAAGATTATGGGGCCTTGTATGTCTTCTGGCTTCATTAATTTTCTCCTGAACAAAGGCTAAATTATTCAAGTGGATCCCTTATTTATTAAAGGAATTGAATTTGTACAGTAGTCTAGACCTGGAATGTAATAAACAGCAATATAAAGCATTAAGGATACAAGCCCAGGGAACATTTTTACTTTAACAATAAAAATATGCAGTCTGTCTCAGCAAACTACAGCTGCTGAGCAAATTAATTTACATTAGATGTTTTTTGGGACCCACAGTTCATTCCTTTGTTCTTCCCTTACAGCAAATGTGTTTTTCTGACTAACATAATAAGAGGTTTCAGCTCCATAAAGCCTTTCATCACATGATCTCAAAGCACTTTGTGAACATTAGTGATTTGCTTGGGAGAGATGAAACCTTACAACACATCCTGTGAAGTCAGTAAGGATCCTTCAGTGGGTAGCAACTAGCTAAGCTTGTGATGGTACATCATAAATACTAGCGCAAGAGAAAGACTAAAGTAAAGTGTTGTACTCATGTGACTATTAAGTGTAAGGCAAAATTTCCCAAACCAAAAACTTTAAGATGAGTTAAAGTTGAGACGATTTAGCTTTATATACATACACACACAATATCATGTGATTTAAAAAAATTCAATAATAAAATAGGAAAATTCAAAGTTAAGGTGCAAACATCTCCCTAACTCTCTATCTTCCGGATTAACCCTGCTTCTTATTCTGGGCTGCATTCTAGCCCCTTTATGCTGGTCCTGTGTAAAGTAGCCCTTCACCAAGCTGGGAATTCCCCTGACAGGCTGGGATTCCCTGGGTAATGTAAGATCGGCATAACAGTCCTGTGCTGCATCCCCCCAGAGGCCTCCACGTAAGGATGTGCTGAAGGTGTGACTGGGCTATGCCATAATTGAGAGAGGCTATAGCTTGGCCTCTCTGTGCTCTGGTTATTCTGGGTTTCTGGAGTAGTCCATAGGCAGTTGAGGAAACTGTCATAGATTAGAGAAGCCCAAGGGACTGTGCTTACTTGAGCTGGGGGCTAGGCAGGTACCCAGCTATGCTCAGAATTTGGGAGGCAGCCAGCTTTGCCTGGGCTGCGCCTGCTGAGCTGAACTTCTTATGAGTCACTAAATCAGTCCCACTAATTCTGCATCTGTATCTCCGTCCATCCTCCATCTGTAGTCTCTAGGGTCCTGCTACTGCTGCCCTGTCCCACTCAGCTGCCATACAAAGCTAAATTTACATAATCTCAACATGAAACCAACCATGTGAATCTGAGCATGGTTCTGAGTTTGCAACAAAACTATAGATGGAACTTTAAATCTGAACTCCCTTCCCTGTACACTGGCATTTGCAGAGGGAAAGATTTCAGCCTCTGGATTCAAAGTTGCCCACACAATTCCCAGACTGAGACACACCCCTTTTCTGGGTACAGTTTTGATACAGCTCAAGATAACACAATTCTTGCACAGATGGTAGAAATCTCACAAGTCTGGATGGTCTCTTTGGAGCTAAAATCTCACGAGAGCAACACCAAAAGTTTTGGTGCCATCAAATCCAAATTTAAATCTGAGCTCTAGTCTAGACTCAGACTAGGGTTCTGAGTTCAGGATTAACTCCATTCTAGCTCTGAACACCACCTTCTTTGGCTTATCTCTAAGCAAAACCTCTGAGACTTGAGGTTTCATGAGGTGAGTCACGTGTCTTTAATTTTAACTCAATGGGTTGGTATCACGAGGTATAGAGTTTTGAGATTGAGCCACCTTGAAGCTCCCCAGAGAAAAATGGAAACTTCAGCTGTAAGAGATTTACATAATGACAAGAAAAACTATTTAAATGCAAATGGCCTAGTAAGATGGTTGGAAAATTTGCAGTGGCTCTGGGAGTCTAGTATAACATAAAGAAGAAGGGGGCTAAACAAACACACACTCCACTGTGTGAGCCATGTATTCATGAGCAAGGTTTGTTCCTGTGGCAGGTATTCTTTTCCTTCACCTAAAAAACAGCCTCCTCTTAAATTACTGTGAAGGGAACATCCCTATGTACTGTATATTCATTGAACATGTTCACCAGGTGCCACATGTAGTATACATCCTTATCGAGTGCTTTCATTGGGTACTGTAAATTCAGGTGAAGTGTAGACTGTATTGTCAATGCATTCTTTTTCCTGCTCCTTTTTATATCAAGCCGTTGGGTATGCACCAATTTCAGAAGATTGGGGAAAACCAATCAAAACCTGTTCACTATGCAGGCTCTCAGCTATGAAAGGCTTGGCTGACCTTGTGTCAGAGGTCAAGGATGTGCTCCAGGAGGCTGGAGAACAAGCCTTTCCGAAGCCTTCAGGTAAAATAAAGCTACAACACAGGCTGCCAGTGAGTTTGAAATGCCCCTGGTAGTTCTTGGGGTATCACGTACAAACAAACAGGATGAGGCAGGTCAAAGAGGGTTTAGTGAAAGCTTGAGAGAGACTCAGGCTGTTGAGTGAGCTTTGAAAACAAAAGAGGCTATTAGTTTTTCCTGCAGTGATTATCACATTGCCTTTGGGAATTTCCAGAGGCATGTGAGAAAAGAAACAAAGCAACCAGTGAGAAACCGTTGTTTTCCTCATTGTGCTTGTGAATGCATGTTTTGGGTTAGGCATACTTGTATTTTCAACCTTGTGTGGTCAGGCCTCAAAAGCCTCAAAAGAAAAGGGACCAGCTGATATCATGATGGAGTCATTGCTGGCCTTGTGATTACAGCGTAGAACTAGAGGTCAGGAGATCTGGGTTCTTATCCTAGCTGTGCCATAGACTCTCAGTGTTAAGACCATGGGAAAGTCATTTAAAACTATCAGGATGAAATCCTGCCTGCTGTTGACTTCGTTGGGGCTTGGATTTCACTCTTGGTGCCAATTTCCCCATTTGTGAAATGGAGATGACAATACTACTTTACTTCATAGGAGGTCGTGCGACTTAGTTAGCTTACTGTTTGTAAGATGTGTTGTGACCTGAGGACAGATGGTCCTAGAGAAGGACAAGATATTATGATATATCTAGTGATTAATTGGCTGCCATTTGATTTTCAGAAGTGCCATTGAGTTCTGCTGATTGTTTCTATTTCAGTCACTTTAAGAGAGCATTCCAGTATGCTAAATTAACAGCAAACTGGAATGGTTTCCACTGCCATGAACATCTCATCTAGTAGACCCAATGGCCCATGCTATTCTGTTCGTGATATTGTATGTGTAATTGACTTGTTTGCAGATATTGTAAATATTTGGGAATTTGCTTTTGCTTGCCAAAATAGTGGGTCTCTTTTTACACCAGCCAGTCTAATCTGAGGCCTTTTCAGAACAAAGTTAAATGAAGTGCAGTCTCTAAGTGAACAGGACAAACGGAGAAAAAGGCCATATGTATTTTTTCAGCCTATATCTAAGTGAATTTCAACCATCATAGCAATTAGGTTAAAAGGTAATATAAACATTTAGTGCTCTGCTCATCCAGCATGTGCAACAAATTCTGCCAGCCCAGACCCTGGAGGAGTGTTTCTGGTGGTAGAAAGTCCACCAGACTTGACTAGTATGAATCTTGGTCAGTAAGGACCAAAAATTATCACTATCTGTTGGCTGTTTGGTGCATCTGATGTTAAATCTTGGTCCAGTTTCTAGCACAAAAGTGCTCATATGACAAGAGCCCTCATTCTTTTGACAACCAAGAAGCCAAATAATGAACAAGTATGGAGCTACAACTCATCGCAAAAGGTGGTCTTTTCAGAGCAGGGTGGAGGCGTATCTGCAAGGCAGTGTGGGGAAAGCTTACACCCACTCATTTTACATAGGTCATCATGCAGCTCTTTTTGTCTCTCCCAGTCTTGGCTGGAGTGGTGACAGGTACCATGGTGTTTCCTTGGTGTAATAAATCAGTTCCATAATAATTAGAGATTTTCTTGCCTTCAGTGTTTCTCTTGTGGACATTTTGTCTCTCTTTGCAGAATCTGCACTTGGCGTACTGAATTTTCAGTCTGCTGGCTCTAGTTTAACACACTCAGTTCAATAAGGCAACTGAAGACAACTTGAGATAAGGAATTAAACTGCCACATCACAATGACTGAATTAACACTTCATTACAGCTATGACAGTCTTCGGAATTTTCCATGCCTCAGAAATTCCGAGTGTGTAAAACTCTCCACAACTGTTGTGCCGAGCACTTTAAGTTAGTCCTTCAGGACAATAGAAGTGGAAAAAATATCAAGGAGATGGGCAATATAATATGTGAGAGCTAATCTGATCTAGCAATTATCTCCATTCATTAGGGCAGATGGGATTACTCATGGAGAAAAAGGTCACAATAACAGAGATCAGCCATCATGTGGTGTTTACATACACTGATTACAGTTTTATTGCTGGGTATTGGAGATACAGAAGTAAGAGGCTCCATGAAGTTGACATGATTACAGGTATCTAGGCTCACTGTAATTGGATTTTTTAAGGTAACAAGAATGTTTGCAAAGGAATCTATACTTGACTCTGTACCTTCGTGTGCTACATTTAGGGTAATATACCACCTTTGATCTACACTGAAATTCCCATTCATGTTAATGGAAGTTGTGTGATCATTGTTAGCTCTGGAACTTAAACAGATTCAGTTAATGATCTAATGCAGTGGTGCCCAAACGTGTTACACATATCAGGGCCTCATAAACATAGGCACAGCCATGTGTGGGCCAAACAGCTTCTACATATTTTAATATGATTTAAAGTCACCTGAATTGATTTATATTTTAAGTTCAGCTTATTTAGTCTGTATTTAAATAGGTTGTTTCTTTGAACAGTGTTGGCTGTTTACACACTTGTGTAAACTAAAATGATGTAAACATGACAACAAAATGCTAATGAATCAGCCATTAATATATTGTGTTGAAGCAGGCTGCAGGCCTTATAAAATGCTCTGGTGGGCCATGTATGGCCCACAAGCCATAGGTTGGGCACCCCGATCTAATGTAAAGCCCAGTGACAGTAATAACCAAGGAAGAACATTGTATTTCCTGTTTTTTGATATTTTCACTAAAAAAAGGTTGGGTTTTTTTGTTTTGATTTTTGTTTTCCCCAAGAATTTGAATGGGCTTGGTGAGATTTTAGCTCTCCCCACCTCCCTGCTGCTCCCAATATGGACTGTTACTTCATCCAACCTCAGATTTCTGCTTCCTAAGGGACGTTTGTTGTAATATATTTAACAGTTCTGTATGCTCACATCCACACGCATGATCAGTTCTTAAATTTACTCCTTTAGTTCCAGGCTAGTGTAGAAACTTCTTTGTATGTTTAAATAAAAAATAACAACAACGAACTGTGAACAAATCATTGGACAGAAATGTTGCCAGCCGGGGAGAAGGATCATTTCACCATGCTGAGTAAATGTTTATAGAAGTGGTTTCAGCACAGGGTCCTTACTAATCAATGATTACTTGCTAGAAACCAGGGAGGAAGGATAGGATAGTCCACTACTGCAAGCTCAGGCCTGATTATGTAGCAGTCAAAAATATTCCAAAGCTTTATTTGGGTTCATTTTCTTGTCACTGATTCAGGGCTGCCAGCTACAGCTGGGTTAATAAATATATAGCAGTTCATTTTAGATTCACTACAGGTTGACCTCTCCTTCAGTGCAAGGACAGTTTCCATGTCCCTCTCAACCTGATGTGAGTTTTGAGATCGTGTAGGTAGGACTGGGGGGCTTACTCCTTTCAGCAGCATAACCCTACCCACTCAACATTTTCATCCTTGTTTTGCTACTAACATACTAAGGTCCATATTTTCAAAAGTGCTACAAATTCTGAGCGCCCAGCTTCAGACACTGAGGGCCTGATTTTCAAAGGGGCTGCACTGGAGTTGTGGGTCCTTAGGTCCTGGCTGTTCCCCACTTGTTTCAGTGCACATAAGGCCATGGCAGATGGGATGTAAGTTAGGGCAGCCCAGTGCAGGGGAGAATCCAGGCTTCTGTATCCTGGCCCCCTCTCTCTCAGACTTGGGGAAAAGCCAGGGATGCACCATTTCCTGCTCATTTTACTAAAGAACTCCCTTCTCCCCACACCTGCTGTCAGATTTGGGGACATACTGTATCTTTTTCAGCCTATATTCCTGAGATACAAAGTAACCTGCCAGCTGTTTTTCCCCCTCAGATGCATCAGCTGACAGGATACAGTGTCATGAGGTAAAGGAGGGGAGATCAACAGATTGCTGCGTCCTTGTGCTAATTACAGTTTAATAATTAGCACCTATCAAAATCCTGCCTTTCAACTGCCACTCATTTTGCTCTGTGCTTGCCAAATAATATCACCTTTCCCCAGCCGCAGCCACTACGTTCAAGGGTCACAGAGCGAGCATTTTTTATTTAACATCCAGGTTCTTTCTCATCCTTCACTTTAACTTCTTTGTTGGTTTCAGTTTTATTCCGTATGCTAAAAGGCACAAATAGATTTCCACACAGCTGTGAAACACAGCAGCCTATTACAGGTGAACTTTCTACAGCTGTCTAGCAGATCCTATAGCAAAAGCAGCCCAAAGAAGATGCAGTTAGCTTGGCCAGTGCCATGATAGGTATTAGAGGCTCATTTTAGTCTAATGTGTCATTGTAGGCATACTAGGGAATCAAAAGCCTGAAAGACTAAGGGCTGCCTGTTATCCTTTCCCAATATTTTACATACACTGAGAATCAATTTTGGGCACCTTTCTTATAAGCCGGAGGGATGATTACTCCCTGACCTCATGCTTGGTGCACATAGAAGGAAGAATCACCAGGATTTAGTATCTCATCTGTTCACACCTGCAGTGATTTGATGTGTGAGTTGCTGTTCGTTTCCCGCCCCGTTAAATCTCAGTAACGTGAGTCATTCATCACCATCTTTGTAGCCAAACCAAGTTCCTTCCCTCATGATAGCCATATGGGTCTCCTCAGGACATGAGTCTCTCTTTGCACTATTGGACCATGATGCATTCTAGAATGTGCTGACAGCTGATCCAATCTTGACTTTAGTGCACCTGTGCATCAAGAAGAGGCCAAACCTAAATCAGGTCATTGGCCTGGTCAGGTTGTTCTGTTTGGTTGTCAGCCAGCACACTTGGGGCTGAGGTTTTAGAGCTCTATTCCACCAATGTTACTGTATGTTAGACTACTAATTAATTGAAGCCTGGAGATGCTTTAGATCAGGATCTACCATTGCTGTGGGGTCTGATGGTATGTGCTTCACTGCAGATAAAAGGTGAGCATGAAGACATGGCAGCTCAGTTTTTATCTCAGTTTAACAGCTTGAATTCAACCCCAGTCTCCCCACAGTCTTTAACTCAAGCTGCTAACCCAAGTGAAAAACTGAGTTGTTGTGTCTTCACTACTATTTTAACCAGAGTTAGCTAACAAAGGTTTGCCAGTCCAACTCAAGGCCATGTCTTTTTCTTCACTGAAGATGTAGATGTACCCTAAATACTTTAATCACTGGAGCACCTTCTGATAGGGGAAGCTTGAACAGTGCCTGCCCACACATGATTTGCTCTAACCAGCATGACCAGCCCCTCTCTTTTATTGACTCTCTGAAATCCATACAGGCTCCCAAAGATGGGAGTATTAGCATAAGCATTCTTGTCTCCTCCCTTCCCATCATTTTTCTCTTCTCTGGAATGACTGTACTGGAACTGGTCACCTGAGAACTTCCTCACAGTTGCACCAAAATCACAAGTACTTATGGCACGTGTCCGAGTCCCTTCCTGTGACAAATGGACAGGAGTAGCTGTAAAAAGCATCAGTGCTATCACTTAAGTACATGTCTAGAAGCAATAAAAAGCACATTCTACCTGTGGAATGATTCTTTGGAGCTGTAACAATAGCAGCCTGGAAATGTCAAACTTGAAACCAAGGACCGAATGGGTCACAGAGACTGAATTTCCTTCTTGACCCTAAAGGTGTTCCTTCCAGTTTGGAGCTGAGGCAGAAGGATGTATGTAGGAAGCTTCCATTCCTTGCTTCCCAGGATGTACTTGCTCTATAGATAAACAGGGCTGTAATCTGTCAATAGATCTTCTGTCACCAGCACTTTAAAACTACAGAGCTCATGTACCAAGTGATATCTCACAGTGGGCTTTGCCAGCTGAGGTCAAAGAGCCCAAGAATCAGAGCCTGGGAGTGAAGTGCTGTCTTATAAGTACCACCATTCTAGCAGCATCTAATACAGAGCTAAAACTGGCAGGTGCTCAAGATTAGCCTCAAAAACACTCCTCCCATATGAGCCTGGGAAGTTTGGATCTAGTGCTAAGCCCATCTTCCAAGATGGTAGTTCTGAGATATCTGTCAGTCTGGTGCTGTAGCCTGCTGAGAACTGAGATACAAACTGCTGTTGAGTGTCAGATAAAAAATACGATTCCTCTATTGATCGTATCCATAACTAGATCTGAGCAGGGCCGGTTCAAGGATGTTTCGCACCCCAGGTGAAACTTCCACCTTGCGCCCCCCCCCCCCCCGCACCCGCACCCTGAGACCCCCCCCTCCGTGGCAGCTCCCCCCCTCTGCCCTGAGGCGCCCCCCTTGTGGCAGCTCCCCACCCCCGCCCTCTGCCCTGAGTCACCCCTCCGCCCCAGCTCACCCCTGCTCTGTGCACAAGCACAAGCACCCCGAGCATGCAGTCACTGCTTCACTTCTCCCACCTCCCAGGCTTGCAGTGCCTAAGCTGATTGGCGCCACAAGCCTGGGAGGCGGGAGAAGTGAAGCAGCCACAGCGTGCTCGGGGAGGAGGCAGGGCAGGGGTGACCTGAGGCAGGGAGTTCCACTGGGTCCCGCCCCCCCCTTACTTGCTGCAGGCGGCTCTCCTCGCGCTCCCCTGCCCCAGCTCCCTCCCTAAATGCCAGTGGCGACCGAGGCAGCCGAAGATCCGGCTGCTGCGGCTGCTGCCGAAGAAAATGGCACCCCCCAAATCCTAGCGCCCTAGGCGACTACCTAGTTCGCCTAAATGGTTGCACCGGCCCTGGATCTGAGGCCCTCATATTTTGGCCCATCTTTATTTGCAGTGTGGAACCTTATCAAATATTCGTTCAGTTAAAGAATTTAATTCATTTTAGAAAATTCTCAGCCTGACACATGGGCCATTAACTCTATGACACACCCACCTCAGGTTTCATGAATGCGTGGAGCTGCTTGGGTAAAGCCCTGGCAGGGCTGCCATTCAAACGAAAGAACTGGGTGGAGTAGGTGAAGGCCCATTCTGACAGGAGAGAGCATTCTGGGAAAGCAATGCCACGGGCAGGGCTGACTCCAGGCACCAGCTTAGCAAGCAGGTGCTTGGGGCAGCCACTCTGGAGTGGGGCGGCACATTCAGGTATTCAACGGCAATTCAGCGGAGGAGGGTCCCTCACTTCCGCTCGGAGGGAAGGACCTCCTGCTAAATTGCCGCAAATTGCAATCGCGTGTTTGTTTGTTTTTTGGTTTGGTTTGGTTTTTTTTGGGTGCTTGGGGCAGCAAATCCCCTGGAGTTGGCCCTGGCCACAAGATGCTCTCTGCTCTGTGGTGGTGCCGTACTGCTTTAAAGGAGCAGCATGGATGGGACTGCAGCTCTGAGGCAGCAGGATATGCTGCAGCTGTCAAGGAAGCAGGAAAATGGATGCAAGAGCACACATCCCACTCTTAGTGGTGTTGGTTATGCAGTCTAGTGCCCTGTTGTACCTCACTGGCATGACTCAGCTAATACTTTTTTTCATTGCAACCCCAATAGGCCTTCCTTACCTCTCTGGCATTAGATAGCATTAGAGAGAGAGAGAGGAAGAGAGTTATCAGCAATCCCAGCATGCTTCTTCAGAAAGGAGCAGACACTCTCAGTTGGGCAACATACATGTATTTTTATAATCCTAATCTTTTCGGCAATGTTTGTTCTCATGTTAGCATCAACAAACAGCTGCTGACCTTGCCTGTTGTTGCTTTAAATGCCCTGTTACACTACAAGCATGGGAATGAGCTAGTCACATGGAAAGTACTTAGTCTCACATGGACTGTTCATGTGCAAAGAGGAAAAAACCCACTTTTACAAATACAATAATCTCTGCAGGAATCTTTCTCTCCCTAGCAATGAAATAGAGAGGCCAGATTTTTGCTTTAAGGCAGAATCATATCTTAGTTTCAAGTCATTTAAAAAAACCCAAACAAATCAATACTTCATTCTGCTTAACAATCATAGTATTAACTTTGTCACAGAGGTACACATGACACTTAAGAATCCATCTTTTAATATAAAGTGCTCGGATACTTTGATGCAGGGTAGAAGAAGTGACGAAAAGGTGCAAAAAAAGCCATAATGCCCTGAAAGAGAGCAATGTACAGAGAAGTGGCAGCACTGATGTGTCCCCCACCTTGGCTCTGCATAGTCACCCAGGGCTGGGCTGCTGATGTGCGGGGAACCTGCATAAACACAGCAAGGAGGGAGGGGTATGTCAGCATTTTGAATGGCTGCAGTGGTCACAAGCAGCTCCGAAGGACTCTAAAATGTGCTGTGTTACATCCTGGGACTTCCCCTCCTGGTTCCTGACCAGGACTTGACAACAACCAAAAGGAGGGCCTCAAAGGGAATCCATGCCAAGATCAGCAGAGAATCCAGTGCAGAGAGTGATCAGACTTTGGGAGGTCAGTGAGCAGTGTGTTGATACCTGTGCAGCACAGACATGATCAGTAAGGCTCACACATACCTCAGCTTGTAAGGCTCAGAGAAAAAATATTTCTTGTGCTCTCTTTTAGATAGTAAAGGCCTGTAGTACCTTCTTTCCTGCCCTCCTGGGGGGAATTCTGTCAATGTGTGGCGGAATCCAGAGTTGGTACAAAGCCAGCACTGCCAGCTCTACAGCAACTCCCCTTCCCCAGTAGGAAACCCTGGAGCAGGTTGCATGCCAGGGATATTTTTGGGAATGGCTGTGTACTCTGCTCCAACTATTCCCAGCTGCCAGAATGGCCCTTGTGGACAATGCACCTGAGATGCAAGTCAATGGTAGACCTTCAGGGTGCTCTAACTTATTTTGTGTTCCATGCTAGCCTTCAGCAGTCCCAGCATAGGGATGCATGAAGCCATCTTTACTCCTCCACCTCCATCCCTGTGCGAAGCTGAGTGAAGGTGCAGGGGGTGATGTGACCTCTCAGTGCCTTGATTTGAGCATCAGCCCTGGGATCATAGTCATAGATTCTAAGGTCAGAAGGGATCATTTTGGTCATCTTATCTGACCTCCTGTATAACACAGGCCATAGAATGTCCCCAAAATAAATCCTAGAGCAGATCTTTTAGATGCATATCCAATCTTGATTTTAAAATTGCCAGCAATGGAGAATCCACCACAACCCTTGATAAACTGTTCCAGTGGTTAATTACCCTCACAGTTAAAAATACAGTAGGAAGATATATATATATACACCGAGAACTTGAACACCCATTTTTTCATGTTCTCTGTGTATTTTCCACTGCATGCATCCGATGAAGTGGGTTTTAGCCCACGAAAGGTTATGCCCAAATAAATTTGTTAGACTCTAAGGTGCCACAAGTACTCCTCCTTTTTTCAAGTACACCTCTACCCCGATATAATGCTGTCCTCGGGAGCCCAAAAATCTTACTGCATTATAGGTGAAACCGTGTTATATCGAACTTGCTTTGATCCGCTGGAGTGCGCAGCCCTGCCTCCCTGGGGCACTGCTTTAGTGTGTTATATCCGAATTTGTGTAATATCAGGTTGCATTATATTGGGGTAGCGGTGTAACCCTAAACTCTGTATCAGTAATCTCTCCTCTTCACTATTTACCACTCCCCAATTTTTGTGGCATCTGCAAACTTTATCAGTGATGATTTTATGTTTTCTTCCAGGTCATTGATAAAAATGTTAAATAGCGCAGGGCCAAGAACTAATCTTTGCAGTATCCTAGCAGAAACAATCTGCCCAATAATGATTCCCCATTTACAGTCATTCTGAGACCCATCAGTTAGCCAGCTTTTGATTCACTGAATGTGTGCAATGTTAATTTTATCTCATTCTAGTTTTTTTTAATCAAAATGTTGTGTGGTACCACATCAGATACCTTATAGAAGTCTAATGATATCATATTAACAGTTTTGCCTTTATCAACAAAACTTTTGTAATCTCATCAAAAAATATATCAAGTTTGACAGGATCGATTTTCCATAAACCATGTTGATTGGCATTTAATTGTTTATTAATCAAATCCCATATCAGCTGCTACATTATCTTGCCTGGAATCAGTGTCAGACTGACAGGCCTAAAACTACCTTGGTCATCCTGTTTACCTTTTTTGAATATTGGCACAACACAACTTTCCTCTAATCTTCTGGAGCAGCCCAGTGTTCCCAAACTTATTGAAAATCAACATTAACGGTCCAGTGATCTCCTCAGCTAGCTCTTTGGAGCTCTTGGATGTATGTTATCTGGACCTGCTGATTTAAAAATGTCTAACTTTAGTAGCTGCTGGTTAACATCTTCCTGAGATGCTAGTGGAATGAAAAGAGTGTTATCATATCATATTACTACATCTTTTTTTTCACAAGTACAGAACAGAAATATTTATTGAACACTTCTGTCTTTTCTGCATTATTGATAATTCTACCATGTCCCTCTAGTAGTAGGCCAATACCAGTGTTAGGATTCTTTCTGTTCTTAAAGGTCGATGTATGTCCCTCTTCATCATCTGCCATGCTGCATGTGTGGACACTTCTGACTTAGGATATGGGTCCCAGGCTCCTTATTCATCCACCTGCTCTGCTGCAGCAAGTGTTCTGCTGGTGATAGATTAGTTAGTCTCTGTTGTGCCCACAGCACCATGCCGTTGGAGCACATAACTCTGTAACCTTTGGGCAGCTTGGATGTTCTCTCTGTCTCTCTCATATGCACACAGATCAGACACTAACATTAATCACCTTCATGGAACCTGTCTTCATGCCTCAATGCTCACTGCTGCTGCCTGTGAGGCCCCAATTTATGATCGCTCTCTCTCTCTCCCTCCAGTTCACAGTTCCCCATCATAGTATACTCCCCAGTCCTTGCTCTCTGCTGCCTGTGTATCTGTCCATTATTACCATGAGTTTTGGGAGTGGAAGGGAGGAGGAAGGTTTAGTGCACTTGTCCTTTTGAATATAATTTTTGCCAGGTTTCCCTGGCCAGCTCCTCAGAACGCCAGAGCCCAGAACTTGTTAGCATTTCTCGTTCTGTCCACACTAGTGATGCCTTTAGCTCCCTGAAAGAATGAATTTCTTGAGACCGGTATTTCCAAAGCCTGTCTGCCTCAGATGCTTAGGGCTGGTCTACATTAGGGGGGATCGATCTAAGATATGCAACTTCAGCTACGCTATTCGCACAGCTGAAGTTGAAGTATCTTAGTTCGACTTACCTGGCCATCCTCACAGCAGCAAGTCAACTGCCGCAGCTCCCCCATCGACTCCACTTACTCCTCCTGCCAAGGTGGAGAACGGGCATCAATTTGGGGATCGATTTATTGTGTCTAGATGAGATGCAATAAATCGATTTCTGATAGATCGATTAGTACCCGCCGATTCGGCGGGTAGTGTAGACATGGCCTTAGTGATGCTGTTCTACCTGAGACAAGAAACCGATGAGCTGTGGCATGATATTTGCTATACAGTCTGTAAAGCAATTCAAGGCTCTGACACATTAAAAGATTTGAAATCTCTTTCCCTTCATCCCATTTATGCTAACTGACCTTTAATTTTGATTTCTGCTATAGTGATGAAATGTTGTCTTATGTGCATTTACGGCCTGGTCCTGCTCTCTGTTGCAACGTACTGGCTGTGTGTGTGACATGGGCCTCTAGTAGCTGGGCCCACAAGGAGGACAAGGGAATTCTCCTTTAGTTTAAATAGTAGATTTGTGTTTTTGGAACTGAAGGGCCAGGGCTTTCAATGTTGGCTTCCCAAGTGCGTGTGATTTATTTATCAATTGTGCCTGTTGCCTGCAACACATGGGAATAATGCTGTGTAGGTCTATCGATTTAATGATTGCACCAGTATAAGGAGAAGCAGAATTTAGCCCAGATTGTTTTGACAACCCATTAGTGGTAGTTTTAATTGTAGCACTTCTTAGTTAAAGAACTTTCTTCTTAGCCTACACTACCCAGAATCCTTAAGAGGCAGTTGTGTGTCTCTGTGTTTGAAGAGTGGAAGATGATGCCTGGTGGATTGTTAGCAGTGAGACTCAAAGCTGATTTATAAAAAATCATACAAATTCTAGAAGTGAGAATACTGAAAATACACCAGGCTGGCTCTATGGCCCAGCAGAATAGGTGGTCACAGAGGGCAGCATAATATTCTGTAATGGCTTGCAGGCTGACTGGTACATTTGTTGTGTGTGCCAAGGACACCAGGAACCCTCAGGCCTTTAAACAAAAAGGTCTGTCATTTTTATGCAAATAGTATAAAATTAGCATATATGTTTTGTAAGTTGAACTTATAGGAGTTCCTGTATTGACTCCTTGATGAGCTGATATGAACATGGTCCCGTTCACTTGCTACAGTCCGTACTCACTGTCTGTGTAACATACACTAATGTAAAAAAGGAATACTAGCTTTGTGTAAGAAACAAGTATGTCCTCTTGCTATGGGAACACACGTGCAGGCACACACTGCAGTGAATGGAAGGTTTTGTATGACTGCAGCTAGTTTCCCTTAGATCTGACTGTTTTCTGATGGTATGTTTGTAGTTTAAACTGACTTCTGAACCCTCAGTCTGATATGTGTCATTCAAGAACTCACATGCCAGAATTCCCAATTTATTTTCTGTTGAAAGTGTGTGTACTTCTATGCAGTTACCACTGAAAGTAACATGAGGCTGTATCTGGTTTGCACTGATCACAAAACTGCAGAGAGGTAGTGCAGCTTCATCTACATGAACAATGCTGCAGTGGCTGGTTTGCTATTAGCCAATCCTGACATTTAGCGTTACCTTGGTGATTTCCTGGATTCTGCAAAGTTAGCCTGAGCTAAGGAAAGACTGTCCTAGAGCTGGTCAAATTATTTTTTGTGAATAAATTATCTGATTGTCATAGCCTATTTGCTTCTTGCGACTCACTCATTACCCAGCCCTGCTAACCACAAGGTCATTGGGTATTCAGGCGTGTTTACTGAATAATTTATAGAAACAAATTTCAGCCTATGAATTGTTTGTGAAATTGTACACTTTGACTCTTTGTTGTGTGTGTTGGTCACCAGAGACACAGGTGTGTTACTGTTAGTTCTTCTCTTTGATTTGGTGAAACCTTTTCGACAGGAAAATACTGTATAGCTGTAACATGCTTCCTGGTGCTGATTCTCAGAAGAATAAGTATTTATGTTACGGTATATCAAATGTGTCTCAGTTTGTATTATGATTTCTATTATCGTAGCACCTAATGAGCCCAATCAGGGATCAGGGCCCTGTTGTACTTGGCATTGTGCAAAGAAATAACACAAAGATAATCCCTGTTCCAGAGAGTTTACTGTCCTAGTTCAAGACAACTGCACCTGTATTCCCCTTCCGTGAGTCCTTGAGGGCACCACTCTAGTTCCTAGCTCCTCAGCTGTCACTTCTCTTGGACAGAGACTTGTGTGTCTCTCTCTCCTGACTGGGGTTTTTCCAGGCTGCACATTTCCCTGCCTACCCTGTGGTATTCCCAGCAAGTCAGACTGCCTAAACAGGCCAGTGTCTGCACTTTGCTTTCTCTTCAGAGGCTTGTGAACCGCATATTTGCCAGCAGTTATGAGTTACCACATCATTCTTTATAAGCAAGTGCAGTTATTCTTAAGGTGAAAGCATAAAAATTAGAAAAGAACCTGCTAAAAGCTTACCCATCTCTCTGATGGGGCCTCAATAGGACAAAGTCCCTCCAACCCTTCCCAGGAAGGATTGAGACCCCCCCCCAGACAGAAGGTCCTGTCCTTTTGCTGGATCAGAAAGTAAGTCCTGGATCAGTTTAAACTCAGGCTATTTATCCAATATTTATCTCTGGCTGTTGGTCCCTGAGGGATCCTAATTGGACTAGTATACATGAGCCTCTCCAGGTGGTCGTACTTCTCTGGCGGTGTTACAACCTGAGTGAATTTGCCTAACTAGTCCCCAATGTTCTTAGAGCTTGGAGGGGCTATGGTCACCCTCCCCCCAAGGAATTGCATAAAATCCCTGGCCCTCTATGATACGTATGGTTTAGATACAACAAATGCTGCATCTTGGCAGGAGGTTAGACTAGATCACCCTTGCAGTCCCTTCTAACCCTCTGATTCTATGATCCTATAAACTTAATACCATGTGATCTCCCAAAGACATTGCAGCAAATGTGTCACTCATAATATAGAATTGTGAAATATACAACTGGTGAATAAGCAGGCAAACGGGGGCATTGGAGACTAAGCTAATAGTAAAGACAGGTGCTGGGGCATACATTTTTAGTCACAGTGATCTCATTAATTGAAACTGATCATCAGTCTGACCTTACACTAATAAACTGGTGATTGTCTGAGTCCATCAGCAATAGATAATACAAACCTACAGGATAGAAGATGCAGCTCACCCTGTTTATTGTAAAAAAGCATTTGTGAATTATTTTGTGTATTATTTGTCAAGCTCCACACAATTCCCTTGTGGGATGGAGTCCTCTGTAATCAGAGCACTCTTCTCCAGCAGGCTGTTTCGTCTTAGGAACCATCCGGAAGTGAAAGATCATTTCCTAGATCTCCTCCCTACCTTCCTAACGAACCAGTCTCCCAAATGCTTGGTCTCAACATTTCTCATTAGGTGTACCCTCCAGGATGGACTCTGCTGAACTGTGGCAGTGTGTGGGTCACTATACTGCTTTCCACTGTAGTGTCCTTGGTGCTATAGCTCTTTGTTGTACTTTTACCATCATATATTTGGTTGATTGTTCAACATCTCTGCTCAGTTAAGAGGAATTTCCCTTTAGGTATCCCCCTGCCTCAGTTTCTTCCAGTAAGTAGGTTCCCTGTGCCTCACAAATCTGCCAATGAGAACTCCCAAAATGGGAAACTTCAAGTACTTTTAATTTCATGATTTCACACACCTTATTCATGTATTTGGAAATGGATTCATGTAAAGAGCAATGAGCCTGCTCCTGGTGCCATTGGAATCAATGGCAAAACTCCCATTAGGAGCAGATTTGGACTCCAGTAATAGTTGTGTGTCTCTCTGGCTATTCAGTGGGTAACCACCTTAAAAAGATTGTTCACATGCTCTGCTCTGGCCATGTTTACATTAAATGAGCATCCCTCCAGCCTACCCACTTATTCACTCATTAGGCTTTTTGCTTAGAACCATTCAGCCTTGCTATTGTGATTTTGTAATAGGCCAAACTCCAAGTACTAGCAGCATAAACAAGATTGCATGGCTAATGATTTGTGAGCTTAGCCTGAATGCAATTTACTGCAGAAATTCCAGTCTATGAGACTTTGTAACCTGCTAATAAAGCACTTTTGGCAGAGTCTGTACAAACAGAAAGAATTTCGCAGCCTCCCTTTCTGGGTTTCTCTCACTGTCCAAACTTACAGTGATGCTGCTTTCCAATGTAGCTTAACTCTGTAACTCTGCTATAACTGGGCCATGTTGTCTCTCTCTCTTTTATTTTAAATTGGTTTATTGTTCAGTTAAATTTCATAAGGTCGCCAGAGTCCACGGGTGCCTTATAAATAAAATGTGAACATCTCTATCAGTATTTAATAACAATTATTAGTAGTAATATTGTGCCAGTCTACGTAGGAACTGCAGAACCTGTGAGCCAGATTTATGCCTGTGCTGATGCAGGGTGAGAGAAAAGACAGCTTGCCTCTTCCCTGTTCAATGGCTGTGGGGATTGATCTGGTCACCCATACAAACTAGAGCAGCCCTAAATTGCACCTCTGCTACAGTAGCCTCTATGAAGCCACTGTAGAGTGCAGAATCAGTGGGTTGCAGGTCCACTTTGGCCACGCAACACCCTCTTTTGGTTCACCTTGAAATGCCATGTGCAACCCGAGCTGCTGCTGCAGAGCTGGCAAAGAGCTGGTGCATCTGGTTTTGTGCCTGGTGCAGTAGTCCTGTATGCTGGTGGGGGCATCCCCTATGTGGATTTACCCTACCCTACTTACATCCCGCTTAGTTGGTGGAAACAGGCCATAGGACAATGATGAATTGGACCCAGTGTAGATCATTTGCAATGTTCATGCAGGGGACGGACCGCAGACCTACGAGTCAGGAGACCTGGGTTTTATTAGTGACTCTGGTACTCAATGTTTGACTTGGGCATGTCAGTGTGTCTGTGCCCTCATCTGTCAAATGGAGATATGATACTTTCACCTGCTTTTTGAAGAGCCCTGAGATCCTAATAATAATTTTAAGCTGCTAAAGATGTCCTACCAACCTCAGGGGCCAGTGCTGTTGTTGCACCTTAGAGTTTCTTCCCCCCAGCCCCCACCTGCCTTACCTTCATTTCCAGCCCAGCGCACAAACGACTTAGGAGGATGAGTGGATGGGTAACCAAATGCACAAAAAGTGAGCCTCTCTGCTTCATTTATTTGTTCACCCCAAATTGCTGAAATTCTGAAGCTCAAGATTGATTTATGGAGTTTTTTAGATTTGGAGGCCAGTCTAATGGTGTTCAAGACAGAAAGTTTCTCTGCCATTCATATACACAGTCCACTCCCAGGTTTTAGTTGTGACGATGAGGAAATGTCTGGTTATCCATGTCTTTGTGTCAGACTCAGAAACCTCTTCCAAACAGGGCATTAGCTGACACAGGCAGACTGCTAGCTGGACAAACACTGTCCTGTGTGTCACGTTCTAGTAAATATCTGCATTTGATTCCAAAGGGCTCCATTGATTAAAACTGGCTGTCATCAGAGGCCAAGAGAACAATAACCACAATAGGACAATGAGCCATTAAACATTACTATACAAAAGTACTGTTGGGTCCTTTAGTTTCGTTGTTCTTATGGTTGTTCAGATCTGGAAAACTACCCATCAATCAGTCCATAAGCTTTGCAGGAAAGATAAACTGAGCACTGGATCAAACACTGCCACTGAATTCATTAATACTTGCTATTGAAAAATAATTAAAACCAACAGCGACTCTGTAGCACTTGATTTCTGCTGCTCTCTGTAGCATTTATTTCTAGTCTGTTTCAAATGCATTGAAATGGGCATATGAGATAAGGGCATAGGACTCTTCGATAGGACAGTTCCTACAGCACTCATATTTCTGGGGTCCAGACACAATGGATGGGCTTGCATGGAACCTAACCTGTCTGGATATTTGGTCCATTGGGTTTATTCATAGTCAGACCATTGCAAAAGTTTTTGGCACAAACAAAAATTCATAGCAGTTAAGACTGTCGTGGTTTGTAAAATTCAGAACAGAAATAAACCCAAGTATTGTTAGAGCTTTTATTTAGTTTGATTTGGGCTGTGTTGTTCTTTTCTAGTCATACTAAGACCTTCTTAGAAACCTTTGCGGTGACATGTGAGAGAGTTTCCACTCTCAAAAGAGTAGAAGGCATTTACATGACAACTCTGACATTCAGAATGACTGTATTACGAAACTTACCCAAGGAAACCAAAATGGATCTGGAGAGGGTGGGAAGGCACTGACAGAAGAGCTGACACTGATTTTTTTTATCCCAAGCAGTCTTGGTTTTATGGCTGTTTCACCTCTTATATTTGAGTATCTTTTGTTGTGTAATGGCTGTGTGGTTAAATTTGGAGATGGGACAGAACTGGACCTTGGATATTGACCTCTCCCAATTTGGGAACAAGGGGACATATCTAAGGTTGAAATCCTGGGATCTGAGTCTGCCCTTATGTTTTCAGATCTGGGCCAGATCCCAAACCAGAAGCGGCCTATTTCCTGGATTTGGTTCAGACATGACTGAGATCTCGCAAGAACAGAAATTTCTGTGAGAGTTTGGCACAAGATATCAGAAATCTCACAAAGCCAGCTATAGACATGAGATTTCCATCATCTTGTGAGACTACTTAAAGAACAGCTTTTGAGATTTTGACACCATCAAATCCGAACCTGAATCACAGCCCAGATTTGGTTTCAGATTGAACTCCAAACTCCACCCTAAAATTAATCTGGACCTGAACCCCACCTCTCCAGCCAACATCAACTTAAAATATACGGGAAGAAATAGAAGAGACAGAGAGAAACAGAAAGACATAACATTTTAACTTCTAATGAAGAGAATTGTGTTCATGTGATCTTATATGCGTTCTTCTGCTTGCAAAGATGAACTCAAAGTCCATTGGGTGGAATTTAAACCACTGTTGCTGAGCTAACCGTAGGCACACGGCGTTACTATGGAAAATTCCTGATTAAAGTCTGCAAAGAATTTCCTAGGCAGAGGCTGTTTATTAATAGGTACCTCAGCCTCGCATCTGACATTGACAGTTCTGCCCTTTAAACACATCATTTTGCAAGCAGCATGATAAAATGCCTCACTTTTTTTGCCGACGGAGGGATTGTCCCTTCCCTTCCCCCATGCCTCTCTCAGCTCTAACCCCTACAGTTTGCTTTGCTAAGCACAGGAACGAAAACTGCAACCATGAAATTATTTTAACTAGACCATAAAAAAAATTGCACAACTGATGCTTGGAAAAAAAATCCTCGCTCTAAACTAACTAAACAGCACTATGTGTCCTTGTGTAGTTCCTAGTGTTTTTCTGGTTCACTCAGTTTCAATAGATACATAAGGACTGGAGCCAGGGCTCCTGAATGACTAGCTCAGAACAAAAGCAGGTCTCCTGAGTATTCTTGAGCAGCCAGCAAATTGAGGGAAAGTTATTTTGGGTTAATCAATGTACTTCAGTTGCAATCACATTTAGCCTCTAACAGAGAAGGCTGCAAACAAGGAATTACTGTTCTGGGCTCAACGATGGATAGGACTGGGAAGTGTCACTGGCCAGACTATGCTCTCCTCAGTGCTTTTTTAAAATGTGTCCTGAATTCAGTTCTGTAATTTCGAGTATCCTCTTCATTTGCATTTTTCTCCTGCTTATTTATTTATTTATTTGTACTGGGAGTCTGGGAAACTATTGGCAGTTGGTTGAAAGTCCCTATAGGGGAGAATTCTAGCCATGTTCTAGCTGGGACTGCCATATGGAGCCAGGGTAATTATGATCAGTATTCAGTTTTCTGATAGTAAAGCTTTGGATTATGTGGGAGAGGTCTAAAAGCTTGTAGTTGAAATCACTTGGGGAAGGCAATGTCATGAGCAGAACCTCCTGAGGGACAGGCATAATGGTAGTTTGAGTACTTTGGGCCAGATTTTCAGAACAACTGGTCAGTACGTTGACTGATCAGCTGTTTTGAAAATCTGCCTCCAGATGAGGACACTGAGCACTGGAAGATCTGGCCCTGAGCTCCTTTGCAAATCTAGCCCGTGTACTAAGTTTAAAGGAGTCCTACTGCCTGCTGTTTCTGCCCCCATCACAAATGTCTGTGCAAATGCTATATAGTCCCGGAAGCCCCAGCCTGTTATATTGGTTCCTAAACTGCTGCTTCTACTGTAGTGTCTTATCTGCTTCAACTCTTCCTTGCCATCTGAATATGTGCTATTCTACCACAAAACATGCCAGATAATGTAAACCCAAGCATACTGGCTGTGCTTTGAGCACAGGCCCAGCAGATATGTCTCCATCCCCATGCAAATCTGCATCTCCACCCTTTTAGACTCCTAACCATCCTTCTCTTTAGTGAAGATCCGGCCTCTTTAAACTTCTAGTCAACTTCTTGGTCCTGATGGGGGACAAACAGCCTGTTTCCACTCCCTCTTTCAAAGCCCAGTCCTGCATGATCCTGAGAACTCTCAATTCCTGCTGAACTCAGGGAGTTGCTTGGGCTCTGTGGAGCACCATGAATGGTTTCTTTACCTGAGCTGCTGCAATTTAAAATGGGATGTGTATGTTTTAAGTGCTTTACTGGATCAAAGACAAAGAGCTCAGCACCTTGCAGGTTCGATCCCAAGGAAAATAAGGCCCCTGACCTCTGGTCTTGCGCCTTACAAACTGCTGAAGGTGAGTGAAAACACATGCACCTCCCTCCCCCCATAGTTAAAATGTTGCAATCATTATTTTGTTGTCTCTAGTACTCTGAAGATGGACAGGAACTTCTGTAGGCGAGGCCTTCTGTTTCAGAGGTTTATAATCCATCTGTTCTGGGATTGTATGTGCGCTTTCCCTAGTTCAGTTCCTTCTGTTAATTGTGTGTCGAGTAGCTGTTCAAAAATGTCTTTATCTGGATTTGCTTATGCAGTACTTGTAGAATTCTTGGGTGGACGCCATCACTCAGAATCCCATTACTTTCTCAAGCATGGCTTTCTCTGCTTATTGCATTCTGCAAGGGTTGCTTCAGGTCTTCTAATTCTGCGCTTAGAAGAGAATTAATTTTGTTATCTGTTCTCCCCCTTCCCTCCTCTTGCCTCAGCTTCTCCTTAAGTAGTTTCCTTTCAGTTTGTTTGGTAACAATCCATTCAGATTTACCATTTTTTAGAGGAGAACCCGAACTAAAATTCCAGATCTTGAGCCTGTGCTACAGTTTGCTTTGGCTCTGACATTCAGGTCTTCAAGTGTTGCTTTCTTGAGCCCGCATCAAAATGAGAAACAGAGATGAGTCGTTGTCAAGGTATTTTTCCCCCAGTTTGAACTTTAGCGTCCAAAAGTGGGGACCTGCATGGACACTTCTAAGCTTAATTCCTAGCTTAGATCTGATAGCACTGCCACCAACCAAAATATAATGTTTGGCACACTTTCTGTTCCCCCAAAACCTTCCCTGGGGAACCCAAGACCCAAACCCCTTGGGTCTTAAAACCAGGAGAAATAAACCATCCTCCCTCCTTTCCCCCCACCAATCCCTGGTCAGGTCAGACCCAATCCCCTTGGGTCTTAAACAAGGCTTGGATCTTAAAACAGAGGAGAAATAAACCATCCTCCCTCCTTTCCCCCCACAAATGCCTTGTCAGGTCAGACCCAATCCCCTTGGGTCTTAAACAAGGGGAAAAAAATCAATCAGGTTCTTAAAAAAGAAAGCTTTTAATTAAAGAAAGAAAAAAGTAAAAATTATCTCTGTAAAATCAGGATGGAAAATGTTTACAGGGTATTCAGGTCATATAGACTAGAGGGACTCCACCCCCCCCACCCCGCCTGAGATTCAAGTTACAGGAAACAGAGGTAAAATCCTTCCAGCAAAATACACATTCACAAGTTAAGAAAACAACATAAGACTAATCCGCCTTTTCTAGCTAGTACTTACTATTTTGAACATGAGAGACTGTTTCAGAAAGATTGGAGAAACCTGGGGTGCACATCTGGTCCCTCTTAGCCCCATGAGCGAACAACGAACAAAACAAACAGCACAAAGACTTCCCTCCACCAAGATTTGAAAGTATCTTGTCCCCCCATTGGTCCTCTGGTCAGTCAGCCAGGTTCACTGAGCTTCTTAACCCTTTACAGGTAAAAGAGACATTAACCCTTAACCATCTGTTTATGACAGTTGTGGACCTGATAAGTTTGATAGCCTTGCTCACCTAATTACACGTGGTTTTTGAAGGCCAGTCCATATATATTTGAAACATGGAATGGCTTTGTGCATGGATGGAATGGCTTTCATGTTGCTGAACGTTTGTCTGGTTTGTGGTGTCATGTTGCATGTGAAAGATTTTCTGGACTCAGAGAAACTCAGGCCTTCGACATCCAAATTTCCACAATATCTATCTTTAGAAGCACCTATAAGGAAGCAGCGAAGAATACAGGCAAATCTGTCAGGTCCAAAGATTCAAGTTGGCTTTTCCCTCTGATGTTATTGGTGTTACTCTGCCAGTCTGTCTGAAAGACGTGACCCATTAAAGTAATGTCAAGCCCTAAACATTCAAAGCATTTCATAGGGTTGTTAGCTATGTGATTCCTTATAACCAATGGGAATACTGTGTGCAATGATTTGAAAGTCTAGAGGATTAAAGTCTAACTTCAACTGAGATGAGACATAATATGCACTTCTGAGAACTGTTGCTCCCCTTCCCCTCCCCTTCTATGAAAGTATAATACATGGTGGTTAGAGCAAGGAACTGGAAGTGCCAGAATGCCTATCTCTGTTCCCTGCTCTGCCACTGACTCACTGTGTAACCTTGGTGTTAGTTTCTTTACCTCTCTATGCCAAAATTTCCCCATCAGTAAAATGGGGATAATAATAGTTAGCACAGATTTGGTGAGGCTAAATAACCAATGTTATAATAATATTTAATTTATTAATAATATAAGGATTCAATACAGCAGAGGTCCCCAAACTAGGGGGCACAAAGGAACATGGGGGGGGGGCGTGGCTGAGGCTCGGGCCAGCCCCCACAGGTGGCGGGGAGGGAGTGCCACCCAGCTGTGCTCCTGGTCCCAGTGGTGGCTGCCAGCCCTATGCCTGGGGACCCCACTGTTGCTCTGCACCTGTGGCTCCGCTCCTGGCCCCTTGCCCGAGGCCCTGGCTGCCGGCCCTGCACCCAGGGCTCCACTCTCAGCCCTGCCCCCACCTAGCCATGGTCCCCTTACCTCTGTCTGCGTCCCCTCCTCCGGCCCTGGGTTGGGGAGGGGGATGCAGACAGAGGTAAAGGAGGGCATGACTCTCAAAAGTTTGGGGGCCACTGCCAATACAGAGTTAGCTGCAGATGATATCCTAGGTGTGACCCTGGATTTTCTAGCTTTTAGCTATTTAAATCATGAATCTCTCTCCCCTTCATGGTATCTTAACACAGTTGTTTATGATTCTTAGTACAATGGGCATTTTATTTTATTCCGTTAAATTGCTCTAATTAGATTAAGCTGCTTCAGATTAAGCCAGTCAGATTTCTCAACTGAAATTGACACTTTCATTCTTATTGTGTCTTCATTATCAGATTAAATCTTGATGAAGGGGAATCATTTCCTGAGGCAGTTTTATAACAGGCACAAAACAACGCTCTGTATACTGTTCTCTGCCACTCTCATGTGGGAGGCACTGCATATTATAGCATGACACAGATGTTTACTGCAGTCATCTGCAAACTTGCTAGCCAGTAGTGAACAACAGCTCCCCATGACAGAGCTGTTGCCATCAAAATATATTTTTAGACTTGTTTGTATTCTGAACACCTCACAAACATTCATTAATCTAGCCTCACTGTTCCACCCACAGTTTTCTCACTTTTTGTCAGAAGAAAGGCTCAGGGGTAACTATGTAGAGAAAGTGAACTCTCCCCACAGACCATGAGGTGATCTCTTCAGGTCAGAGTTAAAGTATGTTCTCTACTGCCAACCCTGAAACCTTTAAAAGTAATGAATGAGGCCTCCCAAAATCATGAGGTTGGCCTAAAAGTCATGAGATTTAAAAAAGAAAAAAAATTGGGCTTCTTTTTATTTGCCTTCTGATTTTAAAGCTTTAGGGTGCACGTAGGCCATGTTTTCAAGGTATTCCTGGTAATCATGAGTAAAGCTATGATTGTGTCATGAAAGTCGTGGAAATTATGGAGTCCATGACTTCCATTGACCTCTGTGACATTTTCTGCCCCAGGGCTGTAGTTCACAGTCAGTTCTGCCCTAGCAGCTCCCAGCCCCCTCCCTGATGGGGGGACCCCACCCACAGCTGCCCAGTCGCGGCAGGTGGCGGGGGGCTGGCGGACCTGGCAGCTGCCCAGCTGTGGGGAGGGGCTGGCGGACCCTGCAGCTGCCCAGCCGTGGTGGGCAGCCGATGGACCCCGCAGCTACCCAGCTGCAGCGGGCGGCAGGGGTTCTCCACAACTGCCCAGCCATGGCCTGCAGCTGGGGGACCCTGCAGCTTCCAGGTGCCCCAGGGGTAAGGGGATCCCAAAGCAACCCAGCCCTGCAGACAGTGGGACCCCAGAGTTCCCATGCACTACAGCACTGGGGGACCCGGGAGCCCCAGCAGCAGTGGGTCCTGAACCCGCCTACCCCTTTTGTCAGGGATCTATTTAGTTAAAGCCAGGGACAGGTCATGAGCGTCTGTGAAGTTTTGTTTATTGCCTGTAACTTGACCATGACTTTTACTAAAAATACCTGTGACAGAAACTTAGCCTTAATCATGAAGGCTAGAAACTCCCCCCCTTCCCTTTTTTTTAAAGGGAAGCTGAGACTCAGTTGGTTAGAAGCATCCAGGAGCTGGGGCTTCAAGAGGAGCACCAAATATCCCAAGTGCCATGGTGAAACCACAAATTGTTGATGCTGCAGGTTGGTGGGGCATATAGAGAAACATGCACCTCTGCCGAGGCTGTCTCCTCTGAGAGTTCCTACTAGATTTTCAAAGGCACAAATGGGAGTTAGGTGCCCAAACTGTGCTGCTACCTCCCTTCTGGACCTTTGAAAATCTCTCTGTAAAGCAGCTCATATTACTAACTCCAGCTGGTTATAATCCCATTTCAGATAGCCCTGCTCAGCACTGGTGCCCATGACATCCAAAGTTCAAAGCCAGCATTGTAGGCTGGCAGTTGGCCAGAAGCATAACTTTCTCCCACCTCTGCTGAGGAAAGGGAAAAGCAGCTCGGTATTTAAAGTCCCCATGCCCCTCTGTCCACATCACTTCGTGCCTTGACTCTCCCATATATTTGAGAGAGCGGTACCAGAGCCCCAAACTGCTCATTTGGGGCCTATTCCTTGGACAGCACAAGGAAAACCATATTTCACTCCTCAGTCAAACATCTGTGGGTTTTATCAGGGTTCAGTGTGACACAACACTCACCACTGAGTGCAGGATTGGGGCCTAAAACAAAATTCAGTGGCCTAGATACTGATATAACCATCCTCAGCACATCATAGGCTTGCTGCAGAGAGTTAAAAACACCCTCTACCCAGCCCCCTTTTAAGGGCTATAATACAGAGGAAACAAAAAGGTGGGCCATGGACTTCCTCTGAATTACATATTCTGAGAACAAAAGGTACAGGAGGCTTTCCTGCTCTGTGCCATATCTGTGGCAAGCAGAATATGTTGAGCTTCTTATTGGGACTGTGCAGGAGGAGGAGAAGGTGACAGCTCTGTCACTAATGGACTGGTTTACCCAGATTTTTATTGTTTTGGATACACTCAGGGATGCTGCAGTGACTCAGACTAAATTGCTGCTTTGTCTGAGAGACATGTTTTCTCTGGGTAATAAGTCGATCTTAGCTCTGATTAGATTTCACTGCAGTAATAATAACCAATGAGTGTTGGCAGCAGTGGGGGTGGTGGGAGCGTTAGTTCAACATAAAACATGGAGAAGAACTTGCACTACAAAGGGATAGTAGGAGAAAATGAATTAATCACGACTCCAGCTGATCATACAGAGTTGCATTGTTCTTCCTTCAGTCAGACAATTCCTTCAATCTTAGGCAGACTGGCCCCCAGTAGCACTGGGGATCAGAGGAAAGTACAAGTGATTTATACAGCCACATTTGCCCCACCTCCCTACTCCAGCTGTGCCAGGCAAGGCTCTAATACAGCTGGGGGTCTGAGCCATAATGTGAAACTCACCCAAGTGTGGAGGACTGGTGCAAGGCCCCCTGCATTAGTTAAACCCTGCATAGGGGCTGTCTGAGATGTCCGCCTACCAAATGCACATCAGTACAAAAGACCTCATTGAGGCTGGACCAGCATCAGGCCAGGATCTTTGGATCTGTGCTTAAGCAGTTCCAGGAGCCCTAGTATCTTGTACAACCAGCATTATATAACTGTGACTGCTATTTAAGCCCACAGGGAATAGCAGGTATAGCAAATGTTGTCAGCATCCCACAGCACGGCCCTGGGCTGAGAAATTGGTGAGGTGGATTTTGCCCTCCGCTCTCCAAGATATAAAAGCCCAAGTTAATTTCACCCTCAGTTCTATATTCATTTTACATGTTATGATTCACTAAATCATGAGAGAAAACTCTGTCTCAGGCAAGCGTGATGTAAGAGTACAGCTGGGCAAATCATACAAGTGACATTTTCTGCTGTTATAAATTCAAACCAAAATCCCTATTCGATCCGGCCATCTTCAGAGCCCTTCTGTGATCACTCCCACGTGATTGCATTGTGCTAGCACAGATGCTGGCAGAAAGTGAACATTAAGGTCACACAATTACGTACTTTGAGGAAAAGTCCTCTTTAGTATGCTTTCCACAGGCACTCGCACTAGAAAACTGTTTCCAATAATTTTACTCAGCTAATCACAGAACAGAAGCAACAGTGCATGAGTGATGTGGGCAATCACAACTTGAATACTGAATATCAGAAAGCAAGCCACAGTGTAAAGAAAATGTACTTTATCACTGTTTTGAATGATAAATATATCTGATTAAAATATCATCTATCCACGGAGGTTCTTCAAACAGAGCTTGATCCTTGTTCACCCAGTGTGCCTGTGGGGGCTGCCTACCTCACAAGTCGCATTCTCTCTGGCACTCTGAAAACGAGAGGTCTAGCTCCAGCCCAGTGTCAAGATCAAGTCTGTTTCAGCCCCATGACTCAGGGCACAATTTACTGTTCAAACACACCACCTCAGGAGTAACACCAAAACAAAGCAATTTCTCTGACCAGCAAGGCCTGCAAGTTCTCCTTTTGCCTCTCTCTGTCCCTGGAAAGAGCATCCTTCCTTTAAATGCCCTGCTGACTCATGTGACTGGCAGGGACCCCTTAACCCTTACCTGTCACACACCCTGTCACAGGCTGCTTGTCCCTTTCCTGTGCACATAGGGAATGGGTGGGCAAGCATAGGGAACAGGTGGAGTCTTGACTTCATATCCCCAATGCATTGACTAGCTCATTTGAGCAGGCACAGAGGTGGAGGTAAACTGATAGTCCGACCCTGTCTCTGAGTCACAGTTCAACCCTTCTGCTCCAGCGCCAGCACAACTACATGCTGCCTCCTACTCAGGGCACACTGTATTCTTACAGCCTGGCCCCAAAAGAAGTGAAATTTGTTTAATAAATGATTTGTTACAAATGATTTGCTCAGCTCTACCAAGGAGCCTGATGTGACATAGTAACTCCTCGCCCCAGCAAATATCTAGGAAAAGAACTCAATGTCACCTCTCCTTGTTCCCATAAACCATCTGGTGACTGTGCATAACTACCTCCTTTCTAAGCTTTAAACAAACATTTGGTCAAGGAGGCCAGGGTCTCTTTGCTTTGCTTACAGCGAATGCCCATGAGAGGAGCCAAGTGCCAGCTTTCCAACTCTCTGTCAATATAATACTTTCCACATCAGCCCCACCAGCTCCTGACAGGTCAGCACGTAGCATGAAGCACACAATGTGCAGTGGCAGTTGGTGCTATCATTTAATGTTTTAAACAATGTTTAGTCTCTCAAGCTTTCTGTGGCTTTTTGCATCTTAGGCCTGGTCTACACTGGGGGAGGGGGATCGATCTAAGATACACAACTTCAGCTAAGTGAATAGGGTTGCTGAAGTCAAAGTATCTTAGATTGATTTACCTCTCATCCTCATGGCGCGGGATCGACGTCCGCAGCTGCCTCTGTCGACTCCACTACCGCCGTTCGCACTGGTGGCATTCTAGAGTCGACGGGAGCGCTTTCGGGGATTGATATATCACGTCTAGATGAGATGCGATATATCGATCCCCGAGAAATTGATCGCTACCCGCCGATACAGGGATACAGATACAGGGATCAGTTTTCTGGCTCATTTCTTGGCTTGTTGCTTCAGCCACACCACCTCTCTCTTTACAACCCTCCACTGGCTCCCTGTTTGCCATAGAATCAAACATAAACTACTTGTCTTCACTTTTAAGGGCCTTCATGGCCTATCCCTCCCTACCTGTCATCTTTTAAGCTATTAAGATGCTGAATCCTATCTTTGCTTTTCCATAGATGCCAGTCTTCATCACCAGTTTGTTAAATTTTCAAACACCTTGATGCTCTCGCTTATGCCGCCCCTTATGCATGAGGAACCCCCTGTAGACATTTGCAGAACCACCTCATTATCCTCCTTCAAAGCCTTCCTTAAAATTCCCCTCTGTCAAAAAGCCTGCAAAATACTCAACAATGGTTAGGCAGCTGGTGTGCTATCAGGATAACAGTATTGTCTCACTGCGTCCTTGTGCTCCTCTTGTCTGTTTGCATCTCTGTTATCTCATATCTCACACTTAGATTGTAAGATCTTTGAGGCACCATCTTTAAAGTCCCTAGCACAACAGGGCCCTCCTGCATTGTTGAGGCCCTTAGGCAACTACTACAATATAAATATTAAGTAAGGGTCTGATCAAACTCCCATTGAAATCAGTAGAAGTCCAACCAAGTGTTCCTTTCTCTTTCAGGTCACACCATATAAGATCTCAAAAGCCAGTTTGTTACTATTTCCATCTTGCTTTTACCCATGTGAGCTCTCTCATGGTTTCACAGCTAGAGGTTATTGCTGGCCATATGGAAGCTAGAATGCCAAGCTCTTAGGTGGTTTTGGTTTCTACTAATTTCTATACATTGTGATTTCTAGTGGTGTGTTTGGTTTCTTGTAGTTCTTTAGATTGTAACCTAGCCATTTCAGACTTTCTCAGGACTAGTCATTTAAGATACCAAACCTTGAAATTGTTACTGGTCCATCTGCTGAGAAGGAAGTTTCTTCTTTTGGCACTTGTCTAAGACTGAATCTAGTAAGTTCCAGACGATTCTCTCTCCCTCCCCCCCAATAAATAAATAAAAAAGATAAAACCAAAAGCTAAACTAGTGTTAAGCTATCAGGGACCACTCCTCCATATCAGAGAGCTATCCTTGTTAGTCTGGAAGCAAATCAATGCTTTCCCTAAAGGGAGAACATTGTTGTGACTTCATGTAGTTGTTTTTTGAGCCACTGCTCTTTAATTTAGCTGAGCTGCAGCCATGGGAACTCCACCAGCCTTCACTCTAAGGGTGTGTTTTAACTGTCGGCTCAGGAGGTCTAGGAGGTAGAGGGGTGTTTGTACATTCCGTCTCCTTGTGTTTGTTACCCACATAACCTGAGTGTTTCTCCTTGGCAGCTACTAACCTGGCACCCTTTCTTTGTAAGTGATTTTAGTGAGAGCTCAGAGCAATGTGTTTTTGTATTT
This sequence comes from Chelonoidis abingdonii, assembly GCF_003597395.2. NCBI lineage: Eukaryota > Metazoa > Chordata > Testudines > Testudinidae > Chelonoidis > Chelonoidis abingdonii. The sequence goes on from NC_133775.1 coordinate 91,390,297, forward strand.
ATCAGACTGCAGCGTAATAGATCTGGGAATTAATCAACCTTTCATTTCATTCACTGCCTGAGGAAACCTGCAAACTTTAAACAGTTTTTCTGATCTTATGTTTCAAATTCTAGAGAGCATTTTCACACATTTCTGAGGGCTTTGAGGCACTATCTTTAACCATCTGAGGGCTTTTAGTTGGTGGGTAGTTTCATGTTGTAGCGTTACCAGCTATTGCTATTATGGCAAAGTGTCAATCGCATTTTCCATTGTGAATGCCTCCATTTTTTCCTGAGGTTCATTTGTGAGACAGTCAGGAAGCAATATCTTCTATCCTAAAAAAAATTTCTTTAAGGCTGATATTTTCAGTACTGCATAGAAAATCGAGATGTACAATTCCCATTGAAATTAATGGGAGTAATGCATCTAAATCCTTTAGGCAGCTTTGAAAAATCTCACTTTTTTGTTATAAAGGAATAATAATTTTTTGGGTGGCTTCAGAAGCCCAATTTTAAGTCTAGAATTTTGTTGACTCTTGACCCTTGGTGTAGTTTGGTGCCATCAAGAAACTGAGTAGAGATAGGCCTGAGTAGCAAAATTTGGTTCCAGTTCTGGGTTTCAGACCCTTCCCTCCTTCAAAATTCAGGAGTGATCACATCTGGAGTTTTGGTTTAGCCCATTACACAGATGGGGGCTAATAAAAAAATTGGCTTCAGATTTAGGTTTGGGTTATGATTTTGAAGTTTGATGGTAGTAGGCTTGGGGTCTTGGTTTGAGCCCATCTCGAAAATAAACTAAGCCGAGGAGCTGTCAAACTGAAAAGCAAATTCTGTGGAGATGGGAGGGAAAGGTGAGGATTTTCCTCCCAATCAACATACTTCTAACTGTGCAAGGCTCTTCTCAGGACCTGTCAGTGGCTCTTTAACTAGGTACAGGAAGACCTTCCTTCCCCATCCAGCCAGGAGATGAGTGGACCAGGTAGAGCAGGGAAATTTTTTCAATAAATATTTTACTGGTCAAAAAATACAGTTTGGGGACATCCAAAACTGTTCACAATACGGGTCAAATTTGTCAATTGTTTTCAGAGGAATAAAAATGGGGACTGGGGAATTTTGAAAAAGTCAAAAGGGGTCGTTTTGACTTTTCATTTGTTTCCAAATTTAGCTAGATTGATCTTTAAAAAAAAATGTTAAAAACATCCAGAAATTAAACACAATGTTTCATTTTGTTCAATCCTAAACTAAACTTTTTGGGATTTTTTTTTGGTTAGCCTCTGAATTGAAAAAGTCAGTTATTTGCCCTGCTCTAGTGCCAGACCTCTGCCAGCCTATGGAGTAAGAGTGCAGAAGAAGGTTCTGTTGGGCAAGCAGGCAAGGCATGGAAGCTCAAAAGACAGGGGATGCTGCAGGTAAGGACAGAGGTGCACAAGCACACAGTGTGAATAAGGCCAAGGACAGGAATAGCAGAGGGTGCTATTATGCATGACAGAGATGTTCTGGCAGAACTGCATGGAGCCTTAGAACTGGAAAAGCAAGTTGAGTCGGGTGGGAGTTCCAGGACTGGAATGGTAGAAGGTGCTGCAGCTCAGGATTGAGGTACATCAGCTAAACTGTGTTGGGAAGGAGTTCACAGAGCCTGCCTGTGCAGTGTCTGATTATTTGCACAAGTACAATCCATTCCTCACCACTCTGAGCTCTAAATTTCATTGCTCAATCATCACATCCCAACCCCTTGTGTGCCACCCACCTTTTATGTCTTGCCTTTTACATTGTAAGGTCTGTTATTATTTAACATCTATATTGCATTAGTACCTAAATGCCACAGTTTGTGTTTGATGCAATGGAAAGGAGCCAATGAAGGGACTTAAAGAGGCAGTGACATAGTCAGAACAACAAGACAAGGAGATGATCTTAGCATGGGTATGAAAGGGGTGAGGTTGCAGGTACGAAAGCCAGAGAGGAGAAGATAGCTTAGTCAAAGCATGAGATGATCAGAGCTTGCATAAGGGTTTTAGCAATGTGGGCAGAGAGTTAAAATTGAAGCTTGGAGATGTTGTGCAAGAATAAATGGTAAGAATTAGACTCAGCCTGAATGTGTGGGACAAAGGAAAGGGCTGAGTCAAAGATGAAGCCAAGATTATGAGCTTGAGCAATAGGAGGGTGGTGGTGTCCTCTGAAAGAGAAAGGCGGAAAAGCAGAGGGTTTGGGACGAAAGGTCAGGAACTTGGTTTTGACCATGCTGAATTTCAGTGGAAAGTTGGCCAGGAACTGCCATTTGTTATACGTGTGTACGGTTCCTAGCACATTGGGGCTCCCATCTGTTTGAAGCTAGGTGCTACTGGGGTGTTGTTAATAAGAGTAAGGAGCACAGTGTGAACCCTCCCAAACTTGGGGGCAGGGGAGTATTTAAAATGAAACCCAGAACTGGACCACTCCTCCTTATAATTACACAAAACCTCCCCAGTGCTTTTTTTCCCCATACTCAAGACATCTGTTCCCCATTTCACCAGAAAAAAGCTTACCCAAGGGAAGTATCAGTGCAGGCTCCCTCCAGTTACGTTTACACTGCAAGTACAAGGAGTATACGAGCCTTGGATTAGCTCCCCTGCATGAAACAGCAGTGAAGATACATTGACTCTGCTTTTAATTCAGGTTAGGCTTGAACCCAAGCTGCTAACCCATGCTAAAAGCAGAGTCTCCACTGCTATTCTAACGCAAGTTAGCTCACACAGGTTAGCGAACCTGAGTTAAGAACACATCTCTTTTTGCAGTGTAGAAACACCTACACAACCAGGTGGGAAGGTGAGCAGCTATTTAACATCCCCAGATTTTACTCTTTTCTGGGGCTAACGTGTGAAAAGGCATTACTCAATCCATCAGAGTTTTGCAATATTTTCAGCCAAACCAACAAAAACTACAATAGAAATCAAATTGGTGCCATCCCATTGCAGAATAGGAGCCCTGGCAACTGAACAGTGCGTAACCATGTTGGAAATCATTAAAGAACAAGGTTGCATGTGAGTGGTTTTAAATGATAAAGCAGTGAGATCAGCCTCAACCTAAAAGAGATTCAGGCACACATTGTACTGGGAAGAGAGAAATCTGAGCAAGCTACCTGAGCATTCCGTACCTCATCATCGCCCAAAGATGACTAGTGAGACTGAGGACAGTTTGAAGAGACCGAGGGGCATGGGAGCAGCAAAGAGGAAAAGCAGTCCAGTAAAATCAAAATACATTAGGAGGTTGCTAAACCTCTTTGTTTGCACAGCTGTGCCAGGCCCATCAAAGACAAAGCTTTGCTCAGAGGAGAGCGAGTGCTCTTGGTTAAACAGCTAGTTGATTTTTCACCCCTGAAATTTCCACAAAAAAAGACACAACTTTTTTTTCAACATGATTTATTTGGCAAGCTTTTGACTAGTTCCTGATCTGTCACATCTCAAGACTTCGGTTCAAATTCTTCCACTGGATATACCAAGTGAAAATTAGTTAGTAGTGTCAGTACAGTTGTCCATCTGTGCACATCACAAATTCACCATATTCACATGGCTCAGCTGATAGTCTCCACTCAAGGTCTGAAATAGCAGGCTCTCCAGGGATACGTTGCAGGTCAGGGCTGACATGCATTGATAGAATGCTATTGAGTGTGCAGGCACAGGATAGGAATAGCAGTGAAAGTGGCAGTCTAGAGAAATGGTTCTTCTTTCTTATGTACTTATACACCTGAGCACTGCAGTCTTTAATGCAGTCATCCTCCCAACACCTTGTGAGGTAGGGCAGTGCTATTATCCCCACTTTACAGATCAGGAACCGAGGCACAAAGAAATTAAGTGACTTGCCCAAGGTCACAAAGGGAGTCTGTGGCAGAGGAAGGAATTGAACCTGAATCTCCCAAGTTCCACATAGCACCCTAGCCACTAAACCATGCATGTTGTGGGCCAGGATTAAAACAATAAATTAAAACTATAATGCAGTTCTTATATAGCACTTTTCATTCATAGATTTCAAAGTACTTTACAAAGGAGGTCAGTGTCATTTTACAAATGAGGAAGCTGAGATGACATGACTTGCCCAAAGCCATCCAGCAGGCCAGTGGCAGAGCTGGGAATAGAACCCAGGTCTCCTGGTTCACTGCTGTATCTACTAGGCAACACTTCCCCCTGTTTTGTTTTAACTGTGTGATATATAGGAAGACATGAGTGCACGACCGTTGAAGCAATGGGTGCTTTGGGTCAAGGCAAAAGATCATCTTGTCCAAGTATTTAGAGAGCACCCATTGACTGAGCTGCGAGTGTGGGAAAGCATACATAACACTAGGTCCTGTTAGCTTTAGCCCATGCAAAAAGACCCTTGCTTTTAGGAACATTAAATTAACTACAAGGTAAATAAATGAAAATGAAGAGTTCTCTCTTGCTATTGTGTTGCAGGCATCATTTGTTAGATGCTGCTGTACTGTGGAGTCCTTATCTCTCCCTCCAGATAAACTAAATCAGGGCTCCCGAGGCTGACTCTTCTAGAGTGTTCTCATCTGCCAGAGATTTAGCTGCCCTTTTCTAGTATGTTTTGCTAGAGAGTGATTTTTTTAAATTTTACTTTAACCCCCAGCACACTCATCATTCATGGCTTACACACTCAGGACATAAAGGACTGAGGAGGGATGCTCCAAGGTTTTTTGCTGATGAACTTTACTTTCCATAGGCAGTGACAGGATCTCTGTTAAACACAGATTCTTCAGCCATGCTAAAAAAGTGATGTCTTGTGTAGGGTAGAACGTGGAAGAGCTCGTCGACAAATCGGTCACTCCCACCTCTTCCCATGCCATTACAGTGATAAGACTTAGCTCCCCTATCACTCTTGCTTTCAGTATTTTTTTAATGGGGCTTAATGAGCATTCGGCTGTTGAAACATGAATCAAATGTACAAATTACACTTGAAGTTACTGGGGAAAATCAGTTGACTGTTATTTCGAGCCCCAGTGACTTTTCTCACTCTGCAGGGGTATTTGGTCCAGAGACATGGAAAAGGCAGGTCCCAGGTGGATAAATGAGGCTTGGATTTTCAGTTCAGCTGGAGGAAGATTTGGTGAGACACCATTGCTTTTTTAGCTTAAAGACATTATCTACTCATCCTGCTGATTTATTCTGTGAAGGGGGCTGAAATCTATTTTTAATTAAAGCCTATGGGCCAGAGCATAAATGTAGGACATACATTATCTTCTATGCCCAGTGGATCTCACTGATGCTAATGGGACATTTCCACAAAAAGCAAGGGTCAAATATGGCCTTTCTGTGATAACTCAGCTTTTAGATATTATCATTGTTATTTAAGTACCTGACTGTCACATTCAGTGTCACTCAGTAGGAAAATACACTCCACTTTTAGGACCACCACTATTTCTGCCCTTTATTTCTCTTCCTTTCCCACCATCCTTTCAATGCTTCTCTTCTACTTCCCTGTCTTTGTGTCCTGCTGCCTTGCTACCCTCTGCATTTCTCTCTCTGCAGTCCCTCCAGCCCTGCCATGTGGGCTTCCCTCTCATCTCATATCTGCTAAAATGATCCACGCTGAAATAATGTATGCCAAGGTAAAAACTATAATGCCTTCTCTCCACCTAGGATTTTACATTGTTCGCTTCCTCAGTATAAAAGCACCCTTTTTTTGCAGTGAAGAAAAAGCCTTAGTTCTATTCTTCCCTCCAACAGGGTTCTTCTTGAGTAAATCAGTTAATTGATCCGTGCCTCAGTTTGCCTACCTGTAAAATGAGGATAGTGCCCAAGTTCTACTGTTTTATTTGAAGAATAGAGAGAAAATATGAGAGACCAAAGAAATGCAAATAAATGTTGAATGATAATAAACGATCTAAATTGTTGAACAGATATTTTTAAGTTTATATTAATAATATATATCTACTTTCTTTGATTGGTGACCAAAGACTATACAAAACAAAGTGACACTCAGCTATACAACATGTGGTATATGTCCAGACTGCTGAAGAAAAAGAATGTGTATATATCATGTATGTGTGTGTGTGTATATATATATATATATAGTGACAAAGTTCCTCCTCTACCTTGGTGGGTCCTGCGCTTATTGGCGGATTTGTTCACCTCAGTGATCTTCCCCTCTTGTGAAACCCACAGTCTGGGTCAGCTCCTCCTGTGTCTGATCAGGAGTTGGGAGGAACCTGGGCCCGCCCTCTACTCCGGGTTCCAGCCCAGGGCCCTGTGGATCGCAGCTGTCTGTAGTGCCTCCTGTAAGAACTGCAACTCCCTGGGGTACTTCCCCATGGCCTCCTCCAAATACCTTCTTTATCCTCACCACAGGACCTTCCTCCTGGTGTCTGATAACGCTTATCCTCCTCCTCCCTCCCTCCCTCACTCCCTGCTCCCAGCTCCTCACACACACTCCTTCTCCTCTGGCTCCTCCCTGCCTGACTGGAGTGAGATCCTTTTTAAACCCAGGTGCCCTGATTTGCCTGCCTTGATTGGCTGCAGGTATTCTAATTAAAGAACTATCTCTACTGCCTTCTAGAAAGATCTTAATTGGCTCCAGGTGCCTTGATTAACCTGGAGCAACTACCATTTGGTTACCAGGGTACTAGGGATTTGTTTAGCCTGGGGCTAACATACCTCTTTCTCAGTACTTTACTGTAGCCATCTGGCCTTGCCCCATCACAATATACACACACAGACACAGAGATGTCTAAATATGAATACTCATATATAAATACATACACTGTGGGTTTGGGTAATCTATTCAAATGTTAGAGATGTTAAATAGCAGTAAAAATCCTGTATTCATTTTTGAATTTTCCAAAAACATATTCAGCTGTTCCATCCACCAGAAAACATCTGTCTCGGGAACTAGAAATTTGGGATTAACAAAATCCAATTCCTTTCGAGGGTGATTTTGATCCAGCTGCACCCAGTTATGAAAGTTAAAACAAAAAAATCACAACAAAGCAGCCATCACTTTAGGATGACTTTAGAAAGCAGCTCTGAAACCTCCTAGCAACAACTGCCTAATTATCTCTGCAGGTTGGTGTTCCTGTTCTAAGCTGCAATAAAGCACCCTGTCACTAGCCCTAACTGTTACTGCTGTAATTCACAAGTGAATATCTGCTACGCAGCAGGGGCTGACGGTTAATGTACATTTTGCACAGAAAGTAGAGTTTGTTTTCAAGATCTACAGAATCTTGAACCTATTTCAGCACCCAAATTATGATGGTAGTCAGTATTGTATGTAAACCTGTGGATATTTCATGAGTCAAGATCACTACTGGAATTAACTGGGCTTTGGTCATTTAGGAAGGAACAGCCTGGTGGATCTCTCCTGACCCTATATTCCTTGTATTCCAGTCATGTTACAGGTTTTAATTTCCTGAAGAATCATTTATGATGAAATGAGACCTGTCTTCATTTCATTGCTTTGCCACAGACTTCTTGTGTGACCGTGGGACAAGTCACATGGTCTTTCTGTGCCTCAGTTCCCCATCTGTAAAATGGGCACAACAGTACTTCCTTATCTTACAAGGGATTAAAGATTGTGAGATATGCAGATACTACATATAAAGAAGGCCATCAGATATCATGGATAGAGAGGAGGGCATTTTGTTCATCAGGCCTTTTATTAATAAATTGTGAGTTCTCTAAATTAAGGGTTGAACTGGGGTGGCTCATGACAGCTTGGAATGTTGCTACTCTTCCTTTGTGTTTGCAGGGAGCCTGAGACAGCATATCTGAGAGAGGAGTGAATTGCTTCAATTCATGCCAATTAATGTTAACTCTGAATAGTAATGATGACATTTTCAATATTGTCAGCATGGTCAGGCTTCCCTATAAATTATCACATCCTACAACTAAATTGTTAAACATCAAAGGCTACAGACCAGTTTTCTGTGTAGGTGATGAATTAACAATATTCTGACACTGGATAATGGGGAAAAATGGTCTGAGTACAAAAGTTAACAGAGTCTGCTGTCTGTAATTTAACCTGGAAACACAATAGAGCATACAAAGGAAATTGTATGGTTTAATAGAGATGAATCTTTCATCTCCATTAACGATGAGCTCGAGCTGCAAATTTCACATCCAGATCTAGAACTTCTGTAGAGTTTGGGGTTATCCAGATCCAGGAGTTTGATTGCACCAATTATATAGTGAGGGGCTATGTCAGAGAGTTTTTTTTGTTGTTTTGTTTGTTTTTTTGTTTTGTTTTTTTTGTGTGGGGGCAGCAGATTCTTCTTGCAGATACAGTGGTGTAAATCAGAAGTAATTCACTAGAACCAGCTGAGATACACCAGTGTAAAACTGGCATAAATTAGAAGAGAATTGGGCCTGGAGCTGAAAGCCATGGTGAGCATTTCATGACTTCTTGGAGGTCTCAGTCTAGTTCCTAGCAGGTCTACACTAAATTCACTTTCTCAGTGATTTAAATTATTATTATGTTGGTTATTATTAATTTGTCTTCCAGTGGTAAGCTTGGCCTCAACCAGAATTGGGGCCCCATTATGCTAGGCATTGTACAAACACAGAGTAAGACTTAGTCCCTGCCCTGAAGAGCTCACAGGCTGAATATGGCAGGAGTGGGTGAGAAGGGAAGGCAGAAGGGGATTAGTTAAAAGAAAAAGAAAAGGAAGGGAGGAGGTCAGGGGGGAAAGCAGTGCTGGATTAAAGAATTTTGGAGCCTGTTGCTATGGAATTTGAGGGGGCCTTCACCTTCCTTAAACTAGACAGAGCAGGTGGGGGGCAGATATTCTGACTAGGCACCAAACCTGAGCGCTGCTGTGACCCCTTACACCAGGTCACAGTGCCACCCACTCAAATTTGGCCTGGTCGTTCCCCCATTAGGATGGAGGCGCGACTGGGACAAACCTGAATGAGTGGAGCTGCAGCCTAGTGCTTTTCCTCCACCTCATAACAATGTTTATGTGTATTATTGATTTGGATTGTGCGTTTTGTTTTGTTTTCTGGTGGTTGGGGCCCTATGCAAGTGAATTTAGGGCACATTGGTTAATACGAGCCTGGAGGAAAACATGGAGAGGTGTGTAGAAGGAGGCTGAAGTGAGGTGCCTGTGAAGGAAGAGGAGCAAAACCCCACATCCCTGATATCTCATAGCTGGAGATGTAACTATTCCAGGGGGATTAGGATTCTTTCACTCTATTTCAGTTTGGTGAAACAGCTTCCATTTGCTCATGTGGTGCTCATAGAATTTCAGAGTTAAACCAAAAATTCTCCTTCCTCTATCTCCCTCTTTATTTCATAGAATCATAGGACTGGAAGTGACCTCAAGAGGTCATCTAGTCCAGTTCCCTGCACTCATGGCTCAATTAAATATTATCTAGACTACCCTGATTGGTATTTGTCCAACCTGCTCTTAAAAATCTCCAATGATGAAGATTCCACAACCTCCCTGGGGAATTTATTCCAGTGCTTAACCGCTTTGACAGGAAGTTTTTCCTAATGTCCAACCTAAACTGCCCTTGCTTCAATTTAAACCCATTGCTTCTTGTCCTATCCTCAGAGGGTAAGGAAAATAATTCCCCCTCCCCCTTGTAACAACCTTTTATGTATCTGAAACATAAACTCCTTGTAACAATCTTTTATGTATTTGCTTTGCATCCCTGAGATTCTTCGCTACTCTGAGAGTTGAAGTGCCCACTGGCATAAATTAGAGTATCCCTGGAAATGCCCAAATTTATAGTAGCCTCCCACGAGTTGCTTATTTTGGAGCAGCCAAGAATCTCCATAGTGGTATTCTCTATAGAGACTCCTTCTGCCCCCAAAATACTAACTCCTTCCCTCACCCCCAGCATAGCCCGTGTGCATGGATTTGGGTGGGAGCAATGTAGTACCACTTACAGCAGCCGAACGTTACGCTTGAACTGGCAGAATGCTCCCTGATCTGTTGGAGCACAGTTGCATCCTATATATGCCATCAGAACAGCATATAGGGGCTGGAACAGGGAATTGAATCTCTCCTAATGAATCTGTTGCTAGGAGAGCACAGTATTCAGTTTATTAAAGTCTGTGGGTGTGGGTGTAAGGGATGAAATGTGTGGAAGGGGTGAAGCCTTTTAAAGTGAGGTTGGGGATATCCTTCCCATCGAATATTAATTTAAATATCTGGCCTTTGTTGCAATCTGGTCTGTTGCTAAAGGCTGATATATTCTCATGAGCCTTAGGGGTAAGTGATCTCTGCCAGGAATGATTCAGGGGCACTGAAAGAGACTGCAGAATCACCTGGACTCTCCCAAGCATTGGATGGCAGAATTTTGACAAGGAATTTCTGACAACTCCCCTCCAGCACATCTAAGTTTTTATACAATACTCATTGCCTGGATATCTGGGTGCAATGGTATCACCACTGCTTCCCAATCCTAAACCTTATGAAAACGATGAGATGAGATTCTCAACTCCATCTTTTATCCATCTCATAGGAAGGTCAGTGGTGAGGATCTGAGTGGACATCAGAGAGTCCAACCCTCTCCCTGCAGCCTCCCTGCTGGGATTTAAGCTCTGCACCACTCTCAGGCTCACTCCCTTTCTGAAAAGGTCCCCATTTCAAGTCTGATGCTTTCAAGTGCAACAATGTGTGGGTGGGAAGCTCTGTATCAGCTACAGCACTAGCACAGTCCTCAGGTATATGAGCCTACAGAATAAAGAAATGGCACAACAATGCCTCATTGGAGAACAGCCTTTCCTGGAACATTAGACTAAAAAGAGAATCCTCAGGCTGTGGTCTCTCTGGATTGTGTTCCTGGAAAAGCTGTTCAATTATTGATAAAGGTCCTATTGACATCACCAAAAGACAATGAGGCTCTTGCTTCCCTTTAGTAACTTCTTACTCAGCAGATATCACTTTTACACTCAGCAGAATCAGCAATGCAGAGACATCAGCTGAAATATAATATTCATACTGCAGAGAAAGGACACTGTACAGCCTTTTTTTTTAAACTGTAAAGAAAGAGATGTGCAGACATCACACAGAGTGAACATTATTTTGCAAAATGCTGTTACTCTGACCCTTCTTGGAGCTTTTCTATAATGCTGTTAACAGCAAATTGCTGTTTTGTTTTATCATTTATGGTTGGTCTTGGGTTCCATCCACCTCCTTGCCCAGTAAGGTAAAGGAAGACCGACACAAATACACTTGGCCTAATTCAATTTAACAGGCACCATTCTAGCTAGTAAAGTTTGTCCCTGTTTTACTCAGGGTACAGTTCTGACATCTCTTGCTGGGAGGGGCACTAGCCCTATGTGATCCCATTACCAGCCCTAGTTGACCAAAGTTAGCACCTTGAATTCAAACCTCTTTGAAGGTGTGGGGGACAGCAGGATCTCCAAACATGTCCCTCTAGATTCAGTTCCAGCTTGATCGAGACTGGAATTTCAAAAGAACTTTGTGAGGTTCTGGCACCATTGAACCTGAGTCCTGAGGCTAATTTGTCCCAAACCTCAACTGTGAATGGCAGCCTAACATGGCAGCCTAAAGTAAATCCACATACACAGTGCCTTCTTAATCCACTTGTAGTATTCATTCACAGCTCTGAGCCTGCTGGTGGCTGCCATGCCACTAACAAATGTGATCACTGGCACCACTATGGAGCCTAATGACTGAGGGCTTGTCTACACAGTGGGGTAATGTGCTCTACGGGAGTATGATTTCTAAAGCACACTAATGTGTTGCACATTAATTGATCCATGTAGACCCTGCTGGTGCACTTCAACATAGTACTGTTAAAAACAATACTATGTTAAAGCATGCCATGGAACTTTAGTGCACACCACCAGGGTCTGTATGGACTAATTAATTTGCAGCACAATCATATGCTTTAGAAATCACGCTCCCCCCCATACAGTGCATTACTCCCCTGTGTACACAAGCCATGAGCCTCATTTCAGAAGCAAGACATACGCTCCCATGAAAGCAGTGCTGATTGTCGTATAGGGCTTTTGTGTCAACTTGAAATCACTAGGCCTGAAGCCTTCCATAAGTTTCACATGTTGTTGCATCCTCAAGACAGCACAACAGTGTGCTCCAGCAGGGATGGTCATCTTGGTCATGGAATTTCACAACCTGACTTCCCTTCTGCTTGAGAGAGCTGCAAAGTCAGACGCTGCCAAACCAGCTGCTTTCCCACTTCCATTCAGGTTTAACAGCCAGAAGAATGTCTGCGTTTAAACAACCTGTTTGCTGTTCGAAGAGTAAACAGCAAGGTTCTCCTGTTACTGATTGCTCCTGTATTAAAAGTAGATGTAAACATAGCATTGCCAATAATACTAGTCACAGGCTTCAGACCTTTTTCAGCAGAAAGGTGGATGCCATTGGGAGAAATGATTTTAAATAAAAAATATGGGTTGAATCCTCAGCTGATGTAAATTGGCAGGATCTGAGGATCTGGCCCAATATTTGTCAACACGTATGATAACCTGTGAATATTAATATGTTCTGTTTTCCTAGCACTTTGCATCCCAAGGCATTTCACAAATCATTCAACCCCACTGAAATGCAGCCATCTTTGGAGTGGATGACAGAAGTCAGGCAGATGACTCTGGAAGAGAGTAGGGAAGGAAATTTTGGCCACAGACACTTGAGCATTCTTGATTTTTCTCTCAGTGGTGTGGGATCTTTAATCTATGTGCAAAGAAGTCAGCACTTTGATTTCAGTTCTTATCTGAAAATATGCAAACAATAAAACAGCAGAGTACTCTATGTTGGAAAGATAAAGGGCTGAATCATGCCTGCCAGGATTTTGAACCTGTGTACCAGTGAGCCTAGTTATTTGAAATCTGCTATGTAGACCACTGAGAGTTTCTTCCAAGAATATTCAATAGTGATGGTTGAAGCAGAAAAATATGCAGATGAACATTCAGATATTTTGATAAATGTTAGCCAAATTTATCTGAATCTTACTTTGAGAAACCTAGCAAAAACAAGCTTTTCTATGGCATCTCCAGCCATAGAATCCAAGTTGGATCAAAACTTCAGTCAGAATAGTGCAGAAAATTAGAATGCTCCCTGATGTTCCAAATCAAGAAGTTCCATAAAAACTTCAGGAAAAAGTTAGCCAATATTTTTAACCTCAAAGAGAGACAGATGCATTTTTTTTCACTCAGTACAGCAGGGATCGGCAACCTTTGGCACGTGGCTCGCCAGGGGAAGCAGGGCAGGGCCGGGCCAGTTGGTTTACCTGCTGCATCCACAGGTTCGGCTGATTGCAGCTCCCACTGGCCGCAGTTCACCGCTCCAGGCCAATGGAGGCAGCAGGAAGTGACGGCCAGCACATCCCTCGGCCCGTGCTGCTTCTCGCAGCCCCCATTGGCCTGGAGCCGCAATTGGCCGAACCTGTGGACACGGTAGGTAAACAAACTGGCCTGGCCCGCCAGGATGCTTACCCTGGCGAGCCACGTGCCAAAGGTTGCCAATCCTTGCAATACAGGTAAAATTAGGGTCAGTTTCTTTTATTCTAACAGATTTATCTGTCCCTAATGCTACCCAGGTTTTTCTCCCTATATGAACTTTCAGGTCATATCTACTGATATTTTTTTTAAGTGCCCATTGCCATGGCAATGCCTTCAATCTCTCTACAATTCCAACAAATCAATATCCATCCTTGCATTATACCAACCAACCAACAATAACTTAGTGACGGGCCATCTTCTAACATACATTTGACCAAAAAATGTGACTTATATCATGCCCTGAGGGTGACAAACTGAGTTCCATAGCCAAATGCTTTCCCCTGAAACACTAGTCCCTCAAGGATGCATAAGAGAGACCTACTGAGCGCTCAGCAGAATGGAGATAACTTGATCTGAAGCAGTGGAGATCTGATATGGGACAAGCAAACTGATTTTGTTAAAGTTTTTTTCCCCTGCTTACAAAACTAAAGCAACTGCCAGGAACATATGGATGAACCACTGAACAGCTCTGAGCTTCGAGAAAAAGGAATTTAGATGCTGTGACGTTGTTTTCCTCTGTGCCATTCTTAGCTGACAAGTAGTAGCAGTTACCAGAAACCATCCTGCACTTTGTACTAAAATATAAACTGTGCTGAATGCTTGTCATAGTCCTTTGAGCTAGCGCCTGACTACTGCAGAGTTTAATGCTGAGAATGGCAGCACTAACCTATCTGATGTAATCCATTCCATTACAGATAGTTACAGCATGCCGTAGTACAGTATAAAGGCCGAGGCTTAGACTATAAAGATGAGACAAGCCAACAAAACCAATGTGATCAAAATGAAGGCTGATGCTGCGGGGTTCATTCCCCTCACTATACAGTCACATAACTCCTTTTGATGCCAGTGAGAGTATGTATAAAGCAAAATTCAGATGTAGTGTAAGCAGAAAGTCAATGAAGTTACTTTTGTTTGCAACATGAATGAATTTGGATATAAGTCTCTAACTTATGCTAGAGGTGCAGAATTACAAATGTTCAGCAGCCAAAGCCAGCTCTAGGATTCAAATAAGCGGGAAGGAGGGAGTCTGCAAAAATGCTGACTAGGGCATCCCTTTCCCTTGCCTCACTGTTAGAAGGGTGGGCTCTACTCTCTGCCCTATTGGGAGGTGAGCATATAAGAAAGTCTCTGTTCCCTACTCCCTATCCTGTACTGTCCTTCCACTGGGGCCGGCAAGCAGTCTAGATGAAGATTGTGGTCTGTAAGTGTCTCCAAGTCTGAAACTCATGTGCAACTGAGTAACATGTTAAGACACTTGTTTTTCTCCTGGAGAGATCCTCACCCCCATTTCCCTCTCTCTAAGTCTTGGCCAGAGAGTGTTGTTTGAGAGCCATACTGAGCAGTTTGTTAATATTTAATGGTATGACTTGACTAGGTGAATTCCTAAATGTTTCCCGAGCCCAGTTATTTTCTCCAATCCACCCTCTACTGTGGTCTCTATCATGTATTCTGCACTAATCCTGCTAGAATTTTCACTTATCTCAGTAGGTGCTCTGCCTGCACAATGTGCCATAAAGACCTGCCTTTTAAATTAGAGGTTTCCACTGAAGATCACAGAGGATAAATTTGCCTCAGAGCTTGCAGGTTCTTGTGACTTGGAGTAAAAGCCACCCACCAACTCACCCAAAGCAACCAACCCCAGATAATGAGATCTAAATGCAGTGCTGTGTATTGGACAGAAACAGACCTAAGACAAGAAGTTTATTTCCCCAAAGTCTTTGAGAAGTTGGAGCTGAGGTTCTCATTTGGATCTCTTTCTAATTTTGCATTTAGTTTATACTGGAAGTTTAAAATGGAGAAAACATGCATGGAATTATACATCTATTATTTACCTAATAAAGCAGGATCCAAACTGGCTTCTAGCTTTTTGCATTGGCTTCCGTAGTGCTATTGTCACAAATAATGTTGCTTTTCCAGTATATCAGGTAAGCTGATTTCAATGCAGTTTCCCCTCTCCTGACCTCCGTATTGCTGGCATTTGAAAAGATTTATTTCATGTACCTATTGATTACCTGACGTGTTATTCTAATCTCTAGGAAATACAAACATATCTCCTATATCATACAGATGCCTTCAGATCCATTTAATTTGGTTGAGTGAATAAAGCATATTTTGCCAGGTTTTGTAAGTGTATCAGAAATGGACCTGATTCTAATATCACACAGGCTGTACACTTGTGCAGTTCCAATGACCTTAGTGATATTACTCCTGAGCACATAAACAGGACCAGAATATCTATATACATTTTTAATTTTTTCAGGGACTAGATGCCTTAAAAGCACTCAGTTATCATGATCCCATTACCAGTCTACTGTAGGTGCCTAGATAGAAGACTGGTAATGGTTTAGGGAGCTTTTAACCATTAGGTCATTGTGTCAACTCCTTCATAGGTAAATAGTGACTGAAAGTCATTTCTTTCTGCTGCCTGTTCAGTGGTTTATGAAGTTGGTGGTCTCAGTCACTTCTCTGTATAGCATTTACTGACCTACAAAAGGCCTTCAACACAGTTAGCAGGAATGGCATATACAAGATCCTGTCGGAAATTGGCTGTCCCTATTTAAGGAGTTCCTTGAGGGAATAAAGGCAACTATCCAGTATGAAAATGAAACATCGTCTGAGTTTAGCATTGATACTAGCAGGCTGTGTCATAGCACCTATCGGTTTTGGCATCTTCTCTATTCTTCTCAAGTACACTTTTGGAAACAATCAATCTGGCATACTAATTGAATCGAGGATGGATGGCAGCTTATTCAAACATCAGGTGATTTCAGAGCAAAAGGCACATCACCCCGTTCATTATTTGAGATCTGCTCTTTGTAGATGACACTGCATTCGTCTCTAACTCACCTGATGAATTGCAGATCATGATGAATAAATTCTCTGATGCATGTGTCAAGTTTGGCCTGGTAATCAGTATCAAGAAAACAGTTCTCAAGTCACAAGGCACCAACATCCCACCTAAAGTCTACATTAATAATGAAGCTCTGGACAACATGGATCACTTCTGCTATGCTGGCTCAACTCTGACCAGCTCACATAGCCTGGATAGAGAACTTGATGTGAGAATCGGCAAAGCCTCTGTCACCTTTGGCAAATTTACCTCACATGTTTGGAACAGCAAGCTGCTAACCCTGAACACAAATGTGTCCGTTTATCAGGCTTGTGTCCTGCATAGCCTCCTTTTCAGCTGTGAAAGCTGGGTCACATACTCCAAGCAGGAGCAGCTTCCAACTTTGCTGTCTCAGAAAAATCTTTGAAGTCATTTGGGACCAGTGGATCACTAATAACAAGATCCTTGAGAGAACCAACCAGCAGTCTGTGCAGACTGTGCTGGATGCTTGCAGGCTTTGGTGGCTGGGACACGTGGAGTGCATGCCTCAAGATTGTCTGCCAAAGGCTGTGCTCTGTGGCCAACTGAAGAACTGTTCACGACACAGAGGAAGGCCAAAGCTCCCATACAGCTACAAGGTCAATCACGGTCTCAAGAAATTTAGCATTCCCACTGACAGCTGGGAGAACCCTGCCCTCAACTGCTCACAATGGAGAAGCCACATCAAAGCTGGTGCAGTCATTGTGGAGAGCTATCAGAGAGCCCAGGCTGAGGCCCACAGGTGAGCTAGGAAGTAGCGTGTGCTCCAACCTCCATCTGGCGAGTGGACCTGTAGCCACTGTGGGAAGGTCTGCCGCTCATGCATTGGACTCTTCTCCCACACTCACAATCAAGCACCCATTGTCTGACTGACTTCATTGTGTTTCCTTTAATCTGTCAAGATATTGGATGGCCGTAGTAGTGGTCTCAATCAGTTCCTCACAGAGCGGTCTGTATCACAAATGCTACCAGCACAATGGCCCCCTTGTTGGTAGCGTGAAAGAAGAGAGAATGGAGTATGTAGCCTACACTATTCTTAGTTGTTGTCAGTCCAGCTCAGAGAAATAATAATAGTAAGAGTTGCAGGGGTACCTGCCCACACTCTGTCTGTCATGTGGGTAAGTAGAAGATTCCATTCTTTAGGGTTTTCAATCCAGTACTTTTCACCCACACAAAATTCAATTTGAAAAACCAAAACACCCTCTCAGAATGTATATCGCTCCGCTCCTTTGAAGCTTCTATTGTCTGCTAGTTAAAAATTCATTTGTAAAACTGTTTATAAAAGTACATTATTTCCCTAATCCCAAATCATCATGGTCTAATGTGTAAATGCTAAGGCTCATGTTCCATCAGAGCCAGGTCTAACGCCCACATTGTGAAAACCTGCTGGAAGTTACAGTCAGTTCCAAAATAGAGGTGCATCTATGCTAGGATAATTGAGACCCATAATTTTCCACTAGTATAGCTCCACAGCTGGGAACAATAGCAGAGACAGTAGTACAGACAAAATTCAGTCATTTTTTACCACTGTGTTGTCTAATTCTGTGCTTGTAAAAATAATGCCTGCTTGCTGTCAACACTGTATCCTGCCACCACTGAAACTATACCAGTGGGTATTTATGACTCCTGGTTTTCATAAAAAGAACAGGAATACTTGTGGCACCTTAGAGACTAACAAATTTATTTGAGCATATGCTTTCGTGGGCTACAGCCCACTTCATTGGATGCATGCAGTGGAAAATACAGTAGGAAGATATATATATATACACAGAGAACATGAAACAATGGGTGTTACCATACATACTCTAACAAGAGTGATCAGTTAAGGTGAGCTATTACCAGCAGGAGAGAAAAAAACTTTTTGTAGTGGTAATCATANATTGGTCCTGCTTTGAGCAGGGGGTTGGACTAGATGACCTCCTCAGGTCCCTTCCAACCCTGATATTCTATGATTCTACGATAGGGATAAGGTCCAGAGTGACCTTGACAAATTGGAGGATTGGGTCAAAAGCAATCTGATGTTCAAGAAGAGCAAGTGCAGAGTCCTGCACTTAAGAAGACGGAATCCCATGCACTGCTACAGGCTGGGCACCAACTGGCTAAGCAGCAGTTCTGCAGAAAAGGACCTGGGGATTACAGCAGATAAGAAGCTGGATATGAGTCAGCAGTGTGCCCTCATTGCCAAGAAGGCCAATGGCATATTGGGTTGTATAAGTAGGAGCATTGCCAGCAGATGGCTGATGTCAGATTTGTGTCCATTTATTCTTTTGCGTAGAGACTGTCCAGTTTGGCCAATGTACATGGAAGAGGGACATTGCTGGCACATATCACATTGGTAGATGTGCAGGTGAACGAGCCTCTGATAGTGTGGCTGATGTGATTAGGTCCTATGATAGTGTCCCCTGAATTTGTTGCAAGGATAGGTTCCTGGGTTAGTGTTTTTGTTGTGTGGTCTGTGGTTGCTGGTGAGAATTTGCTTCAGGTTGGGGGGCTGTCTGTAAGCAAGGACCTCTCCAGCGCATCATCAGGGATCTACAACCTATCCTGAAGGATGATCCATCACTCTCACAGATCTTGGGAGTTTTTTTCTCTCCTGTTGGTAATAGCTCACCTTAACTGATCACTGTCGTTAGAGTGTGTATGGTAACACCCATTGTTTCATGTTTTTTGTGTATATATATATATACATTTTCCTACTGTATTTTTCACTGCATGCATCTGATGAAGTGGGCTGTAGCCCACGAAAGCTTATGATCAAATAAATTTGTTAGTCTCTAAGGTGCCACAAGTACTCCTGTTCTTTTTGTGGCTACGGACTAACATAGCTGCTACTCTGAAACCTGGTTTTTATAGTGTGAGTAAACTCTAGGTGAGCGAAGCATGGCAGACTCAGCCTCATGAATGTCTTAGGCCCCAATTCAGGAAAGCATCTTTATTCAGGACAGCATTTAAGGATGTGCTTAACTTTAGACACATGCTTATATCCTATTGACTTCACTCACACTTAAACCATGTGCTTAAATCCTTTTCTGAACTGGAGCCTTAAAGAATAATGTTGATACAAGGCTTGTTTTTTATTTTGTTTTAAGAAAGAATAAATAATTTGAAAAGGTTGCTTATGGGTATCACTATTAAAAAGAGAAAAACAAACCTTTTGTAATTCCCACTCCATAGCTCGAATGAAAAGATGTTTAAATGCAAGTTATGTAATTAGCAGCTAAAAAGAGAAATATTCTCCATCAATATAAGCAATGAATGGGCAATCATCACTCTTCTTTATGGCTGGCTGGCTAAAAAGATTGATTCAAAAAACTGTAGTTACAGTTTATGAGCCAGATCCTGATCTTGTTACACCATTGTAAATGAAGTTACTCCAGATTTACATTGCTGCAAATGAGATTAGAATCTGGCCCTGTGTAGATATTCATCTTATCTAGTTCTAAAAATAATATTACATTTCAACTGAAAGCACAAAGAAAGAAAATAAATCCACTGACACCATAATTTGTCTCACTAGATCATTTTTATGCTTGTGTTCCATTTAAAAGAATAATCTGAAATTACTTATTATCAAGAAAAGTTATTTGTTTGCACTAATCAAGCCTTAAACTTAGAGGCATAATATGGAACTAATTATTTTTAACTAACTAATCAACATGCTTCATTCATAAGTTGGGATTTATCAATATAGCACATGAAAGGAGAGAACATATTATTATTTCAATTTAGATAATATGCAAAAAACAGTGTGTTTGTAATGACCTGCTTTCACTGAATATAATCAAGCTGCAAAGCTCTATTACAGGCTGGAAATAGCAGCAGCTTACTTTAATGAGATTTCTGGCTCTGGGCCCCAGCTGTTCTACGCAAGGCTCTCCCCTTGCTCTATGACCTACCAATACGTGCTGTCACCAGTAATGAGACAGGACCTATTTCCTAACATGGGGAAAAATTGGAGAGTATGTGTTCAATCAACTATTCTGGCAGATACACACCCCCTTTTCCCAAGCATGGAAGAAAGAGGGGAACATTTAATATGTAATATCTTTATCAGACCCCACTGCTCCAACTTGCATTAAGATAACGTGAAACCCATAAGCCAGAGAATTCAGTGTTAATGCCAAAACTCTATTCTTAACTCATCCCTGTTGCACATAGGTATTTCTGTTCATTAGGTACACACAGTATATGCCCCTCCCCTATGAAAGTCCCCTGACAGAGGACTCAAGTCTGCAAGGCATGGGGAAGAGAGGATGATTATCGTCGTAGCCTTAACTCGGAATTTTCTGGATTTGGTGGAATTATGTTAGAACAAGGTCTGGGAACATGCCAGGAGCCAAAGTGCTGCATCTAATTTGCATAAAATGAGCAGATTGCCACTGCTTTTGTTTTTAATATGGAGACGAAGCCTGGAGACTACAGGTTCCAGCAAGCAATGCTGCATCTCTCAGCAGCCTAGTCACTGAGCTCGAGCTAGAGCACTGCATCCCTGGGACCTGAAATCTATGAAGGCTGTACCTCTGAAACGAAACACTGGGCTATCCTCAGGTTCCACTGTAAACTCTGTGAACTGCATTTTGGTCATCCTTAATACTGTCTTCACTGTTCTTTTTATGAGAGTTTCTTTATCATGTTCAAAGAAAAAAAATCCCTCTCCTGAAAGTGTTTGATAGTTTAAGATTTTTATTTTTTAAACATATATGTACCTCAAGGCCATAGCACCTCATTTGGAATCATTCAGGCCTTTCACTTGAATCCGTTGTTTAAGGACAAGAAGCCATCATGTCAGTATTTCAAGAATCTAAAACCCAGAAATTATTCTGTTGCCCTGCATACAATCCTCCTAGGAAAAAGCTGATGAACATTTTAGTCAGAGCACTGGGAAGGTGTGTGAATAACTGCACTTTGAAATTAAATGACTTGCTGCTTTTTAATTTGTCTTTTCACCCTTCCACAATACCCAAAGGCACTAGCCCATATTATAAATGAATGGGCTTTGAAATCTTACTTTGAAAAATGAAGATGTTACTGAAGCTATGTCTACACTGCAATTGAAGATGTTATTGCATCTTAGGTAGACATATCTATGCTAGTTTTGATCTATCTAGCACAGCTAAAAGTAGCAGTGAAGATGTGACGGTGTGGACTTCAATGCAGGCTTGAAATGTAAGTATGGACCCAGGGTTCTGAAGTCCATGCCACTGAGTCTTCACTGCTATTTTTAGCCATGCTAGATAGATTAAAGTTAGCATAAGGTATGCCTGCCTGAGCTGCAGTCACACCTCTGATTGCAGTTCAATTGTGGCGTAGATACAGCCTGCGTTACATTGATGATAATACTTGGCACTTATACACTGTTGCTTTTTACAGGCATTGACTAATGACCCTCACAATACCCATGATGTATTCCTATTCCATTAATTATTCCTCTTTTATAGACAGGGAAACAGAAAAATTGAGGACCTAATTCTCCACTAGCATAAATGGGCTCAACTTCCATTGATTACACTGAATTGAATTTGGTTAAGAACACACACATTACTCTTGTCCACACTGAGCTTTTTGCTAAAATCTCCCCCTATGGTAATAATGCTGTGTTAGAACTAGGATTTCTAGGATTAGGACTCAGGAATTCCTTCCTCTGGGGACCCTGTCCAATCCATAATGGTTAGATACCACAGTAATATGGCAGGTGCCGTATAAAACCTATGATTGGTAGAGCACAAGATGCTGCATTTTTGGAAATTAAATGAAAAAACAGATTTTATTTCAAATTTTCTTTTAAAATATGTATTTTTGTTGGAATTTTTCTATGCCTAGTGTTATCCCAGAGAAAGTGGTTATGGCTGAGTGAAAATAAAAGTTTTCAACAGTTAGGTTGCCAGTCTTTGAAGTATAGTTGCATAAAGAACACCACTGTCCTAATACTATCTATTTACTCTTTTAAATTATTTATATATGTATTATATTTTACATGAACTGTGGCACCTGGAGGCATTTTTGCAGTGTCAGGTCATTCTGAAGCACATTACATACAAAGAATCTACTCCATTACATTACAGGGCTGGCAAATGCAGTTGTATGTGATATTGTTCATTAATATTGCATAATTACTGGATGTGAAATAGTTCTTTGGGCAGTGATGACATTTTTTAATAAGGACTTAAAGCTCCAAGGCAATGTTCTCCATTAAGGAGCTGTTTAACATATGAGGGTATATCAATATACAGTATCTTAATGCAATTTCAGAAAAATAGTGAAGGCTGCTTAGCCAAATGAAGCTATTAACATGTATAATATATTTTCCACAAGATTTAAATCGTTTACTGAGTTTATAAAAATCACACTTCATATCTCAGCTCTGTCATTGTAATACCTAATGAATATCTAGTGAGTAGCGGTTGCAGCTACATCAGTTTCAGACAAATACTAATTTCCTATGTGGAGATGAATTGTTGGTTTTTCTCTGAAGCCTCTAAAATACTTGTGCGCTCTTTGAAAATTGCTATAAAATCAGAATTTTCTCTAGATCTTAGATAATAATAGCTATTCCTAGCATGCCTGAAGATTTTAGCTCAGTCATTCTGGAGCGATGGTTGAGGACAAAACATTTTCTTTTAAATCTGTCAGTTGCCTTTAGCACTGTTGAGCATGAGCAGTGCCCTATGTACTGTGTGGCACATTAAACCTAAGCTATTTAGCGGAGACCCCAGAATTATGCCCCCCACAAATCCTCTTACCTTCAATTATTCCTTCCACCCTCTGCAGTCCAGTCCAATATGTACTGTATTCCTGACACTGTAAGTATAATTTTAATTTTGACACTTCATTCAATTAATTTTATGTCACCCCTAATATTTAAATGTTTAATGGGTTGCAGGCTTCTCTATGGTAGTGCATAACTGCCCCATAGAAGTTGACAGAGGGCCAAGCTGGTGGTTTGGGAACATGGGGGGGATTTTGACACCCAAGAAGCAAGAACATACGTGAGCTGTTTTTGGTACCTAGGATATAATTGAGGGTGGCCGCAAACTTACACATTGCATCTTACACAATCTTGATTGTGGGGAAGGGAAATTTTACAATATACTAGAGCAAACCTCCACTCTTGTGGTCACGGGATCTTTAATGTCCAGGAGGAGCAGAGAAGAACTTAGAGTCAATTTTATTAAAGTTATTATAGTACCTAAAGATACAGATAAGTGCCTAGGTGCTTTTGAAAGTCCCAATAAGCGCCTTTCTGTAGTTTTAGGTGCCTAAATACCTTTAAAAATCTGACTTTGTTTTTAAGGTTCCACCCAAAAGAGACCCATGTAATAAGTGTCAGGGAACTCTACAGGAGGAGGATGATGGACTGACTTGACCCTGCAAGTATTTGGATTTGTGGTTTGAGTGAGTCTAGATATTACAAAGGTCCTGCTTAGACTTCTAAGCAAATATTTAATTAGATCAATAAGAATATGTATATATTAAAGGTTTTTAGAAATAACTGTCACTGTTTCAATATGTCCATCACTGCAGAAACTAGTAATAATATCTTTAACTCTCAGTGGAGGCTGCTGCTGTTCTGATATTCCCAGCAGGAACTACAGGCTGGCGATGTAGCATATGATTTGGAGAATGCAAGATCCTATTTTAACATTTAGGAAAGCAGGAGACTTTCAGAGTTGTTTGAAACTCTATAGCTGTTAAATGTGATTGATTTAAAAGTATTTATATAACGTCTACATTAATCAGTTAAAAAAACTCCACAAAACTTATGTGGCAAATCCCAACTCCTCCTGTTTGTTCATGCATTCCAAATAAAGTTCAGCTGCATTTCCTGAGCTTTTCTTACTTTACATCATCAAACCATCAGTGCGGCAGCTTCCTTTCTGGGTGCTCATATTTATAGACACTACTAATTTTCTTTAGTGATTTATTCTTCTTTGCAATTACATGTCATGACTGCAATCTATTCTATATCATTGTGCAGTTTTCCTTAAAGAGATTGTATAAAATGATGCAAATCCTGCTGGGCAGCCGATGCCATCAAAATATCACCCATTGAGAAGCCTCCATCAGGTAGCTAGTGCCAGGAAACCATGTTTTTCATGCAAGGTGATGAACATTATAGAGTCTGGAAGTTCTGCTTGTATCACTAGTTGATCAGCACTTACGCTAATGCATTGCACGAGTGTGCCTGAATTTAAATGAAGGCCATCCTCGCAGTCCTTTTCCAACTGTTTATTCAACAATACATTGTTGGAGCCAGATTCAGTGCTTCTTGACAGAAGTGCTTGTTAACTCTGAATCTATGATGATGATGATAAAAATAATAGAGTGACAGGAAAGTGTAAAGAAAAATAGTGTTTAAAATTCAGACATGCTTGCATAGGTTGCAAAACTGTAAACAAAAGGGGAAATTGTAACCCAGTAATTAGATGTTTGAAAACAATGATGCTTTTCATTGTATGTAAACAAATATATTTTCAGAAACAGGGTGCATACAATTGCAGAGAAAAGGGCTTACTTAATAAAATGCATGAACAATACTGGATTTGTTGAAAATATCATGTCGCAATTGGGTGACAGAATGAGTTCAAAACGGCCCGAGTAGGTGGTGGTGGATACCTCACTACTGAGTGAAACTCTTTGAGAAGTGTTTCTATGTGGTGACTTCCATCTTTCCGTCTAGAATATACCTAACATCTTAATTTCTTTTTCCCTTTTCTGTTACTTAACTCTGGAAAATGTTTGTATTTATTTATTTTGATTTATAGACATGCTGAAAAAGGACGCCCTATCACTAGATGCCCTTGACATAACTCAAAGTATCAGTGTAGTACTTTAAGATCACTCATCACAGTCTTCCACCCCATTATTTCCCCATCTCTCCAATGACAATCCTGTCCCCCGCCTATTTTCTAATATCTGGTGGGAGGGAGGGAAAATGAGTCTATGATAAGCACTGAAGTTCATCAACTTTGGACTATTTCAGATCACGGTGGAACAAATTCCAAAGTTGTGAACCCATCACAGAGAATACCCTGCTAGCAGTCCCTATTATTTATAGCTCATCTGATCTCAGCTGTAGCAGTGAGGCACGGAGATAGAAGTGATCTTTCAGGAACAAGTAGGTAGTTTTGTGATGGATATCCAGCTGCCCTGTAATAATTTATGAATATTGTATACTAACCTGGTTATTGGGATATTTATTTTATTAATATGTTGGTTTAGTTTAATTGTGGGCTATAAGGAAAAACAAGCAGGAAGGGGAGAAGAATAGCTCAGGATATATCACCCCTCAGCAAACATTTGAGGATTGATATGGGCTCTGTCGCGTCTGGCTTGACCTCCTGTTAAGCCTACTGAACTGATTTTGTCCAGAAGCCAAAGAACTGACAAGAACAAGGGACTCTTGCTGGACTAAAAGGGGCTCTCTCTATCTTAAGTGAGGAGGTAATTGTGAAGGAGCTGGTCAGGGAAACCAGACTGATGCAGGGATCCACAGGGTGTCTGAGGAATCTAGGCCTAGGATCATCACAGGATGATAGTGCGTTAGGTATGTGCATGTAGACTGTTGTTTTAAAATCCTTTTTCTGCGGAAGGAAAAAACCACAGGTGCCAAACCCAGTTGGACTAGCTGAGTAAGCAGAGTCAGTACACCAGGTTCTGTAGCCCAGGACCTAGGCTAAGTGTGGGAGAATCACAAGATTGCACTCTAGAGGAGATAACGGTATGAGGCCTATGACCTGAGAGGGTGCCCTCATAGAGACTACGAAGGGGAGAAGCCTAGTTAGTCCTGTAACCAGCACAGATCTGTTTATTTTTCATTTAGAAAATGCAACAAATACAGTCTTTATGCTGCTTGTGTAATATTTAACATAAGATGACTTTTAAAAGACATAAATGGGAACAAACGATTCCCTTCCCCCTCCTCAGGATAAACTACACACCAAATTCCACCCAAGGATGGCAAAAGCAATGAGCCCTGCATCTGTACAGTCCATACTGTGTTGCAGGGACAGATTTTCAAACATGTGAGCTATGCAAATACGTGTCTATTGTGTGCATGCGGACCAGGTAAGTGCACTCAAATTAAGCACGGAATTTCACTTTGCATACCTAATGCCTTGAAAATCAGGCTCACTGTATGGAGGTTGCTATTACAAGGTACGAGAATAGTAACTAAACTTTTAATTAACATATAGGTATATAACAAAGTATGCTTAATTACTATTATACATATATATTGCCTTTCATCCCTAAGCTTCCTAAAGTGCTTTAGAAACCAAGGACCTGATCCTGTAGTGCTTACTCAGTAAAAACTCTTCACTAAAGTCAGTTAGATCCTAGGTTCTACTTATCTACTTCATGCCAGTGCTGGTATTCAGGCTTAATAATGCTGTGGCCAAGACATAGTAGTTCAGGAAGAACTTACAATAATGCTCATGAGGGCAGACTGAATTAAAATGGTCCTTTCCTTCCACCACTCCAACTTTGACAGTTGAATTCCAGCACTGGTATATAGTGGTATGAACATGGCTCAGTATTTTTTCTATCCCTGTATAAACACCCCTATTTTTATCTCGCATGTTATAATGTCCTCATCTCATCATCCTGAAAGATCAGATTTATTGGATATCACAATTTAAACCTCCACTCCCTTCCTCTACAAATTTAGTTAAGAATCACAACCCCTTTAAATTACCCAGTGCATGCAGAGTAACTTCCGTTTACATTGATACAAGAACATCTGATCTGAGTTCTGTATTTTGTTTATGGGTTTATTGATTTATGGGGCAAAGGAGGAGGGGGAAACACTTGCAGATGAAAGATTCCAGCTGACCTTTGAAGTCATCCTGAATAGGCATCACTCAGCTGCCCAAATGACTTTGCTATATATTCTCAGTGACGGCTACAGGTAGAGTTAGTGCCAGAAGGACAACACCATGGTGGACTGAAGAGGAGAGGTCTGAGCATGTGATGCAATATGTGCCACAATGGGTTGCCATCTTTAATGAGAGCAAAATATGGCTTCTTGGGTCTCATTTTATACTGAAACTCTTTCCCTATTTTCATTCTAGTTTATTTGTAACTCATTTGCTCTCAGTGGGAGTAGCTGTGGTGAATATTTTAAATCCTTTATCCTAAATTTAATGTTTTTGTTGGCTTTTTGATTATGAGGGGCCTGTGCAATTCCTAGTACCTGCAATCAAATGTATTGTACTTTAATTTGTTTATATTCACGTTTATATATTTCACTAGCAACTTTTGCCTCAGGGAGAAAATTCTAGTGCCAAAACACCACAAATTCTTGGATAAAATTTTCAAAAATACATAAGTAACTCAGGAGCCTAAGTCCCAGGCTCATAAGTGGCTAAGTCACTTTTGAAAATGGGACTTAGGCTCCTAAGCCAATTTAGCCAACTTTGAAAATTTGACACCTTGTCTTCGTATGCTATTTCTGCCATATATAGAAACTAAAATGTTGAGATCAGATCTGATAGTATTTTGTCTAAATATATAACTCCTTGAAGCATTAAAGGCAGTGAGAAAAACACAAATATAAACACCAATATCTACAGGTGGGTTTGTTTCCTGTGGAACCTGCATGTTCAGTCCTGTAAATTATTTCCTTTACCTTTTTAAAACACATGTATTCTTCTGTAATGGTACAGCCCTCCCACACCTTCAAGTAGTGATATTGTAATGTTTGGGATGATTAGATACTGCAGATATGGGGTAGATAGATTCTAGAATATACTTCAGTATTTATTTTATGGGCTCTCTATGAGCTAAGATCCCCATCCATGGAGTCCTGACCCTCGGGGCCCTCAGCAAACACGTTTGCAAGACCTACAACAAATGGATTGCTTTCTGGTGTAGCCGCTGCAACCTATCCTTTGAGACTCAAAAGAAATGCAAGTTCTATCAACCACATGCCAGGGACCCCTCACGACCGCGAAGGTGAATCCCACTAACACCTTGCAGGTTCCAACCCTAACCCCCACCGATGGTCCGGCTACAGCACCCCAGCCAGCATCCCCAGAGTCACAGCAGGTAAGAGGGGACCAACTGCCAACTGAGGGAAGCACAACCCCCGCCTCGAGGACTGACAATGCCACCAAAAGAACCAGCCTCATCTCCAGAATCCTCACGCTGGACCCTCCTGCGAGGGGGATCACCGCCACCTCATAAGTCAGCAACCTCACCAGATGCCTCAGCGACCTCATAGAAATCATCCGACACAACACGGATACGAGACGAGGCAGTGCTCCCCCACAGGTAACCTCATGCTGCCCTGCCGTAGGAGCAATTAGCACCCTCCCCTAGGCTCCACGGCAAGACCCAGCCAACGGAGGAGCCTCCTGCAGCCTCTAGATCCCATGGCCGGACCCTGCCCCCGCAACACCCAACACCTTCTTCAAGGTTACCCAATGAGCCTCCGACTGCCAAAAACCCCATTCCCTACCGAGGACCCCCCAGCCGGATACCGCCCACAGAAGAACCAGAACCATCCGCAGCACTTCCAAACATGACCGTGCCCCCCCAAAGCCCAGCACCGGTGCTGCTAGAACCCCACTCCCTCCCAGAAGATCCAGCGCTGCCTCAGAGACACCGAGAGCTGCCTTCCCCACCGCACCAGGACCCCCACCTCAAGATCCACCTGAACACTGCCTCCCAGTCCGAGGGACAACAAGGCCGCAGGCTGTCCCCACAGCACCTGAACCTGCAGAGACAACGCAGCAGGAGGAGCGACGGCCACGAGCGTGGGTTGCCACACTGTTGCAATCTGCCTGGATGGAGGCACTCACAAAGGCTGAGGACTTTGAGAACTTAGACACCCTGACGGACAGACTGACCCCAGAACTGTCTGCAGAAAGTACAGCCAGAAGGAGAGAACCCAGGAGGCCGCACAGGCCACGCGTAGATTCCCCACGCTGAGCTGTGACAACACCGCCAGAGAAGGCAGGAGAGGGGACGTCGGCTGCCACTACGATCCAGTGGCTGCATCCTGTATTCAGAAACTATACAGGACAAACTGGACGAAAGCCATGAGGGAGATCCTCGACGGGACCTCCTCCTACTGTGCAATCCAGCACGAAAGGCTCTACTCCTACTTCAAGGATGTGTTTGATCATAAGGCCCAGACCAACTTGCAATGCCCAGAGTGCCTTCTCCCACTACCCCGGATTGACCTCACGGAGGACCCGGAACGAGATTTTTCCTTGCAGGAGGTGCAGGCGAGGCTGATGAGGACCAAAAACACCGCCCCTGGAAAAGATGGCCTTCGCTACCACCTGCTGAAGAAGCGAGACCCCGACTGTGTGGTGCTCGCTGCTATCTTCAACAAATGCAAGCAGTTTTATCACGTTCCCCGCTCCTGGAAAAAGTCCATGACAGTGTTCATCCATAAGAAAGGCGAATGAGATGACCCCGGCACCTGCAGGCCCATCTCCCTCTGCTCCACCATCTACAAGCTGTATGCCAGCTGTCTCGTGGCAAGGATCACGGACTGGTCAGTGTGCGGGTGCGCCATCAGCTCAGTGCAGAAGGGTTTCATGTCCTGCGAGGGATGCTACAAGCACAACTTCCTTCTTCAGATGTCCATCCAGGAGGCCAGGAGGTCCAAGAGGCAGTGCGCCATAGCATGGCTCGACCTGACCAACATCTTTGGGTCCATACCCTACCATCACATCTTTGCCACCCTGGGAGAGTTTGGGATGCCAGAAACCTTCATCCAGATCCTTTGGGACCTCTACAAGGACTGCATCACCACCATCTGTGCCACGGACGGAGAGACGGATGCCATCCCCATCTGCCGCGGCATGAAACAAGGATGCCTCCTCAGCCCCATCATCTTCAACCTGGGCATGAAACCGCTCATCCGAGCCATCTCCAGCGGCCTGACCGGCTTTGACCTGCACGGAAAGAAAATCAGCATTCTGGTCTATGCGGATGATCTGACCCTGGTCGCCGATAGCTTGGAAAGCCTCCAGCAAAAGCTTAATGTCATGAGCCAAGCTGCCGAGTGGATGGGCCTCCGCTTCAACCCAAAAAGTGCACCTCCCTCCACATTGATGGTGGTGCCAGGGCGCTGGTCTGGC
The DNA here is from genome assembly GCF_003597395.2 of Chelonoidis abingdonii. Classification (NCBI taxonomy): domain Eukaryota; kingdom Metazoa; phylum Chordata; order Testudines; family Testudinidae; genus Chelonoidis; species Chelonoidis abingdonii. Next base: position 91,420,698 of record NC_133775.1, read on the forward strand.
TGTCAGGGTTCCTGATCCAGGGCGAGCCCATGGCCTCCCTCAAAGAGGGAGAGATATACCAACACCTTGGCACACCCACAGGAATCTGCGTCTGATAGACCCCCAAAGACACCATCAAGGAGATTGTGCGAGATGCGGCCCAAATTGATTCTTCCCTGCTTGCCCGCTGGCAAAAGATCAACACCCTCAATACCTTCTTCATCTCCCGCATCTCCTTTGTCCTCAGGGGATCGGCTGTAGCCAAGGTGCCCCTGAAGAAGGCCGACAGCACCATCAGACAGCTGGTGAGGAAATGGCCCTACTGTCCCCAGAGGGCCAGCACTGACATCATCTACATTTCCCACAGGTAGGGTAGTGTCAACGTACCTCGGATGGGTGACCTGTGTGACATGGCGGTGATGACCCACACCTTCCACCTCCTGACGTGCCCGGACCCAACAGTGAGGAGCATCACACAGAAAGCTGTATGAGACCTGGTCAGGAAATGCATCGCCAGGGCCCCTTCTGAGGAGGACATCCCCACTTACCTCAGCGACTCCCTGGAGGCTGAGTTCGGGAGAGAGCAGGGAGACCTATCCTCTCTCTGGTCCCGCGCCCGCAATGCCTCGAGACACCTAGAAAAGAGGATCGGCTGCTGCTGGAAGTCGTGCAAGGAGCGCTGGGAGCTGGGAATACTGGTGCCACGCATAAAGACCCCGGACCACACCATCATCACTCCGATCACCAGAGCTATGCTGGAAAGGACCCTGAAAGAACCATCCGCTGCCACTATGCCGAGAACCTCAATCGGAAGCCGGACGAGGGCACGGTGTTCGAGATGTCCAGCAAGTGGGACGCCAGCAACCACTTCCTCCCCAGGGGCAGCTTCACCAGGTTCGCCAACTGGCGGTTCATCCATAGGGCCCGACTCAACTGTGTTCCCCTCAACGGAGCCGTCCGCCATGGCAACTGGGACAAGCACTGCAGGAACTGCGGCTATGCAAACGAGACCCTGCCCCATGTCCTGTGTGGATGCAAACAGCACTCCAGAGCCTGGCGGCACCGCCACAATGCCATCCAGAATCGGCTGGTGAAAGCCATCCCGCCGTCCCTGGGGAAGATCACCCTCAACTCGGCCATCTCCTGGACAGACAGCAGACTGCAACCCAACATCATTGTGACGGACACAGAAAAGAAGGTCCTCATGGTAGACGTCATGATGCCCTTTGAAAACAAGTCACCGGCCTTCCACAAGGCCTGAGCCCGGAAGGCGTCGAAATACACCCCGCTGGAAGAGACCCTGAGAGCCCAAGGCTACGATGTTCAGATACACGCCCTGATTGTGGGAACCCTGGGCTTGTGGGCCCCTCACAACGAGCTGGTTATGAGAGTGTGCGGAGTCAGCTGACGCTGCGCCCGGCTCATGAGATAGCTCATGGTGTCCAACACCATCAGGTGGTCCAGAGACATTTATACGGAACACATCACAGGACACTGTCAATACCACACTGAGTAATTGAGACTGCCGACCAGGGAAATAACCCACTTCCTTCCCTGACGAACCAAGGGACGCACTTCACCCATGTACTCATTCGCTACACTGATACTGACTTGGACTCCTTATACATTCCATGGGTGGCGTACCCAAGCCCACTTATCCACTGACACTTTAAAAACTCTTGCACCTCAATCTGGGTCTATGCTGGTTATGTGATACGTATGTGTCTCTTCACCCTTGCAACGGATACCTGTAATCCCTCATAACTCAAGCCTGACCCCAGATGTACAGTATCTTCCCTCTTAACTTGTGTCTATTTAATTTTAAACATTAACTTTAATAAAAATTTTATTTTATGGGTTCTTTGCACCTTGTTCTTTCTCCTGTTTTGTTCCATTCTTACTCACTTCTCATCACGTCTGTGCCCTGCAATCCACCCTTGGGATGACGTGGTATTGATTACAGGGAGGTGGAGTTGCAATGGGCCTCAGTTCACAGGGTGATGAATCCTATAGCAAAGTAGGTTTTGTAACACACATCAGTCCATGGGGTGATAGGGCAGTGCAGGGAGGGAGGGATTGCTATACTGTTCAGCCCTTGTGGTTCCAGGGTTTGCAAAAGGCTTCTGCCCTCGGGGCAATGGGGGGAGGGAGATGGGGCTTGAAATGGGCCTGAGCTTTCAGGGTGTGGGTGTTACAATGAGGTGGGGTTTGCGGTGAGCGAAACCCTCAGGGCATTGCTGGGAGGTGGAGTTTGGCGTGGCCCTTGGGGCATATAGTGAGATGGGGGTGGCAGCAGGTGTTACGTGCTCCCCTGGTTTTCCCCGTGCCGTTCTGTATCTTACTGGTTTCAGGCCTTTTGCCACTTCGCCCCCCCCCCCCCTTTAACAATGGAGTTTTACCCGGGGACGTGCCCCCTGCTGCTTCTCATCCATTCAGGACAGCAGAGAAGCAGCAGTTACAGAGCGCTGCCATATTCAAAGATGGCTGCTCAAGGAGTACCTGTTTTCTTCAGTCCAAGATGGCCGTCCTGCTGGCGGCTAGCAGATGCGTGCCCCAATCCAAGATGGCCACCAAGCAGGGAGGCATGCCCACCACAAAGATGACGGTCGGTGTGGCACCTCCGTGCCCCTACCAAAAATGGCCGCCTCCTCCCCTTGAATCTTATGACGTCGCCAGGAAGAGGCTTGTAAAGCAGGCAGGGGCGCGGCCTCCGCCAGAGGAGACGCGAGGGAGGCGGGGCAGGAGGTGTGTCCTTCCCCAAACCGGAAGTGCCGCGCTGCCTCCCTCCAGCTGGTTGTCATTTCGCTCAGCGGCTCTGTCCTGAGGAGACGGGACTCGGCGGCGGCCGGGAGGGGAGGGAGGTACCGGCTGCGGCAGCGAGCAGGAAACGGCCGGGGACAAGAGATTCCGTAATACCCAGATTCGCCGATTACTGAAACGCCCTCCCGACTCCTCGGAGCCGGTCTCGCGCACCCTCCCCCGCGATAATCGATTGTTTTACATGAGGAGTAAGGGAAATCGCCTGCAGCTGCGAGGACGCGAAGCAAGGCAAGGACGTTTCGGAGCTGCCGCCGCAGGACCCCACCCCCCTGGTGACTCCAGCGGTCTCCCTCCCCTGCAGTACTAATCGATCGTGACCCTGTCCCGTAATCTGCGGGCGATTTGGGAGAGCCGGTTAAACACCTTCCATGGGGGAGAAAGGAGCCTGGCCCCTCGCCGCCTGCACGATCCCCTCCCCGCTGGAGGCGGCTGCTCTCCTGAGGTAAAATCCCTCCTGCCTTCCCAGACGTCAGGACTTCTGAGGGAGGTGTGAAGGGGGTACGCCATAGAGAACAGGGGCCTGGCGAGCTCAGCCTCCCTGCACCAGCCTCTCGTCCCGTGCCGCATGCCGAGTCCCTGAGGTAAAATCCACCTTCCTTTGCAGACAAGGGTTCCCGCAGCTGAAGGAAGCCTACCTAGGTCAGTAAAAGGAGGCGAGCCCAGTACCAGAAACCACCCTTCCAGAAGCAGCAGCAGCAAGACACCTCCCTCACCCTCCTGCAGAAGTCATTGCCTGCTCTCCCCCCTCCCCCGAATGCTGAATGCAGATTTCTAAGATGAAACTCTCCTTCGGACTGCCAGAACTCATCTGAAGGACACACAAATATCTGATCATAAATAGGAGGTGAGCCTGGCGAGCTCAAAAACCCAACCCAACAGGAGCGACATCAAGAATCCACCCTTCTCCTGCACAGCTCACTCCCCTCTCATCTCCAGAATACTGACTTTCTGAGATAAAAATCTTATCTTTTCAATAAGCTAAGACTCCTCTAAAGGACACATTCAAAACAGCATATATTATTATTATACACAATAAAGGCTTACCAAGCAGCAGCAGGGGGAAAAAAGCCTTCTGCACAATTCACTCCCCCACCGAATGCTAAAATCCTGAGGTAAAATCTTCCCATATCAACAGCAAGGATTCTTTTGAACAGGAAACAAATATATATTAGATTATATAGAATTTATTAAATTATTCCAGACTTTTTTTTTCCCCAGCCAAGAGGTGGAGGGACCAGACGTCATTGTTTCTCTTTTCCTCTTAACTCATTTATGGCCGAGTCAAGGCTGCTGAGGAGGAAAAAACAGGATAGTTAAAATCTCTTTATAATTGTCTGCAGAAGATTTCTCTCTTATTGATGTGCATTTCCTTTAGGAAAAGGAAACCTCTTATTTTGCTAACCAAAGATTTATTTTTCATTTCCTTCTAACCAGAGAAAGGAAACAAACATAAATTGACACGTTAAATATTTAAAGAGATTTATCTTTGAAAGAACCAGAACTTATATCCAAATCAGAAATATCTAAGGAGTGTGTGGAGGAAGAAACTGTATCTAGATTAAAACAAGATATTTGCTAGTTCCTCTTTGGTGGCGGAGAAGAGAAACACTAAACGTTGTTGTTTTTTTGCAGGAGAAAATCAAATCCTAAATATAATAAATGGGGGATTACGGGTTTGGAGTGTTAGTGCAAAACAACACTGGGAATAAATCAGCTTTTCCAGTGAGATTTCATCCACATCTGCAGCCTCCACACCATCATCAAAATGCAGCCCCCAGCCCTGCTGCTTTTATAAATAATAACACAGCTGCCAATGGCAGTAGTGCTGGGTCAGCTTGGCTCTTTCCTGCTCCAGCTGCCCATAACATTCAGGATGAGATTCTGGGGTCAGAAAAATCTAAAACTCAGCAACAGGAAAAGCAGGAGTCTCTAGAAAAACAGCAGCTTTCCCCTAGTCAAAGTCAGGAAGCAGGCATGCTGCCTGAACCTGAGAAAGCTAAATCTGAGGAAAATCAGGGAGACAATTCTTCAGAGAATGGCAATGGGAAAGAGAAAATAAGAATAGAATCACCAGTGTTAACAGGATTTGATTATCAAGAGGCTTCAGGGCTAGGTACTTCAACTCAGCCCTTAACATCCACTGCATCTTCTCTGACTGGTTTTAGTAACTGGTCAGCAGCTATAGCTCCTTCTTCTTCTACAATAATCAATGAAGATGCCAGTTTTTTTCACCAGGGAGGGGTCCCTGCTGCCTCAGCTAATAACGGTGCTCTGCTATTTCAGAATTTTCCACATCATGTCAGCCCTGGCTTTGGTGGTAGCTTTTCCCCTCAGATTGGACCCCTCTCTCAACACCACCCTCATCACCCCCATTTTCAGCATCATCACAATCAGCATCAGCAACAGAGAAGATCGCCTGCAAGCCCTCATCCACCTCCATTTACACATAGAAATGCTGCTTTTAATCAACTGCCTCATTTGGCTAATAATCTTAACAAACCACCTTCTCCATGGAGCAGCTACCAAAGCCCATCACCTACACCATCTTCTTCATGGAGTCCCAGTGGCGGTGGATATGGTGGGTGGGGAGGGTCCCAAGGGCGAGACCACCGCAGGGGACTGAATGGAGGGATAACACCCCTGAACTCCATCTCACCCCTGAAGAAGAATTTTGCAAGTAATCATATCCAGTTGCAGAAGTATGCTAGGCCCAGCTCAGCCTTTGCTCCGAAATCTTGGATGGAAGATAGTTTGAACAGAGCCGACAACATATTTCCTTTTCAGGTGAGAGTCTACTCTGCTAATATACATGGAAAAATGATTTAATTATTTTTTTGTAGAAATGAAAAGGTTTTTGTTTTTTTTGCAATGTACTTCAATTATCAGAGTTGCATGGTTGAAAATGAATTTAAATTGAAATAAAGTGAACATGTCTAACTTGTAATTCACCCTATGACATTTCAGTCTTCATGATCTCTGAGCTGTGAATCACGTATTTTTTTTCAATAGTGCTTGTCAGATAGATAAATATCTATTTATAGCCCAGCGGGACATCTAAAGTTCAGTTCCATCGTGGTAATTAACATTACACGCAGTAAGCAATAACAGTTGGTGAACAAATGTTTCTGCTTTTTTTTCAAAATGTAACATAAAAAAGGAGTGAAGAAATGAAATATTTTTTGACTTTTAACACTTAAAGATTTTAACATTTGGAAATGATATTGCACTATATGTTGAGAACAAGCATTCAGTAATCCTTAAATCTGTCATCTGCCTTGTGTTGCAAAATAGTTCATGGATTTCCATTGTAACATGGCTTAAAGATTTTTTTTAGACTTTTTTTTTCCCCTGTACAATTGAAATTACGAATGTTTATTTTTTTTCAGTGAACTTCTTTTCACCAGCAATGGTAACAAATATTGGTTATACAATATTAAATCTTTACTAAAAATAGATCTGGACTAGTCAGTTGTTGGCCTGCACTATGCTACACCTTATGCTGTCAGGAGGCAGGTTCTCTGACTCTTCAAATTCATGAGAAACATATCTATTTTGTGGAGGTTAAAATTAACTATCTGATATTGATCCAGATATATAATCAATATTTGGATGGTAATAGTTGTCTCTCTATCTGACCACTAGTTCAGACCTAGCTTGGTAGCTTTCATACGTTTAAAAAAGACCTCATAAGGTGGATCCAAAACACAAGGTTCTTTAATGTCTAGTGGCTTGTTTTTCAGGATCTTCGGACAAGGGCAAAAGTAAAGATTGCAAAATGATTGCAGTAAGAAGCAGGATGACCTACTTTTAAGAAATTTTGGGGATGAAAGATCAGTAGATTAGAAGAACCTCAGAACATTTGTCATGGTAACTACAACCCCAAAGAGATCTAAATATATTTTATGACGACCTTGTAGAATCAGAGGGAGGATCAATTTATTTCCCCTTGGTAAATTATTCAGTTTGTTTGATTTTCAGGGCCTATGCAGCCTTCTGAAAACAGCAGAAGCTGCTGGCAATACCTTTCATTAAGGATTTCTTTTTACTGCAGAATCACTAGCAGTTTAAACATCAGGTAGAGTCCATAACCTTGGACTGCATAGCAATAATAGATCTTAATTTTAAGAGTTGGAAATAATATAAAGAACTGGTGTCCAATATACCAAATTCATACACTCAGACCATTAGCAAAGGGACACAGCTGGAGCTGGTCTTTTTTCAGCCTCGCTGCAGCAAGACTTGGCTTGCTGTTTAATTCATTCTGTACCCTGACACGTAGCTGATGTACAGAGTGACAGAATGAGATCAAGTGTGTACTTGGTGCCGCATTTAAGACCCAAATGTATACGTACTGATAGAAATGTGCTCCTTTTGGTATTGAGGAAATTAACAAAGCTAAGTGATTCCTGAGTGTGGCTTTTGTATTATGTTCTAAATCTCAAAATATGTCTGATTTTATCATGGCTAAATATAAATGTTACATAGCATACTGGTCTCCGTTTATGTAAACAGTAAGATGAAGGTATATATGTCAAGAGCATGTCTGACACTTCTTCATGCCAGGAAAAGGAAAGTGTTGGAGTGAAATGCTTTCCAGTCTCTTACTATCACTTGTGTGCTGTGATGAACAAGAAAAGGGCAGGGCAGCAAAACAGGACTCCAGCACTGCAGATCCAGAAAAGATGTTGATGATTTTCCAGACCATTTTGGGTAATTGCTTTTTATAACATTTGTGGTGTGAAATCCTTAATACCTTTGTGATCATTTTAAAAGGTGACTTCAGTTCTGAGAACACCGGGGGAAAAAAATATGTAAAATTTGGCCATAGGTTTTTTTTATGCTGGAGGTAGGGTTCGGATTGTATTTTTGTGTCAAATCAGTCATGAGGATTTTTGCTTATGATGGAATGTGGGTATGTAGTTGCACATATATGAAGTGTCCTTGAGGAGGCAATCATGTTTTGTCTGAGACTTTCATTACCAGAATCTTCTTAGCTCCATATTTAATATGGTACCAAAATCTACCTTTACTGCTGAAACAGAATGGGGGTATTTGATTAACTGTCTGTTCCTGGTTTTCCCTTTTCATTTAACATTTATTTTCTTATTTAAATCTGTTCATGTGTTGCCCTCATAGTATGAGAATTAACTTATGTCGAATGCAAGAATATGGAAGAACAAACACAAAATTTTGAGAATGTGATTTTTAGAAAAGGTATCTTTACACAAAAGCTTAGTGAAATACAAAAGTACATATTAGACCATATCTTGTGACAGAGATCCCATAGCAGCCGTACCTAAATGCTCATTTTTTATTGATGAGTGTTGCATGTGTCTGTGTAAAACAAATGTTGATTTTAATTGTTTTTGCCTCATGACTCTTAGGGATTTTTCTCTTATGGCAAGTCACTAATTTTTGTAGAGAGAAATAGGGATGATTTCTTGTGTTGATTTGCTTGGTATTTTTGTAACAGCGAAGATAGCTCATTCAGTATTGTGGGGGCCATGTACAAATTCGTTTGGTGTTTGTGATGCCTATAGTTCTATAGTACTGCTCATTTGAGGGTCTCAAAGTCTTGGAGCACAATTTGGGATTAGACAAATCCTCTTCTTACAATTGGGGAATCCAAGGCACAGGAGATTTGAGTGATTTGCCCAAGATCAGCTGGCAGAGCTGTAAACAAAACCTAGATATTTTTACTCCTCATCTTGTGCTTTTACTACTATACAAAGTGTCCTCTCAATTAAGGCGGTTAAATCTGTTTTTAAAATTAACTCATTCCTTATTTTTTTAGCTTTTCAGAATTAGATTTACAAAAGCTCTGTTTCAAAAGAGCAAAGCCACAATTTGTCGTCATCCTTTGACCTCTCATTTGGAAAGTTGCTAGTTTTCAAAAGAATAAACCGTGCTCTTGAAAAGGGAAATGTTAGGTTCTTAGTTATAGTAACCTTCCATAGACATCTGACCAAATGAGTGAGGGGACCTACCTTGTAATATAAGGGATTTTCAAAAAACAATTGCTTTCCATTTTCCTCCCTGTGACACTTGAAAGTTTTTAGCAGCTCAATGGGATGGTGAATTGTCAGTCATTGAACTGCACACTGCAGCGTTGTCCTCAGGATTGTACAGACTTTCCTCTTGCTACATACTTGCACTTTTAAAAAGATGAGCACTCTGCTTGTTATGCAATATGTAAATCTTGCTTTGATAGGCTTTTCCAGGTTTCAAGCTCTCATCTTCAAACATGTGAGGATGTTTGTAGAATCAGTCCTTGAAGGCAATAACAAGTTGAGCAGTCGTGCTCAGCTTTCTGCAAAAAGTACTCACACATTTCTGCATAGCTTCTTTGACTAGGACATGAAAATAAAAATTCAAATTGCCCATTTCATAGAACTTTACACTTGTGGGCAGTTCACTGAATTTACTTGCTCAAAATGTTTAATTTTCTTCCCAGAGAAGGGCCTCCAGACATTTAACCCCATCCCAATCCATGGAGGTTCTGTGCCAAGGGGGCTTTCTCTTCCCCAAGGTAGATGTGGAATGTTTGTGAAAACACACATGACTACTGTAGTGTAAAATTAAAACTCCCTTCTGTAATCTGTTCGTACACAAAAATCTTGACTATATTGATAAGTGTATTAAAACAATCCCATTCATAAAGCATTGTAGAATTAAAAATATTCTGTTACATGCGTTTGCCAACCTTTCATCATATAGGAATCTTGCTAATGGTCTCTAGTTTGCTCACTTCAGGATTTTGATTTATTTATTTTCTTATTGTTCTGAAGGAGCCTCTGGAGAGACTGAGAGCTGGTTGCATAAAATGATGAGGCAACCTGTTTTGTAGAAAAGGTTTTCTTTTATTCTGTCCGTAGTTTTTATTCCATAAAACCTTAAGTTGTCATTTTAGATTAAAATATGTGTATTTGGATTTTTTAAATACCTGCGCACCCATTTTCTATAACTATATCCACTGCATAGTAACTAGTGCTTTGTATGCCATCCCCCAACTGATTTAGCTATTGGTCTGTGGAATTAAAAGCACTCTAATGTGGTATGACATACACAATTTAAGTACTGTGGAAGTTAACACTGTTCTTGTTTTATAAACTTACTACTGACGTTTGTACTTACGCTTCAGCCCTCCTGCATATTTCCGACCTCAGGGATTTTTTTAAAAAGAGGGCCTTTGTTAGGAAGCTATTTGAATTATGTTTCCTAAGATTAAAAGAAGGAATCTTATTAAGCATTTTTCTTTGAAAATGAATTGTATACACAGCAGGGCAGCACGGAGCAGAGAACATTGGGTAGTGTACAGTAGTAGACACATAAAGAGATTTATGTGCAGCAGAAGTGGTCTCAGGCATGTTGTTTGAAATTTATAGACAGGACAGTGACTCTTGATATTTAAAAACTCTTTCAGTTTAACAGAGCAATAAGAGCTTTTGTGGGAGTAAGCACTTTTGATTCACTTGGGTTTTCTAGCTTTCATCTTACTCTTCCTGGAGAAGCTATAAAAAATGATCAGAGCAGCGTACAGAAACATCCGTTCAGGAAAAACCTGTTTATTCAGTGCCTTGTTAATTCAGTGGTTACTGGATTGGGAGTTGGAAGACACCACTTACTGGGAGGGCTGGGTGGGGTGTATATAGTAGCTGAGTTAAGCTTCATCATTCTACTTCAATATGAAATAAAAATGTGGAATTCATGTCCAGTGCCTAAGGCTACCAAGACACTTGGCTAAGTGTTAGGGACTCCTGGATATAGAGTTACTAGAAACTATAAAAGCAAACATAAAAAAACAGAACAAAGCAGGCTTTGGTTTATAATAGTAAATACTTACTTTATAGCTATGACACCAGTTATTTAAATTATGGGAACTAGGACAAGTTTTCAGAAAACTTCAAACCTCCAAAGCACATAGAATGAATAGGAATTAGAGGCAACCTTTCTACAACTATAGTATGCAGCAGTTCTGCAAAGGAAGGTTCTCCAAAGAACTAAACAATATATATTGAATAGAATTGATAGTAAAGTATGATATATGCAACTGTGCTTGCCCCATAAATACTGCTTAATCATCTTCAATAAATTGCTTAAATCAACAGTTTACTTTGCATCATTATAGATGCCTGACTCTTCAAAAAAAATTCACATTTTGTAATATTGGGCACAGCCTTTGCTACAAGCAAATTGTCACACCCAGGCAGGCTTTGATTTTATACTGTTTGGCTTTCATAGCATTGGCAGACTATGGTTGTGATTGCCTCATCTTGGGAAGCATTGAATAGAAACTCTTGCTTTCTGGAGTCTTAGTTGGTCAGGCGATACTGGTGGCATGGGTACAGATTAAATGTAGTTAGACCTGTACGTCAGTGGTTGAATTCAGATCAAGTGTCTGTGAAGCTTAGGAGAATTTAGATCTAAGGTTTTGGTGAACATTCTCTTCCATGGCATGAAGCTTTCATGTTCAACTTCCAGTGCATATAGTATCACAATATGTACTATACGTAATTTATCCTAAGTGTTTTTATTCTGGATTGGGTCCCTTTGGACTTCAAGAAGGAAAGAAGATGGATCTTATGGAATCTGAATTGTATGACTTAATGGTTTCCTACTTACGAGCATCTCCTTTTTAAACTTTGTCCTTACATAGTACCTGTCAACCATAGATTTCAAAGTACTTAAACGATTCTTTACAGATAGATGTGGGGAGAACACGGGGCACAGAGATTAAGTGACTTGCGCAAATTCACATGAGTCAATAGCAGAGTTGACTAGAATCCGGGAGTTCATCTCTCAATCCTTAACCACTTGTATATATTTTGAAATTATTTCTAGGCAGCATGAAGGAAACAGACCAGCAATTCCATTTCCTTTTTAGAGTGATTTGGTCAGACCTTTGCATAAAGCTCTCTGGTATGGAATATCAGCTCTATATTAATTGGGTGTGGCCTGCTAAATATGACCTTTATATAATTAGTCGTCTAAGCAAAGCTGTTTTTATATAAATTCCACTATTTCTTACAGCATGTAAATGTTGATAATATCTTAAAAGCAGCCTTTTGTATTGGGGCTATAATTTGATTCTCATTAGGATCTTGTTTCTCAAGTCCTCTTTTGCCAAAGGTAAATGTGCTTGTCCTTCGAGCCCTCTTACAAAGCAAAAGTTCAGATACCCGAATACAAACTCTTGAAATGCAAAGTTCTTTTTGTGATCAACTTAGGTAAGCAATGTCAGCCACCAGTGAAAATGTCTATAGCTATATAGACATTTTACTTTCCTTTGGGTGATCATTATCCCTATATCCCATTCTTTCTCATTCATATATTTATTATACACAGATCACTAATAGGATTCCCCTGGGGCCACTGCCAATGTCACTCAGTGAATTGGGCCATTTAGAAAACACCACCATGCTGTGGGATAAATCTCCCTCCCCACTGTATGCTTGAAAGAAGAACTACACTCACTTTTGCTGATTACAGCATAGTGAAAATTCATATGATCCTCAAAGACCAACTTTTTCCCATATTTGGTTACCGAGTTAAAAATTGGAGCTTTATATTTATATGTTACAGCAGTAATGTTGAAGCAGTATTCAGTGTGTAGTTACATGTCTCTTTGGCAAGATGGCCACTAATGCTAGTCTCAGATGTTAATTTTTATCATTTTCAGATAAAGTACTTGTTGGTTTGTTGACCACCATGTGAACTTCTAGAACACAGCAGTGAGCAAAACTGGTGCTGTTTTCTTTTAAGTAATTCAGGAACAAATATCTTACATTAATAGAGAAATTCTACTAAAAGTAAAAATGTGTTCATGATGCTTGTCTCTTCACGCCATTGTACTATCCTGATGCTTAGCCTGGCAAATTGTTAATGGACCTCTCTGCCCAGTGAACCAAACTTGCTGATTTAAACACTGCAAGCTCACTGAAATTGATGTTTCAGGGTAGTCAGCATAGATTTAGGTCTGTATTCAGGAATCTGGAAGCCCTATGATATCTGTTCTCTTCAGAATAGGCACTGTCTACAATTGATTGAATAAACAAAGTACTGGGATTCACCCAGTAGTCCCAAAAAGTAAGTAAATCGATAAAATATTTACTCTCTCCACTTCAGGGATAGATCTGCTTTTCTGGTTTTATGCCTTGTTGCTACTATCTGGGTTCAAAGTGCTTTGGGTATTTCTAGGCTAGTCTATCCTACCCAATGTAAATAATACATAATACAGGGTGGACAAAATGTTTATAATTGTGCAAACTGGCAAATGACATGCTGAATTTTGAATGTCTTGCAGGTGATTGAGAAGCCGTGCTGAAAGAGAATTGTAATTGAATAGCACTCAGGACACATGAGTTGCTGTTGAGAGAGTTTCATGGTATAAATAGGGACTTTTTGCTTAAATTTTGCAATTGGACAATAGCATCAGATGTCATGAAATAAAGTATTTGTATTGAGCTTGCCACCATAGTAACTGAGCAACTTAGAAAGATTATAATAACTAGAGGAAAGTATTGGTCTAGCTTCTACTTTTTCACTAATAAGTGGTGCTTTGTAGCAGGCACATGATGCTAAGATGCATATTAACTTGGTTTATGGTCTTTAATGAATGCCCTCAATAAGCTGGGACCCTGAGGAGCAAACTTTTTCAAATGTCCCAGTAGCAAGACTTGTGTTTTCCCAGGATTGAGACTGAGGCAACTCAGTGCCTGAAGCTGACTATGCCATTGGGCATTCCCTCAAGCCTGAGAAAAAACTTGCTTATCAGTTGTATATTGAGAATGCTCTAGATTGTTTAGAAATCTCATCCTACACATTCAGTCATATGATATGATACGGACCTCTTGGTAATTCAGCATTTTGTATCGCCCAGACTTTTCTATCATCTAGGAACGACTGGAACCACGAGAGGGTGGCGAGGATGAGGCTCTGAATGTTTTAGAATCATCTGCACCCTTCCATTGTGAATGATCCATTAATGATGGCTACCAATGGGAACACAGCCACGTAACTTTATTTGGTAATCAAGATGAGCATGGTTGAGAACTGCGGGTGGGTAACCTTGGGAAGCTGAGCTTATAAGACATGGATATCCTCATTAAAAAATCATGTCTCATAAAGGGGGAGAATAAATGGGGTATGTCATTAAAAATGGAAGAGGTAGAAAGTGAACGGGCTCAGGGAAATTTCCGTTAAAGAATCTAATTGTCCCTTTGAGGGAATTTCCAGTTTATTCCCTGTTTCTTCTCCTTTACATATGATTAAATACTGCCTCTGTTCTGAATGCCAAACACTGCCCCTTCCCCCCCCTCCCCACACACACACTCTCACATTCCAACTGGTGAATGCAAATCCCTCTCTGTGACATTCAATAATATAACTTAATCTCGGCACAACACTAAAAATTTAGGGGAGAGAAGTTATTTTGGGGCTGACTCTACAGTTTGTTGGCAGCATTGCATGCAAAATACCATACAGAAGCTGCCTGGCAGTATTCTTCCCATTAAATGTTTGCCAAATAACTGAGATCATTGACAGCGTGGCCACTGAAGGGTCTGCAAGCTCCTGAAATTCCATGCTCCCTCTGTTGTGAGATAGGAGCAGTGGCAGATGTACACAAGCTGGAGTTTCCAGCTGCTTCAATATTGGTGAGGCTGAGTTCTAGATCTATTGCTAAAGAGAGATTCAAAACACAAAATAAGGTACAGAACAGAAAGAAATACATAGGGAGAAATGTTGAGAGATTGGAAAGTGCTACAATATCTTTAAAAACAAAAACAGCCTCCCCCCAAAACAAACAAACAAATAAAAACCCCCACAGAAACGAAAAACAGTTCTGGATGGAAGCAAAGAGACGCTTTGAAAGTTTAGAGATAATGTCTGCCTTTATTCATTTCTGACTTGCATGGATTATACCTATTCCCATTCAAGTCAGTAAGGATAAGGAACACCTTTTTACCTCTGTAATCTATTCAAATTGATTTCATTGAAATGTAAGGCCTATCTATACTTCCAGTGCTGCAGTGGCGCAACTTCACCAGTGCAACTGCACTGCTGTAGTGCTTAGTGAAGAGGCGATCTATGCTGACAGGAAAGCTTTTCCTGTCAACCTAGGTACTCCACGTCCCTGAGAGGGAGAAGAGCTGGGAGAAGCACACCTGATGACATGGCACTGTCTACACTAGGAGTTAGGTCAGTGTAACTGTCACGGGTGTGGATTTTCTACACTGTAGAGTGATGTAATTATACCAACATAAGTTTATAGTGCAGACCAGGGCGTGGAGTTGTTAGAATTATAACTAGACTTGGAAATCTATAGGAACCAGGGACAAAAATATCAAATCAAGAAATTAAAAGAACCAGTGAAGAAAGAAACAAGTAGGAGAAGAAACAAATGTGAAGCTGGAGGAAAAAAGTGTAAGGAACCAAATGTTCCTAAACTAGTATTTTTTGGTAGATACTTGTGCTCTCTTGTAATACAGGTTAGTGAGAAAAATAAACACTGAAAAGATGAGGCGGATACACAGAAAATTGATGCACAGAAAATTGGCCATATTAGTATGGTAAATGTTTCTGTCCTGTCAGTGACTGGAGTACAGCTAACTTCACGTTTTTGCCATGCTTTCTCTAAGGGTCATCTGCATGCTACTGTAATGAGCTGCCTCTTGAGAGGAATACTTGAACCATTCTGTGGCAGCAACACACAAGGTTGTGGGTTTTGGAGGTGTTTTTTATTTTGAGGGGAAGTGAAAAATAAATTCTTAGTTAAAATTAGTATTTTGTTTTTGGTAGGAATGTGACTTACTAAATAGGAATTAGGCTAGGACACCAGAGCCAACCACTTCTATTAAAATACCATGGAGTATTTAGTGACCACAAATGGCCATGACCAGTTTCTCATTTAAAGATTGACTCTCCTGCAATACAGTGCCCAGCCAAAATGGCATCAGTATTTCAATACTGAGGCAAATGAAAGTATCAGTTATTGAATATATGGCACCATTTTATGCAGTTTGTTTCAACTTCTCATCCAAATACTGAGCAAATCTGTCTCTACTTTACAAAATTATAGCTTCGCATCTAGATGTAGAGAGAAACTAAACCCCCACATTGGTGGGTAATAGTTGATATAGTTGTATACAAGTTTACTCCAGTCTCCTATCTCGAGTTGCTTATAACTTTTCTTGTTTCTTTATGGGCAGAAATTTTTCCGCACTTGGTCTTGGTTTTGGGTTAAAGGAGAATCTCTCTTGGAAAACGAACAAAATATAACACCTGGGATTAGAGGTGGTCTCCTTTTTGAACACAGAAATTAAATGCAATGTCTGTTAATGCAGTTTATCAAAATTCTACTTGCCTGTTTCCTTGCGAGAGGATGGTTGTGGGGAAACTTTTTTTTCAGTGATGACTATATTATTTCATCCTGGGGCAATATATGTTGTGCCTGGACTAGTGAACACTTGTAATTTTGCAAGACTCTATTATTGAAACATGAAAGTTAAATATAGACACTAAAATCAAGAAATTGAGAACCATAATACTTGGCCAAAGTGTTTGGTGTTGGTTTGGTACTAAGTTAATGCAATACATTACTTTTAACTTGCATAACCAGATAGGTGGCTTTGACAGACATGTGAACTTTGATCTTCTCTTCAGTTGAGCATTGGCTGTTTTAGTCAAGAAAAGGTGACCTATGAAATATGCTAAAGGATGATGCTAAGGAGAAATCCTTGGTAAATTCACTTCAAATGGATCAAGATGATGTGATGGTAATATATACAAGTCAACTTGTCTCTAAAGTTTGTCTAGTGCTTTGTTTTTAAGTGTTCGTTTAAAATTGCAAAGTTCTGGGTGTAGAGAGTGAAATTTTACAGTACAAAATGTTAACTTTTTACCAAAAAACGAGGCTGTTTGGAGTAAATGGAAATATTTGCAGTAAATGGAATTCTGTGAACTTCAATTTTAATTGTGCAGACTTTGAAATGACGGATAGCTGTATAACACTGGATTGACATCCATTGTAGTCTAATGGCATAGTTTAAATTGGTAAGTGCTTTCCTTAACAAGGATGCTTTCCTGAACTGGGGCCTTAAATTGCAGTTGGTTTCATTGCTTCAAACAGGATTTATTTGAGGGCGGAGAAATAGTTTTTGGAGTAGTTCAGTCTCCAGACTTCAGCTGGCCTGAAAACGTCAATGGAAACTAAATTGATGAAAAAGGAGAACAAACTTGTATGTCATTTGTTTTTCAATTTTCTAGCCAACTCTAAAATATACCTGAACACTCCTATCTTACTTTTCTTTCTTAAAACAAACATAAAGCAACCCAAATTTTCTTGGCCTCTTAAGAGTATCAGTTCTCACTGTATTTCTATGGCTGGCAAAATAAATGTTCAATGTCAGTACGATAAACTTATCTTTTTTTTTTTTTTTAAGAGAGAGATTGCTTTGCAGTGAGCTTTAATACAGGTTGTCTCATTTTAATTGTTTTTTAAAACTACTTATTGCAATGAGGCTTTTTTAGGAGTAAAACTGTACTTTCATTTGTTTTCAGATATTTTGTTCATGGTGTTGCTAATGCAAAACTGAAACTTCAGATATGAATTTACTGTTACTCAATAAAAGCCCAAGAGTCTTGTAGTTTTACTTTAAATATAACTTCATTGTATACGTTTAATTCTGATCTAATGTTACAGGGTGGAGTTGAAGCTTCTGCATATTTGAGGTAGCCTTGGAAAGCATTTTGCTGTCTAAATTGGCTTTGTTTGTGTTTACTTACAGGATCGCACAAGAACTTTTGACATGCATTCTCTGGAGAACTCGCTGATTGACATAATGAGAGCTGAAAATGATTCACTGAAAGGTAAATTTAGAAGGCGACTGTTTCCTGCAGTAAATAATTAGGATGATGTGCTTGGGCAGGATACAAAACTTGTCTTTTGTTAAAACAACTAAGGTATCATTTGCATATTGCATGCTGGTCAACTCATCTAGGCCTCATTTTCCTTCTCTGTCAAGAGATGAAGGTATCAATGCACATGAGCACCTGTGTGTGTCTAATGTCTTGATCAAGGAGACTACGAAATGGAAGCACAGGGCATTCTTTTGTGTAATAAGTGGCTTGAATTGTGTTGAATATTTTTTAAACACGCAGCATGTAAAATTAAATTCTCAGTTTCTGGAATCTTATTCAGATAGGTGAAACATACTGACTTACTTGATAGTGTTTTCCCTCTTCAGTCACATATGCTCTTTTGTCTCTGCAAAAATGTCTTCAGTGCTTATTTAACTAACTCAGTGTCTAATATGACTACTAAGCTATTTCATCACAACTCTTTGTCTCAAGTAGTCTTTCCATTGACTATGCCACACACTTGCGTAATTATGTCCATTTCCCTTT
Organism: Chelonoidis abingdonii; assembly: GCF_003597395.2. Classification (NCBI taxonomy): domain Eukaryota; kingdom Metazoa; phylum Chordata; order Testudines; family Testudinidae; genus Chelonoidis; species Chelonoidis abingdonii. Next base: position 91,438,902 of record NC_133775.1, read on the forward strand.
TGAATTATGAGGTTCTCCTGATGCAATACTTTCTCCAGAGTAAAGATTGAACATTCTTGTGCTGTCTCTCAGGAATGAGAGATGCTTAAATATATAGGAGAAGTATACTTTGCAAGTGAAAGATTTAAAAAGAAATGAGTTTTAAGCTTCCTGATGAAAGTGTTCTGAAAATGTGCTAAAGAAACAACTGTCTTCTGAAAATGCTTTTAATACACATAGGTTTTACATTAATATACTGCTTAATAGAAGTAGTACATGCTATAAAACCCTGAAGTTTAGTTCATTGCAGGTCAGTGCTAAACACTAATCTTACAATTTCAGTCTCAGGGTTAGTTATCTGAGTACTTATTTATCCACTTCAAGGTTTTTTCTCATTCTTTGTTATTGATCTGAGGCCACTAAAACAGATTTATGGTAGTCTTTAAAAACAAATTTCCCTTAACAACAAGGTTTGTGTTATTAATGAAAGTGACTTGCATTTTAGTAGTGCTTCGCATCTAGTACAATTCTGAAGTACTTAACAGATGTATACTAAAAGTTCATGCATCTAGCTCTGTGGTGAAATGCAGCTACATGACAATTTAGTGCAGGAAATAACTTTCCAACTGAAACTACAAGGGAGTTCTAAGTAGGCAAAACTCCCACTGAGCTTAAAAATAAAAACAAAAAACTTTCCCCATGGGGAGAAGGGTACCAGTGCCATTGGCTCTTTAAGGTTGCCAGTTTGGGCTGGATGTATTCCTGGAGGTTTCATTACATGACATAATCGTCAATTAAGCATTAATCTTTAATTCCTGGAGACTCCAGGACAATCCTTGAGGTTTGCTACTGTTTAATAACAGCAAATTGTAAGGCCTTCATTTTTTTGTTTTTTCCCCCACATGCCATCAGAGCACAGTACTCTGTGTATACCTTGGCATCATAATGGAGCCTTAGTTCAATACTGAGTCAAAAGTCAAGAGTCCCACTTAAATTAAGCACCTGGAATTTGCTTGGAGGCCTTTCATCCAGCTATGAGGCGGGCCCAATCCAGCTTTTAGCTGATTAAATCTGACAAGCTCATGGTGATGTGGCTGCAGACCAAACTCAGCTTTTAAGGGAAATAGTTTTCTAACAAAGTAAGGTTGCTATGTTATGTTTGGTAATTAAGGGCAGTTTTATACAGGACTGTGATGGGTTTAACTGCTCTGAAAAAGTCCTTTGGTTTTCAAATGGTTCTTTACTTTAAAGTGAAAAGTATTCAAAGAGTGGAATAAATGTCAGCAAAGAATAGTGTATATTTCTGATGCATACTAATTCTTCCTTGAGCTTGATTTGTTAATCCCTAGTGCACAATCATCTGTATCTGGTATAAAGCTCTGTGGTGTTGCATAATCAGAACACAGCAACATCAATCAGATATTATTCTGGAAAATTTTATGCTGTATTTTTGTTAGGTGCTTGACATATATTACTCTAAACTATAATATTCTTTTTGGATGTTTTAAGGTTAATAGCCCTAAAAATATACTTGCCCTACCAATGCTTCCATTTTAAAGTAGTACTTCCTGGGCTACATTTTTAAGTTACTTACATAAAACTTGTGGTACATAAATCCCTGTTCTCTGCTATTATAGCTTAGCAGGCTTGTGCAGTGGTTTATTTGCTATAGTATTTTTAGGAATGTGCCTTTTTAAAAAAAGAATTAGCTTGAATAATGTGTAAAGAATCAGCAGAAGGTAAGAATCTTAAAATATGCTGACTTGTGGTTATTTTATAGTCTTGCTGTCCTTTTTTTTTTTTTAATACCTGCAGTTATGTAAGTTGATCCATAAAAAATAGTTATACAGGTTTTTTTTTTATGGGTTACTTTTCATGGGCAGTGTTTTTAAACTAATTTGGATTGTCCTTCCATGTGAAGTGATGGAAGTTCCATTGCTTGAGACTTTAAAAATAGACTGGACAGAGCACTAGAAAACATACTGTAGGAAAAAATCTGGGATTGGCAGGGAGGTGGACCAGATGATCTAACAGGTCTGGTTGCTAACTTCTGACTTTTTGATAAAATGTAACAATGACTTGCATGTGAGTATTCTAAATCAGGTTACTTCCTCCTTTCATAGCACGATGCACTCCAGAAATAAGGAAAAATATTAAAATACACCAAGTGAGCCTTTTAAAGTCTTCAGACCAATTCAGAACTGCGGGAAAATATATTTAGGGATTGGGAATCATATTGTTGGGACCATTGTCTCTTAAGGTTTTGACAGAAACGCCTGTATGTTTAAGTGATGGCCTGACTTAATATTGGGATGTACAGAAAAGTGGTGGCTTTTTGGTTTGGCAGTCTACAGCATAACAATCAGAAAAACTGAACAAAAAGTCTGTATTCTCTGTTATGACTACTTAGTGATTGAGCCTTACATTTACTAATCTTGGGTTTCTTTATGAATAGGTGTAACAATTGTTCTTTGCATGTGATATTAAGCATACAAACAAGGCAATGCTTTGGTTTTTTGGTGGATCCTTGAGAAGCATTTTGAAAATAGCATTGATTCACTGTTAGATTCAGTGTTAAAATCCTGATGAGATTTTGTAAAACGTGATAAAGAATATTTTTGTTTGTGGCTATTTCATTTTTTCTTCCCTTGAATCCTATCCCCATTTCCTTTCCTGAACAGCTGCCATTTCAGTATGTTATTTTTATCCACAAGAGTGAGCGTGCTGACTTCTGCGTAGCCAATGACAATCTGCAGGAGCCTTTCCCTAGAGACTAATTGCATCTTCTTTATATTGTACTCTGCCTTCAGCTGAGCCAGAGATCCAGAGACTAATTTTTTAATCTGGGTCTTCCAGATTGCAGTTTGAGCATTGGTGTAACACTAGATGGCTGACTAAATATTTCCTTATTTCTTCTAGAATGAAATGTCTTTAAATGCTGTGTAGTGGCAGACTTGCTGCTTTAGTGACTATCCTGTACCTTTGTTTTTTCCAGGCTATGGGACTGGCGCTTATTGCCTGAAAGTGGTGCAAAGTGAAAGGGATTAGAGAAGCAGGCTGGCGCACATGCTTCCAGCACTGCAAAGCACTGTTGTAAAAGAGTCTATGTAGAAACAGCCAAAGGAAAAGATATGAATCCGCTCTAAAGCTGCTCGAGAGATACATGGGAAAAATTAGGCTAAAGATGGCTAGGGTGAGAAAAAGCTAGGCTTTGGATAGAGTAGACTAAAACTGAAAAGAATTGGGTGCATGAGGGCGGGCGGGGCGGGGGGGGGGGTAGATTGCCTGAAAATCGGAGAGGGGCAAGGCAACCTGATGAAAATGGAAGTCAAAAAGACCTGATGTTTCTCAAAATGGATTACTTTGAGTTAACTGCTACAAGTAGTAATATTTCTAGAACAATCATCAGCCTCTTCAAGTCATGACAAACTATTAGATTTTAAAAAATGGGTGACGATCCATAATCCTATGAAAAAGATATTTGTGTCAAAGGGTTGGGATGACTTATACAAAGATTTTTCTGAATGCTTGAAGGAAGAAATTAACTGGCATTTTCTTATGCAGTGTTTGGAATGTGGTTTGTTTTTGTGACATCCTATCTGGCTCTTCAAATATATATATTCAGATAATTGTTGACACAAAGTCATGTGTTAATGATCGCACAATGGTCCCCAATCCTGGTTGAAGCCTATAGATGCCACAGTAATAACAATAACTAATAATAATATATAAGGCTATAGTTCTGGCCAGATAAGTGAGTGACCATGCATAATCAGTGTAAAACCTAAGGTTTGATTTTTGTCAGCATCCTAAAGGGATCTACAAAAACAGAAGTATACATATTTTATACTGAGCGGGGATGTTAAACTTAGTAGGCAAAAATGACTTCTCCTTTCCTCCCTTGTTTTGCTTTGGGTGTGCTACACAGTACCCTTCTGGGATCCTGAAGGTACTCAGACCCATGCGTTAAGATCTGCACTTAATATAGCTTTATAATCAGTGAAGCCTTTTGTATTCTATATTAGTTTGGGTGAAAGAGGAGCTGCAATTTTGCCTGTCAATTTTTTATAAAAAAGCTGAACTGATGATCCAGTCTGTACACCCTCTTCTCTGAGCAATTTATAGAAAAAAGATCATTAGTCATTTGAAACTGAAATACATAGAACTTAGTTTTTCAGCATTTCACAAATTAACTGCCTCTTCCCCTCGTTGTGTTGTACGCTGGCCCAGTTTGTCCTAACCATGATTTGGAAGTACTTGTGAGTTATGCATTAAATGACTGCATCTTGTAGTCACTGGTGGTCATCCTGCAAATTCACTTTGTCATAATAAAAATGAAGAATCCATGGAATCTGAGTTAATTGGTAGTATAATGTAGATTACAAGCAGATGAATTCTTCAGTTTTAAAATGGAAGTGAATGTAATACCTACAAGTTAGGGGTCTAATAGACAAGTTAAGAAACCGGTTAGACCTGACACTGCATTGGTTTCCCCTCACCATGACTCTGCTAATCCTGACCTGGGAACAAAGGATTCCAGTCCTATAATTGTCCATTGCAAGTGGGTTAGGATGCTACTGCCAGACTCTTCATTTGTGACACTCAAGGTTTTGTACTCTTGCCAAATGTTGTTAATGTACTAACTCATCATTTGACCTAGTCCTTGAATTATTTACAAGCCTTTATTTTAAGCCCCTTTAGCTATTTCTAGTTTACAACATGGTTGTTTCTACAACTTGTGTGGGTGTGTGTGTGTGTGTGTATATATATATAATATATATGTGTGTGTGTGTATATATATATATATAATATAAAATACTGTGTTTCCTATACCTCTGTGTTGGTTCTCCCCAACCTCTCCTATATATCTTATTGGCTCTTTCTTAGAGCCTTTAGAATGTAGCTATTTTAAAATTAATCTCTTAAGAAGTATCTTTCTGTTTGGTTTTTAACAAAATGAAATAAACAGAGAGACACTATCAGAAATCAGGGCCATGTTGGAGATTTGGTTTTAAACTAATAAAGGAAAAGTAATGACCAATCATCAGGTCTTGGCTTTCATGATTCTTACGCCTATTATCTGGCCAATTTTTGACCACTCTTCCATTTAAAAAAAACAAACCCCGAATCACCTTAGATTGTGATCATTTCACTTTTTTAAATGTGGAAGAACTCAAAATTCATGGCAAGCAGGAAGAACAGAACAGACATGGAAGAAATAATGTTGCTACTGTGGTAAACTGAAACTGAATGACAGCGAAGCAGAGCGTGCCAGGGTTTTGACCACTAGCAGGGTCCTTTTGCAGCTCCGTAGTTGGTCAATTCTTGGCGGGGGGGGCCTCGGGCCTTCGCGCGTCTTCAGGCACTTTGCGGGGGTCCCGAGCGAGTGAAGGCCCGCGCAGAACTTGCCAGCAGACCAGGCACGGAAGGACCCCTCACCGATGCTGCTGAGTCGGCAAAATGCGCTCCGTCCCAAAATCTTGGCGCCCTAGGCAACCGCCTAGGTCCGACCTGAATGAAGCGCCGGCCCTGAGCGCAAGTACTTTTGCTTTGACACTGTTATGCTTGATTGGTTCCTGGTCCTCTTGGACCTGGGATGTCAATGTGAATACGACCCATATATAATAACTGCCTGAGATTAGAAGATCAAGAGAACATTGTGTTTGAGTCTAAACAGATCGAGATGACTTTTAGGCTTTTTGCAGGGTGGGGAAAAAGGAGAAGATGACAACTCCGCTCCCAAATCCTCATTTGGCCTAATTCATTATATAGAAAAAAGATAATGATGGGAAAGGAACCTTTGCTCTTGATTAGCTAGCTGCAACAGAATTGGACTCATCTGAAACTCGGGGTACGATTCGGTCGAAGAGCTACTTAGCAGAGTATGTAAAAATAGAAATAACATTGATAAATGTTTTAGCAAAAAAATGGAAGTTCATTAGATTAGCCTGGAAAAAATTGTTTGGCATGAGGTGGTGAGCTCAAGTGACTACACTTAAAAAAAAAATACCAAAAACAAAACATCTCACTTTGTGACCTATAGTGGTTAAAGCATTACCCTAAAATTCGTGAAGAAATAACTGAAAGATTATTGTAGGGCTGTGCTTCTCAGCTTCTGAGTGTGGCTGGATGATAAAATACGTGAACGGAGGTGAGAACACATTTTAATTCTAGAAAGATTGGAGTAACTTGGTGTATACACGTTAAGTACCGAAATACAGTACTTTTGAAAGCAAAGGGTTTTGTGTGTGGTGTGGTGGTGAGAGTGAGGCGGGGCAAAACTTGCTGAAGTGTAGGAAGAAGAAAATATTTAGACTCCCTGCATTACGCTGTTATGTAGTCCCCAACTTGTTTTCTTTCAGTGCTGTTTGTGTTGCTGCTATTTTAAGTGCCTTGTAAATACAGGAACATCTAATTCGTGAACAGATTTTGTAGCAGCACAAGTAACTTCTCTCTGGGATGCAGGAAGAGGTGACTTGTGGTTGTGTGGTCTCATGCGTCACTCATGCTTAATCGAAACTTGCAAATGTACACTTAGCTCGCTCTTGACTGCTTTCAAACTGCTGCAACTCAGAAGATTCATGTTGAAGCAGGGGGGGCACATGTGGCTTGTATGTGTAAGTGAATAGCTCAATGTAATGCCATCCCTCTTTTGAAGTTAAGTCTTTCAAAGGTATGCATTGTTTTTGTATTTCCTGGGCATGCGGATATGTGAACTTCTATCATTCAGTTTATGAAATGTAAACCGTTAAGTAAAATAGAGAGCTTAAAAAGCTGGAGTCTAAGTCACATGTGAGCCCATGTTTTTTTTTCCCCATAATAGTCTCGCGCTAAACACACATGCAACTGGCACTCTGACATAACTATAAAACAACCATGAGAATTAGAGAGAGGTGAAGTGAGTAATGCTTAATTGGACCAACTTTGTTGGTCGAAAGAGGCAATTTTCAAGTTTAGGACAGAGCGCTTCTTCCAGTCAGTGCAGAAAGTGTTAAAGGGTCACTTCCCATATTCTATTGGGCCTGGAAAAAAAACAAAAAGACACTTAACGGTTAAAATTTAGCTCATGTATGTGATTAGCTTGTTGAACCAACACAAATGAGACTTGTCTCCAAAGAAAACAGGGCCAAATTTTGCTTGATTTATATGAGAACTGTGAGTCAATGGAGTTAATTTACACAATGTATTCCTCAGAGTTTACTCAGAATTGTCCATAGTCTAAAAGATGGTCCTGTGACTACAGAAGCAGATCTCTGAAAACCATAGGGCCTGACCTAGGTCAATGACTTTCAGAAGTGACAATTATTTTGACTGCCTAACTTGAGAACTAAATGATAGGGACCCGAATTCAGCAAAGGTGAGTCTCACTCCTCTGAATTCAAGCGTCCTTCAGGGTACTCAGATTAGCAACCAGATATTGATAAGGTTTAAAAGGCTAAGCATCACAGTGGTTCGAGCTCTCTTTACGGTGTCACGCATGACTCCCAGTGCCACTATAAACCCCCTGCCCCCCCGGAATCTGACATCTAAGATGGTTACCTATGATAAAATATTTGGTATTAAGCAACAATAAAGAATCAGGATCATAGACACAGTCAAATAACAGACTGAAAATGTAGGAGTAAATTTTGGTTATGTTTAAAGCATCATGGAACGAAGAGGTAAATTGCTTTTATGCTAATGATTCTGAGTGTTCTTTGATGCTTAAAATACAGTTTTGAGGTAGCAGAGATCAGTAAGGGAATATTAAATGGAAATAAATAATGAGAGTAACTGTAAGTCAGTGGAATTAATTACACAGTGTAACTGAGTTGTGTATATGGGAGGGATGTCAGGGTTGAGCATGACCTGCTTAACCCCAGGGTATTGAGTTAATTCTTGAGGGGCCATTAGGGATCGGGCAAAAATCAGCACTTGTTCTGCTAGTGCAAGGCGGGGCTGGATCCAATGACCTTTCAAGGTCCTTCCAGTTCTTAGAGATGGTGTATCTCAATTAATATTATATATTTATTTTAATTCCCCTAGCTTGCATTTTGCCTTGACATGCAGATGTTGCTTGTGCAAATGTGCGCTTACATTGTCTACTTTATTTCTTCTTGAAATTTGATTGCCAGCATTGCGTGCTGTTTTAACAAAATAAGTAATTTAAACTTTCCTTTTTTGACTACAACTGATGTTTAGAGATGGCCTGACAATTTGCAAGTTTTAAACCAACCGAGCGTTATTCGTCGGCAGACATGCCCGTGAAAGGGTTGAGGTTTGTAACTGTTGCTCAGATAAGACCAGATAATGCATTATTGTGAGGAGAATAACACCTGCATTTATGCCATCTGACTAGACAAATTCATACTCTTAGACAAAACTGATCATTATGGTGGACCTGGCAATCCTGACGCCCCATTGGGCAACTCAGCACACTGCCCCTGGAGTTTTGGGGCCTTGACCTGCTTTCAATGAAGTCAGTGTAAAGACTCTGACTTCACTGGTGGCGATCAGGGTCTTATGTGTTTGTTCAACATTCGCCTGCAGCCATCTGGCAGAATAGTTACTCGTTTGACTAAGGATCGGGGTGAAAATAAATGCAGCCTCATTGAGTTGCTAGATTATGACGTTAATAATAGTAATTCTCTTTATAATTAAAGTAACCATCATTGAGTATGGAGCAGTTCTGAAAATCTGTTGAGATCTTCTCCTGCCGCATCTTTAAGTCAGCGTCTTTTAACGTGCTGACCACATGTATTCAACACTTTTCTCTGTTTTAAAGCAAACATCACTTTCTCCTTTTTACGACTCGCTTAATTCTCTCTAATATTTGCCTACCTTCCCTGCTTCAACCACGTTTTCTGTACTTCTTCCTTATGGCTTTTTCCTCTCAGTTATTAATTGGCGCCACATCGATTTCACGGCGAGTGCTACCCCCCCCCCGGCCCCCGCCCGCCTCATTGCACGCCCAAATTCCTTTCATTTTAGTTCGTACTCTATCCCAAAGCCCCTAGGCTTTTTCTTCACCCTAGCCATCTTCTAGCCTAATTTTTTCCCATGTATCTCTCGAGGCAGCTTTAGAGCGGTATATATATCTTTATTTTCCTTTGGCACGTTCTACTAGACTCTTTTACAACAGTGCCTTTTGCAGTGCTTAGGGGGGGGGGGCGGGGGGTATTGGTGTATATCTTTGCCCGGGGGGGGCCCAAGGGGGGCGCTCACTTGTCCTTCTACCTAATCCCTCTCTCACTCCGAACGCATCAACATGGAGCGTACCGTGCGGCGCTAGACTCACGATCCTTCATCGCACCATATGCACCACGTTGCAGGCAGATCTGTAAGCGGTCCGGGCGCAGGTCCACATCTGAAGTACCTGCAAATCGCCTCGGATGACGAAACAAAATAAAAAAAAAAATAAAAAAATAAAAGTCAAAAACAAAAATGCAAAAACCACAAACGTACAGTGAGTGACTGTCGTGTCAACATACTAAGAGCCAGCCCACACCGTCTGTTCTTCCTATATTTCAGCAATCTTTAAAGACATTTCATTTCTGAGATAGAAATCAAAGGGAAACTATTTAGGTCAGCCATCTAGTGTCGTACCCTCCACCATGCCTCAAGACTGGCACATCTGGCAAGACCCAGATCTAAAAACATTCACGTCTTTCTGGATCCTGGCTAGCTGAATGGCAGAGTCCACTAATATAACGACAGATGCAATTAGTCTTAGGAACAGGGCTCCTGCAGATTGTCCCATTTGGCCTAACGGCAGAAGTCAGCACGCTCACTGCTTTGGATAAAATACATACTGATGAATGGCTAGCTGTTCAGGAAAGGAAGATGGGGAGTTTTGGGTTCAAGGGAAGAGAAATGAAATAGCACAAACAAAAATATCTTTATCACGTCTTTAGCAAAAATGCTCAGGATTTATACATATAGATCTAACAGTCGCTCACTGCTATTTTCAAATGCTTCTCAAGGAATCCACACAAAAAACCAAAGATTGCTTTTTTATGCCTTGAATAATCAACATGCAAAGAACAAATGTTACACTATCAATAAAGAAACCTAAAGATTAGTGAAATGTAAGGCCTCAATCACTAAGTGTCTAACGAGAATACAGACTTTTTGTTCAGTTTTTCTGATTGTTTGTCTGCCGTCCTTAGAAGCTGCCAAACCAAAGCCACCCTTTTCTGTACATCCCAATATTAATCAGGCCACTCACTTAAACTAACAGGCGGTTCTGTCTCAAAACCTTAAGAGACCAATGTCCCACACATACTGATTCTCCCTTAAATATATTTTCCCGCAGTCTTCTGAATTGCGTCTGAAGAATTTAAAAGGCTCACTTGGTGGTATTTTAATTTTTCCTTATTATTTGGAGTGTCATCGTGCTGATGAAAGGAGAAGTAACCTGATTTAGAATATCACATTGCACGCTCTCTCGCTCTCCATTTTATCAAAAAGTCAGAAGTTAGCAACCAGAACTGTAGATCATTGGTCCACTCCCTGCCAATCCCAGATTTTTTCCACAGTATGTTTTCTATGCTCTGTCCAGTCTATTTTTAAAGTCTCAAGCAAATGAAACTGTCCAGTTCCATTCACATGGAAGGACATCCAAATTAGTTTAAAAACACTGCCCATGAAAAAGCTAAACCCCATAAAAAAAAAACCTGTAAACTATTTTTTGGATCAACTTACAAACTGCAGTATTAAAAACAAAAAAAAGGACGGAAGACTATAAATAACCACAAGTCGCTATTTTAAGATTCTTTACCTTCTGCTTGATTCTTTACACATTATTCAAGCTAATTCTTTTTTAAAAGTTCACATTCCTTAAAATACTATAGCAAATAAACCACTGCACAAGCCTGCTAAGCTATAATAGCAGAGAACAGGATTTAGTGTACCCAAGTTTTATGTAAGTAACTTAAAATGTAGCCCAGGAAGTACTACTTTAAAATGGAAGCATGGTAGTTTTTTGTTTTTTTTTTTTTTTTTTTGTTTTATTGTTTTCTTTTTTTTTTTAATTTTTTTTTTTTTTTTTTTTTTTTTTTTGTTTTTTCTTTTTTTTTTTTTTTTTTTTTTTTTTTTTTTTTGGTTTTTTTTTTTTTTTTTTTTTTTTTTTTTTTTTTTTTCTTTTCTTTTTTTTTTTGTTTTTTTTTTTTTTTTTTTTTTTTTTTTTTTTTCGCCTTCCACGTGCAAGTATATGTTAGGGCTTACTCTAGAGCCTTAAAAAACATATTCCAAAAGAAATTATAGTTTAGAGTCAATATTATGTCAAGCACCTAACAAAATACCCCAGATAAAATTTTTCCAGAATAATATCTGATTGAATGTTGCTGTGTTCTGATTATGCAAACCACAGAGCTTCCTATTACCAATACCGATGGAGTGTGCATAGGGGATTAACAAATCAAGCTCAAGGAAGATTCAGTTATGCATCATGAAAATTATACACCTATTCTTTGCTTGGACATTTATTCCACTCTTTGAATACTTGTTAACTTAAAGTAAAAACGATTTGAAACAGACTTTTTCAGAGCAGTTAAACCATCACAGTCCTGGATAAAACTGCCTTAATTACCAAACATAACATAGGCAAACCTTTACTTTGTTAGAAAACTATGTGTGTAACAAAAGCTGAGTTGTGGTCTGCAAGCCAACTATCACCATGAGCTTGGTCAGATTTAATCAGCTAAAAGCTGGATTGGGCAACCGCCTCATAGCTGGATGAAAGGCTCCAAGCAAATTCCAGGTGCTTAATTTAAGTGGGAACTCTATGACTTTTGATCGTATTGAACTAAGCTCCATTATGATAGACAAGTATACAAGAGTACTGCTGTTTTGCTTTTACTCTGATGCTATAGTGGAAAAAAAAAAAATGAAGGCCTTACATATTTGAGCTAGGCTTTTAGTATATGAGTACAGTATTGTCACCATCATTAGAGATTGTCTTGAGAAGTCTCAGCTATCTTTTGTGTGGTGAATTTTGAATATACTAGACATTGAAATATGAAACACGAGATGACACTAGAATCGATGCAGGGTCGATTAGAGTATGGAAAACACTTCGAGTTTTAAATAACATCTCAGATCAAGCCAAAAAGCTGGCACTCGTTACGCTAACTGCCAACTGGTTTAGCCTCCTCTCCCATGATTTGCCTTTGAGGCCATTTTTGAGCACTTTCCATTTTAAAAACCCCGTAATACCTTTAGATTGTGATCATTTCACTTTTTAAATGTGGAAGAACTCAAAATTCATGGCAAGCAGGGAAAGAACAGAACAGACAGGTGGAAGAAATAATGCTACTGTGTAATGAAAGACTAAAATGGACAGCGCAAGCAGGAGCGGTGCCAGGGTTTTTGACACCCTAGGCAGGTCCTTTTGCACTCCTCCGTTGGTGGCAATTCTTGTGGCGTTTGGTGGGGGGGTCGCTTCTGCGCTCCTGGTTCAGGGCATCTTTGGCGTGGCGGGGGGTCCCGGAGCGAGTGAAGGACCCGCTGCAGAATTGCCACCAACGACCCAGGGCACGGAAGGACCCCCTCACCGCCGAATTGCTGCTGAGGTCGGCAAAATGCCGCCCTCCCAAATCTTGGCGCCCTAGGCAACCGCCTAGGTCACCTGAATGGAAGCGCCGGCCCTGAGCGCAAGTACTTTTGCTTTTTGACACTGGTTTAATGCATTGATTGTTCCTGGTCCTCCTTGGAGCCTGGTAGTCATGTGGATACGACCCATATATAAACTGCCCTGAGACTTAGAAATCAAGAGAAAATTTGTTTTGAGCTCCTAAACAGATCTGAGATGAACTTCTTAGGGCATTTTTGCAGGGTGGGGAAAAAGGAGAAGGATGACAAACTCCGCTCCAAATTCTGCAATTTGGCCTAATCTCAAATTATTATAGAAAAAAACTAAGACTGATGATGGAAAGTGAACTTTTGTCTTGATGTAGCTAGCTGTCACAGAATTTGGACTCAGTCTGAACTCGGGGTAGATGTGCGTCGAAGAGCTACTTAGCATGATGTAGAAAAAATAGAAATAACATTGATATTAATAGTTTTAGCAAGAAAAATTGGATATGCATTAGATTAGCTCTGGAAAAATGTGCATGAGGTGGGTGAAGCTCACAGTGTACACTTAAAAAACAAAATAACCAAAACAAAAACACTCTCACTTTGTGAGCCTATAGTGTGTAAAGCCATTACCCTAAAATTTCTGTGAAGAAATAAACTGAAAGATTATTTAGGGCTGGCTTGCTCAGTCTTCTGAGTTGGCTGGATGATACCAAATACTGTGAACTGGAGGTGAGAACACATTTTAATTCTAGAAAGAATTGGAGTAACTTGTATACACGTTACAGTATCCTGAAATACAGTTTATTTGAAAGCAAAGGGTTTTGTGTGTGTGTGTGGTGGTGAGAGTGGGAGGGGGCAAAAACTTGCTGGGAAGTGTAGGAAGGAAGAAAATATTTTAGACTCCCCTGCAGTTACGGCTGTTATGGTATGTCCCAAATACTTGTTTCTTTCAGTGCTGTTTGTGTTGCTGCTATTTTAAGTGCCTGTAATACAAGGAACAGTCCTAATTTGCGTATGAAGATTGTACAGCACAAGGTAACTTCTCTCTTGGGATGCAGGAAGAGGGTGTACTTGTGGGGTTGTGGTGTCTCATGCAGTCACTGCAATGCTTAATAATGAAACTGCAAATGTAACATTAGCCAGCTCTCTCTGACTTGCTTTCAAACTGCTGCCAACTCAGAAGATTCCTGTTGGAGCATGGGTGGGGGCCCACATGTTGGCTTGTATGTGTAATGAATAGCTCAATGTAATGCACATCCCTTTTTGAAGTCTATCTTTAAAGGTAATCATTTGTTTTTTGTATTTCCTGGTGGCATGCCGGATTGTGAATTGCTATCATGTCAGTTTATGAAATGTAAACCTTAAGTAAAAATAGAGGAGCTTTTAAAAATGGCTGGAGTCTTGAAGTCACATGTGAGCCCCATGTTTTTTTTTTCCCCCATAATATAAGTCTCGCGCAAACACACATGCAAAACTGGCATCTCTGACTAAACTATAAAACATACAGGAGATTAGAGAGGAGGTGAGTGAGGTAATAGCTCTTATTGGACCAACTTCTGTTGGTGAAAGAGGCAAGTTTTCAAGTTTAGACAGAGCGCTTCTTCAGTTCAGGAGAATAGTTTAAAGGGTCATCTTCCCCATATTCTAATTTGGGGCTGGAAAAAAAACAAAAAACACTTAAGGTTAAAATTTATCTCTATTGTATGTAGTGATTAGCTTTGTTTAGTACCAGCACAAAATGAGACCTTTGTCTCCAAAGAAAACAGGGCCAAATTTTGCTTTGATTTATATGATGTAACTGTGAAGTCAATGGAGTTAATTTACACCAATGTAGTCTCAGAGTTAACTCAGAAATTGTCCCATAGTCTAAAAGATGGTCCTGTGGACTAGAAGACAAGATTCTCTGGGAAAACCCATAGGGCCTGACCTAGGTCAAGACTTTCAGAAGTGACAATTATTTTGACTGCCTAACTTGAGACAAAATATAGGGACCAGATTTCAGCAAATGGTGAGTCTCACCCTCTGAATATCAAGCTCCTTCATGGTATCTCAGATTAGGCACCAGATATTGAGTTAGGTTTTTAAAAGGCTAGCCATCACAGTGGTGTCTGAGCCTCCTTTTCACGGTGTCACGCATGACCCCGTGACCACTATAAACCCCCCTGCCCTCCCCCCGGAATCTGACATTTAAGATGTTACCTTTGAGTAAAATTATTTGTATTTAGCAGACATAATGAATCAGGATCATAACACAGTTCAAATTAACAGACTGAAAATGTAGGAGTTAAATTTTGGTTAGTGTTTAAAAGCACTATAGTAATCGTAAGAGGTAAATTGCCTTTTATGCTAAGTTGATTCCTGAGTGTTCTTTGATGCTTAAAATACAGTTTTTGAGGTAGAGTAGATCACTTAAGGTGAATTATTAATATGGGAATAATATAATGATGTAACTGTGAAGTCAGTGGAGTTAATTTACACCAGTGTAGACTGAGTTGTTGTTAATATGGGGAGGGATAGCTCAGTGGTTTGAGCATTGACCTGCTAAACCCAGGGTTGTGAGTTTAATTCTTGAGGGGGCCACTTAGGGATCTGGGGCAAAAATCAGTACTTGGTCCTGCTAGTGAAGGCAGGGGGCTGGACTCAATGACCTTTCAAGGTCCCTTCCAGTTCTAGGAGATGGGTGTATCTCCAATTATTATTTATATTATTTATTTTATTCCCCCCTATGTTGGCATTTTGCCTCTGACATTCAGATTGTTTGGCTTGTGCCAAATGTGCATCCTTCATTTTCTTACTTTAATTTCTTCTTGAAATGTTGATTGGCAGCATTTGCTGTGCTGTTTTAAACAGAAATAAGTAATTTAAACTTTCTTTTTTGACTACAACTATGTTTTTAGAGTAATGGTCCTTGACAATTGCAAGTTTTAAACCAACCAGCGATTTATTCTCGTGGCAGAATGCCTCAGTGAAAGTGTTTGAGCGTTTGTTAACTTGTTGTCTCAGGATAGACCAGATTAATGATATTATGCTTTTGAGTGAGAATAACACCTGCATTTATGCCATCTGACCTAGACAAATCTCATACTTTAGAGCAAAAACTGATCATTATTTGGGACCTGGGAAATTCCTGACCCCACTGTGGGGCATCACTGCACATCTGCCCACTGGCGTTTTGGGCTTGATCCTGCCTTCAATGATATCAGTGTAAAGACTCTTGACTTAACTGGTGGCAGATCAGGTCTTATGTGTTTGTTTCACTTTCTCCTGAAGCATCTAGTATAGTTACTGTTTTACTTAAGATCCGGGGTGAAAATTAAATGCACCTCATTGGTTTGTTCAGATATGACGTGTACATAATATGTAAATTCTCTTTATAATAAGAAGCATCCATTGTGATTAGTGGGAGCAGTTCTGAAAATCTTGGTTGAGATCTTCTCCTGGCCACTTTTAGTCAGGTCTTTTAACTTGCTGAACCATGATTTTCAAACACTTTTTCCTTCTGTTTTAAAGGCAAACCACACTTTCTCCTTTTTAAGACTCTGCTTAACTTCCTCTCTATATTTTGCCTAATCTCCTCCTGCTTCACCCACGTTTCTCTTGTGACTTCTTCCTTTATGGCTATTTCTCATTCTGGGTCATCTTTCAAGACATTCTGTAAGTTTGGAGCAGCACTCCCAAGTAATATCTGCCAGCCTCTCCTCTCTGCTTTAAAAAAAACTATCAGACCACCTGTTTTGTAAAGATTTCAAACTTTCTTCACTCATTTTCGTTTTTTTCCACTTATTTCTATGCTCATTCTGCAGTTCTCATCTCTTGCCTTCAAACAGTAAGCTCCTCAAGAGAGGGGCTAACATATTTGACATGTTTTACTTACTCCACAGCATTGTATACATCTGCAGTGCTATATATAAATTGGGTAGAAATAAAAAAAATAGAATTAAGACTAAAACAGTTTCATCAGGTACATAGACCTGAAAATGAAGAGGAAATTGCAGAAAAAAATGAAAAAAGGGACAAATATTGAGATGAGAGAAGATAGTTAGGACTGAGACAAAAATGCATGCGTTGCTACAATATTAGCAACGGATGTAAGAGAACAAGAGTCTGAAATATGCAGGTGGTGGGCCTGCACTTTCCTCTGTGCTCTTGTCAACCGAGAGAAAAGGGGTCAGCAACCTACGGCACATGAGCCAAATTTTGTTGGCACGTGGGGCGGGCTGAGTCACTTGGCGCACCACCACTCTAGGGTTCCCACTGTTGGGCCCCTTGCCAGCTGGGGTCCCGCCACCGGTCCCACTCAGCACCTGCTGCTGGCCTCGGGGAAGGTACCCCAGGCTGGCAGCGGGCTGTGACCCCAGCTGGCAGGAGCCAGCGGTCGAAACCCCAGAACTGCAGCGGGCTGAGCCTGCCGCGGCTCTGGAGTTCCCACTGCTGGCCCTTTGCCCCTCACCAGCTGGGGCCCCTCCCAGACAGGATCCAGGCTTCTGGCTCTGCTCAGCTCTACCAGCACCAGTTCCACTCACCTCAGCTGCTGATCTGGGGTTCTATCCGGTTAACAACTGATCACTCAGAAGTCTGTGTGCAGCTTAAAGTATCCAAATACATGCTACCAGACATTGGAAGACTCATCAAGGAAAAGCAAGGACAAGGATCACACTAAACTAATAAGATCTGCATTTTAATTTTAAATAAAGCTGCTGAAAGATTTTGAAATCCTTGAGTATCAGAGGGGTAGCTGTGTTAGTCTGGATCTGTAAAAGCAGCAAAGAATCCTGTGGCACCAGATGCATCTGACGAAGTGGGTATTCACCCACGAAAGCTCATGCTCCAAAACGTCTGTTAGTCTGTAAGGTGCCACAGGATTCTTTGCTGCTTTTTGAAAATGTTGTTTACTTGACATATAACAGTAGTTTGGTTATATAGTATAGACTTAGAGAGAGACCTTCTAAAAAACATTAAAATGTGTTACCAACACATGAAGCCTTAAATTAGAGTGTATACATGAAGACTCGGCACACCACTGCTGAAAGGTTCCCGACCCCTGGTCTAGGAACACAAAGCTGAAATGGCTGCCTTGTTTCAAACTTGAGTAATGGAACATGTTGCAGGAGTGGAATTGCTGTCATAGGTGATACTGTAGATGTCAATTCTAAACTACAGTGCTTTAGGAAAAATGAAATCCAACCCTGCAGCATTACAGGGGATTAACTAAATGACCCTCTAGAGACTCGCAAGAGTCTTCCTTGGAGTGCTGTGTGTAATTATTAGGGCCCTACCAAATTCAAGGCCATGAAAAACGCTTCACGGAAATCTGGTCTTTTGTATGCTTTACCATAATCTATGCAGATTTCATGGGGAATACACCAGTGCATCTCAAACTAGCGGTCCTGACCCAAAAGGGCTTGCAAGGTTATTTCAAGAGAGTCACCATATTGCCACCTTTAGTTCTGCATTGTCTTCAGAGCTACTGGCCGGAGAGTGGTGGCTGCTGACCAAGGGCCCAGCTCTGAAGGCAGCGGCACAGAAGTAAGGATGGTGATCCATAATATGCCATGCCTTCCTTTTGCGCTGCTGCTGGTGAAGTCTCTGCATTCAGAGCTGGGCTCCTTGCCAGCAGCTGCCACCTTCCGGCCGCCCAACTCTGAAGGTATTGCCACTGCCCGCAGCTGTTCTGGTAGCAGTACAATAACCATGCAACACCTCCCCACACAAACAACTCCTTTTTGTGTAAGGACCCCTACAAGTACAACACTGTGAAATTTCAGATTTTAATATTTGAAATAATTAAATTTATGATTTTTTAAAAATCCTATGACCATGAAATTGATCAAAATGGGCTGTGAATTTGGTAGGGCCCTAGTAATGATAAAATAGCAAGCTTTTCCACAGTGCTTTCTCCTGACCCTATATAATAACACCTAGATAGGTCTTCACCCATTTGTACTTAAACTGTCATATAAGGTTGGCCAAGTAGTGCAGTGTATTGTCACCCAGGAACAAAGCTTTCTGTTTTGGAGGATTGGGCATTGTAATGTGGAGTTGATTCTTGGCCTCTAGGGTGGAAGCAAGGATGCATAGGGGAGCAAACTTTAGCTCCCCAAACGGTTGATTATAGTATAGGAGACTTTGTGTAGTATTAGGGTGACTAGATGTCCTGATTTTTATAGAGACAGTCCCGATATTTGGGTCTTTCTTACATAGGCTCCTATTACCCTCCACCTCCTGTCCTGATTTTTCACATTTGCTGTCTGGTCACCCTATGTAGTATGCACAGGGGCTTCTGGCCTCCTAATTCTCCGCACAATTTTTTCCCCCCAACTTTGTGGCGATCATGTAATTAAAGACTGCATCATAATGCATTTGCACAAGGGGGCCAGATTAAGGTTGCACAGGCAACTATAAATGTGCTCTCTTACTTTAGAATTCTTGACTTTGCAACCTAAATAATGTCTTTAATACATTTCCTAGAATTTTAAAAAGGAAGCAGGCAACAGTAGTTTGGAAATAGAAGTTATGTGTTTTGAGACCGCATGCCTGTGATGTTTGTCAGGGGATAACTGGCTAAAATCCATTGCTTTTGAGACACTTACATTTCCTACAAGTTTTCTTCTCTGCCTAAGTGAAAGAATAAACAAACTTATGCATTAGTGCAAGTACACTTATCAGGTCACTTTTCGTTGTGTTTGACTTGTGATTTGAGAACTCTGATACCTGCTTTAGAAATTGAACAGTTTTAATGATATTGGGGTCTGTTTAATTATACAAATGCTTACAAACCAATACCATTCATTCATTTAATTTAAAAAGAAAATCATGTAGACCTTAATATGAACCTGGGCCAGTATTCCACTTCTTAAAAGCCAGCAGCATGTATGCAGTTAAACCAATGATTAAATCTTCTGGCATATCTTTATCGCTACACTTCTTATCTCTAAAAATATAGTGTAAACTAATTGATACCACTCTTAGAAAGATCATATAAATATAACTTCAGTTTTGGGTGATCTGTGTTTATATGCAAAGGAGATTCAGCAGACTGAAACATTACATATGGTTCATTTATTTATGATCTCTTGTAATTTTAAGATTCCAGAAAATTCAAATCTAGAATTTGAGTATGTGTAGTACCAAACTTAATTTTTTAGCAACTGAGGACATTAGCTATAAAGCTAAGATAAGAATTTTTAATTAGGTGACTATGAACATGCAATTTAAATTTTAAATGACATATTAAGAAACAGGTGTCATCCTAGTGTGGTTTGTTTCATTGTTTGTAGAATACAAGCTGATTAGCTGTATTGCTGTATTTTATTAAATCTATCACCGATGGCTTGACTTCCAGATGTGTGGAGCACCCACATCTCCAGTTGAAGTCAGTAAGTTGCAGATGCTCGGCACCTTTGTAAAGTAGGCCATAGAAATGAGACAAATTCTTTGGCTTGTACCCTTGAAATGCCACTGACAATAATGAGGCCATGTAGGTATTTGTAAGAGTGATTTGGTCCTTGGAACATGTGGAATTCTTGTGATCAATTAAGTTAAGATATTTAAGTTGGGTATAAAACCTTGTCCCAGTAACATCTAAGAGTAGTACTGTTTCATGGAAGTTTCCAAGCTGTGGTAAGTATTACAGGACAAAGGTTTGGGCACATAAAGCCCTGTACTGGGTTAAAACTGCAAAGACACTCAACAGGGTATCATGCTTGTCCTCAGTAGATTAAATGGTTGGGAAAATTTTGGTGGTATCCAAGCCTCTCTTCCATGCAGGCAACCATTCAAAACCTTGACAGGGTAAGTGGGGAGTCTTTTTTTTTAAAAAAAAAAATAAATAAAAAAATAAAAAAAAAATCCAGTTTTGTGATGCAATTTTCATGTGAAGAATGTGTGGTACAGCCAGTTTCTACATGAATTACTGCTTGTAGAATAACAGCCCTCTTGTCGTTGCACGTTATTGTGAAAATGAGAAATGGGGAAGCATTGGCTGCAAACAGCTGGGGTATGTTTGCTGCTGCTTTTGCTGGGACTACCATTTACTTGTTGCTTTGAGAGTGAAATAAGAGGAAGCTAAAAAAACACAAAAACCTCATGTAAAATTCTAAACTGCCCTGTGAGCATTCCTTCCACAGACAAGTGTATTTGAACCTACTAGTATTAACCATAAAAAATCCATGCTAGTTTAAATCCTTCAGCATGCTAGTACATGTCAACATAAATCCAGCTCTTGCTGTGAATCATGTGCATGATTTGCACTTCCAGTTATTCATGAAATCATAGGAAGGGTACTGCCTGCCCATCTATTTAAATTGTTTAGCTGTTAGTCTGGGAATAGACCAGCATCTGCTTGAGGAGAAATGCTTACATAAAGACTCCAGAAATAGTGAATGCGATTTAGGAGTATGAATGGGAGGTTTGGGAAGAAGCTTTACAGCTTTTCCAAATGCCTTTTCTTTTCTCATCCACTAACAGTTTAGCAAGATAAATTACAGATTAGAATAATCCCTTGGAAAAAAAAGTATTCCACCAAGAGAACTTGTAGCATATGACATCCTACTTACTCCTTCCCTTTGGCCATAAAGACCATCAGTTTCATATAACACTGCATTTGCCAGCTGACTGTAGATTGGTGTGGGCAAACGACAGCCCATGGGCCACATCCAGTTTGTCAGCTGATTTAATCCATCCCTCAGGCTCTCACTGGGGAGCAGAGTCTGGGGCTTCCCTATCTCCAGCTGGGGAGCAGTTGTCTGTAGACAGCGCCCCCGCAGCTCCCATTGGCTGGGAACTGTGGCTAGTGGAAGCTGCAGGGGTGGCGCCTGCAGATGGGGTGGCTTGCAGAGCCACCTGGCTGTGCCAGAGCCGGAGGGGGGATGTGCCGTTGCTTCCAGGAGCTGCTTGAGGTAAGCGCTGCTCAGAGCCTGCACTCCTAATCCCTTCCTGTGCCCAACCCCCTGCCCCAGCCCTGATCTCCCCGCCCTCCGAACCCCTGAGCACCCTCCTGCACCCAAAACCCCTCATCCCCACCCCAAACCCGTACCTCTTGCTGAAGCCCTCCTCTCCCCCCCCCCCGCACCGCAGCCCAGAGCTTCCTCCAGTACCCTGAACTTCTCTTTTCTGGCCCCACCCCAGAGTCTGCACCCCCCAGCCAGAGCCTCACCCCCTCCTGAATCCCAACCCCAATTTTATGAGCATTCATGGCCCGCCATACAATTTCCATACCCAGATGCAATCCTCAGGCCGAAAAGTTTGCCCACTCCTGCTGTAGATCAAATTCTCAGTTATAAAACCATTTTTAAATAAGTGCATATATCCATTCTAAAAGGTGTAATAATCTTTCTCTTCTCCCTCCCGTGTCATAAACCCGACCCCTCGAATCTCTGTATTTTAAAAAAAGTGGATATAGCAATAACACTTCACCTTCACATCTAACCCATTCAAATCTGAGATTTTGTAGCATTCCGCCAATATCTATGTTAATTGATTTTTATCACTTGGAACCACCAAGGAAGTGTAAAGATAAGATCTACTTGAAATTATGTTCCCCTTCAGTCAATTGAAATAACTGGTATAATGTCACGAATTGTGAAATGATAGTGGTACACTTTGGATAATGTGATACATTATATGTTTAGGATCTACAGCAGATTTAAAAACTGGAGACAAAACTTCAGAAGAGTATTGAAGTGCACACCTCAGTTTGACACCAAAGAACAGTGTAAAGGGCATTATAGCCTAGTCCCATGGTAGTCAATGTGACCAAGATTTGGCTCATAATCTCTGGTAGTTGTATGGTGGCTGCAGTGCATGCAGATCATCTTTTGGGGTTCAGTCCATAAAATCACATTTTAATATCAAGAAGCAGGATGCCATAATGCTAGTAATGTGGTGGTGTGGGGGGTAGAGGGAGAATAAATAATAGATTCATTTATATAAATGACTAAGACGTTTATTTCTCTCTGCTTAGATCCCAATGATATACTGAAATATAACATTACAAAATCTGCTCAGTATTGAGAAACTTTGAATAGGCAGATTAAAGGCCTAGCAAATGAGCCACTTATTTCAACTTCAGTTTTCCAGAGCATTCCCAATTAATGTTAAATATGTTAAACTATAAGGTTTTCCTCAAAATTTATATCCAAAGATTTTCATTAGAAAATATTAAAATGCCATTGTTCTGGTCTGTGCCAAACAAACAATGAGGATCTCTCTCCCTACTTCACAGAGCCAGTCTAAATCAGACAAACAATTCAGCATCTACTGGAAACAATGTGAGACAACGCTGATGTTTTCAGAAGGATCAACCTTGACAGGCTTTGCGGAAGAAGTTTATATTCAGCAGGGATTGGGAAGACAGAGTTTGCTTAATGTTGAAATATAAAATAGACTATAGTGTGATAAGTTTGAATTTAAAACCAAACAAGGCCCCCGCCCTAGTACTAATAAAAAATATATATATATACCAGAAACTTTATTACAATATAATCTTATCCACTTAACACATTGGTTTTATAATACATGTTCAAGTTTGATCTCCAGCATGGATCTGTTAAAGCTTGAGCCACAGTCTTTCTTACATTTGGAAGTAGAGTATTCAGAATCTCATGCCCGTTTATTCCATTGAAACCACCAACATATGACCTGGCATTTCCTCTTCAATGTATACGAATAGGTAGTAAAAACGATGAGGAATCCTTGTGGCACCTTGGAGACTAACAAATGTATTTCGGCATAAGCTTTCGTGGGATATAACCCATTTCATCAGATGCATGGAATGGAAAATACAGTAAGCAGGTATAAAATATACAGCACATGAAAAGATGAGAGTTGCCTTACCAAGTGGAGGATCACTGCTAACGAGGCCAATTCAATTAGGGTGGATGTAGCCCATTCCCAACAGTTGGCAAGTTGAAGACACGGTGTGTTACTGTGTAAACTCATCTAATTAGTTGCATTGAACTTTCCAAAGGAAAAATATCCAGAAATATCTTAATTTCAAGACCTTCTCAATCAAGATGGTGTTTGTTTCCACAGTGACTATAATATTGTATTGTGCTCTTTCATAATAAAATCAGAGAAAAATTTCAAACACCTTTCTCTCCTAGGATTCTGCAGGATCAACAGCAGTATATGTGAAGGCACTCTGCTGTTTATTCTGGAGCCAAACAAGCCCTACTTCTGTGTTTATGGTACCTTTTTGGAGTTGCATATAGTGCTTCATATTATCTGAGTTTCCTGTAGGTATACATGGGTTTTCTTGTATTCTTAGAATTTGATTCCAATATTTATTTTACAAAACAATATGCACATCTTTCTCCAATGTCCTACGTTTGAAGACTTGTATGAGAAATCCATGTCATGTAAAGTCTCCGACATGTTCCCTTTCAGTATGTAATGTGGCATCACTATTCAAACTAAGTCTTCCAGCCTTCCAAGCTGAGAACAAAAACCTAGGAATGCATGAAAACGACATTTTCATTTTGCCTTATGACAGCTTATGAAATTTTCTATCCTAAATCTGGTTAAAATTTTCTTGGAACTAAGCATTCTATTGTAATGCCCATTTTATCAAATAGGTGCCCAGTATGTACACATATGAATATCTGAACTGGAATATGAATGTCTGCTGCAAATATCCAGAATAACTTCAAATATAGTTGTAATGGAATATACAAATACTCAAAATAACTTCATTGGTCACATCGCCTAATCCTGTCATTACAAGCAATATTTTATAAACCTAGCATGTGAAGAAGTACATTAATACTAGGTTGGCCACAGTATTTTGCAGCTTGCTTTTAGCCTTGAGCTGAGGTGGGCTGGTATAGCAGCATACCTATTTCCCTGGGTGTCTTTTTGCTTGCATAAGCAGAATCCCCTTCTCTCACTGTTTGAGAAATCTGGATAGTGAATCCAATCTCTTTTTCCTCTGGAGTCCTGGTAGTAAACTCAAGTTTAAGTATTTTAACTTCCAATATTAATATTTTTAAGTACAATCTTATCTGACTCATGCTTGCTGTTTCCCATGCCAGCTTTAAGGAAGTCTTCAGGGCTACCTGTTAACATAAAATGTATTGTTTTCAGTGATGCTGCAGTACACAGAATATGCGTTTAGAGAGCAAAAACAAGGATTTGTAGTTGATCAGGATGTATTCATCACATCTTGAGGCAATAAAACGCTATTTTCTGTACAGATAGCAAAATGTCACTGAGGGATACATACTTGTCTTTCACAGTAACTTCTGTGCTAATTATTCATTTTTGATTGTGTAACTACAAGGGATCTTCTGATTTTTAAGCTGTATTTGGTTGTCTGTTTTTAAAAGCATGTATATACAGACCAAGACAGGAATTTTCAGCTGACATACAGTGTTGTATAAAAGGGAAGTGGTTGCCTCTTATTTGATGAGAATTTGAATATAGAGACTGTGAATTGAAGAATTCTTCTAATCAGTGGAAATCTTACTTCCACTGACTAATACTTTACTTCACAAGTTGCCCCTTGACTTCTGTGGAACTCCTTATGGTATAAGGTACTATTTAACATGAGTAGGAATATCATCGCAATCTGGCTCTTTAAAGATAATAGAACTACTCATGGAGTAAGTTGCTATGCAACATGAATGAGTGGTAGAATCTGGCTGTCAGATTGTAATCTTCCTCAGAAAACAACAGATAAGTTAAATAGAAGTAAGAGTTTAGTCATTTTAGCACACTTCAACTTTTCTGGGTAATCAGTCAGGGCCCAAGTCCAACAACAAGAAGATCCTTGTTCAAATGGAAAACAAACTGTCCAGCCAATGCAGTGAATCTTCATATCTTTAAAAAAAAAAAAAAAAAAAAAGTGCTATTCAGAGAAGTAACTGTGAAAGTGAATTGTAATAAATGTACAATATGTTTTTTCTAGAGGCAACTTTCCTATCCCCTGCTTTGACTCTGTTTTAAAGCTTGTTCACACCTCTAATATTTTTTAAATGATGGCTGATTTTGGGGTGGGTCCTTGTTCTCTTTGAGTGATCTTCTGTCCCCACCCAGGCTTTCACCTGCAAGTGGTGCAGCCTATGTCTTACATAATAAAGGACCGATTCAAACACTTCAGTGTAAAATCAAATTCTTATTTGTTGAGAAATTAGTAGCAAAATATCACTGCATTAGAGAGAACTTACAAACAGTGAGTCATTTGGGCAGCCCAGCTTGGTCACTCTTAAATATTAGATTTTTAGGGCCTGCACTAACAGTATAGTACTAAACATTCAGTTTAGTATAGTGCTCAGTATAGTATAATACTAAGCATATGTAGGTTGGCCTTTAAATACAAGCTTTCTAGCTTCTGAGATTTCAGCAGTGGTAGTATAGGAGGTAATAAGGCGTTTTTTGGATGCTTGTTTTTGGGGTCACGGTGGCAGGGGAGTGGTGTTACTTTTCCCTACTCTTACCTACAAATAAACTCCCATGTGTCTTGCCAAAATTAGTCACGATTCATTGTAGATTGTACAGATGTTCAAATTATATGTGCTCTCTGAGCTCCACTGGGGTCTTTGAGCTTTGCTCCTCCTTGGTGAGGCTTCAGAGGAGAGAATGATTAAAGTATTGGAAACATGCTTTATAGTGATAGACTCAAGGAGTTCAACCTGTTTAACTGGACAAAAAGGGGGTTAAGGGATAATCTGATCCGTTTATAAATCCCCACTGGAGTTAAATATTTGTGTTCTTCAATCTAATAGGAAGATCCTGCGTCTGGAAGTTGAAGACGGACCAATTCAGATTGGAAATAGGGTATAAAACTATAACAATGAGGGTTATTTAACCATTGGAACAATTTACCAAGGCTTGTGGTAGATTCTCCATCACCAGCATTTTAAAGTCCAGACTGGATGTTTGTGTAAAACATATATTCTAGTTCAAACCAATTATTTTGGGGGCAGTTCTATGGTTTGTGTCAAGCAGGAGGTCAGACTAGGTCAGTGGTTCCTTCAGGCCATAGAATTTTTGAATATGCCTATGGATTCTGCTATCGGTTCCCTGGACTCAGCTCTTTGATTTAAGGAGAAGGAATGGTGGTATATCCCAAATGTTACCCACTGGTGGCACCAAAATGGCATGTCACTCAGTAAACTACAGATCTGCAGTCCTCTCTCTCCTTTCTTATGTGAGGAATAAAATGATTAACAATGTTGACACTTAACTCGGATGTCCAGTGGTAGTAATTTAATTCCTTAGTGAGGTGGATGGGGCAGTTCATACTTCTCTGAGCTGTTGTTCCAGGCTCTTTGCAGATTCATGCAGGCATATCTGTATCTGATTACATAAAAACTGTAAACAGAGAACTTCTTCATAATAACAGCTAGAGACTAATTTTTTTAAATTAAAACTAAGATTCAGGAGAACAAGGCTTCAGAGTGGTGCCTCTAGGCTGATATGTTTCTGAACCCTAGGTGTTTAGTCTTTGCATGATACGCTTCATATCTTTTTGTCTTTTGTTTTTAATTATATATTTACTCATTAAAAAAATAAATCATGGGGGTCACCATTTGCAAAATCCTTATTTTGACAGGGTGAACTTGATTTAAATCCTGACTAGTGATTTAAATCAATCATAAGTCAAATCAATTTGATTTAAATCAAATTCACCCTGTCAAAATGTAAGGATTTTGCAAATGGTGATCCCTATGATTTAGTCATGGATTTCTACATAAAAGTGTATTCTTGTTGGTTTTTTATAACCAGTGGTTCTCACTGGCCACAGTTTGCCGCTCCAGGCCAGTGAGTGCAGCCAGCACATCCTTTGGCCTGCGCCGCTTCCTGAAGCCCCCATTGGCCTGGAGCGGCGAACTGTGGCCAGTGGGAGCTGCGATCAGCCGAACCTGTGGGGTGTGGGAGGTAAACAAACTGGCCTGGCCCTCCAGGGGCTTTCCCTGAACAAGCGGCGGACCAGCTTCGAGAACCACTGGTTATAACTTTAATACATATCCTTCACAACTCAGGTGTAGGTTTCATTTTTAAAAAATACACACTATACATTTTTGAAGTGATTTATTTTGAAAAGTTTTCAGATTAGTTTTACAGCTATGTCAGAAAATGAATGATTGGTTATTTAATTTACCAAAGGTAATTGAAGCAGATCTTTATGAAGTCATTGGGAGGTGAACTATCTCCAATTCAGCAAGTTAATCATTAATATTTGGAGGATTTTCTTGCCATGCTGTACTGGGAGGAGAACATCACCAGACAGATATTTAAATTGTGGTGTTTAACTAAAGCAACAGTGTTATGTATTCTGGATTTTTTTCAACAGCAAACATATAATATTTTAATAAAACAAACATATGTATTTTTGAATTTAGTTAAACATTCAAGTTTTTAAAATCAGGTTTGTTTTTGTTAAAATTGTTTAAAATAGTTAAATGAAATTTAAAAAAAAAAATCAACTGTCAGCCAGATTGACATGAGAAACTTAAAATATTGGCTTCTGCAACTAACTAGGTCGTCTTCACCTTCATTTTCCTGTTTGTTCATAATCTGGAAAAGAAAAACAAGCTTTCCTGCTTTTTCAGGTCCCAAATGATTTCCCGATTTGGAATAAATTAGTCCAAAGGAAGAAAATATTCTTTCTATACTGGCAGAAGAAGTTACTGCTGTTGAAAGTGAGATTATCACTTCAACAGTCTCTGAATCCAAGTGTTTAAGTGACTTCCACCAATCCAGTGGTGTGACTTTGTTTAAAACGTCATCAGCAAACATATTTCTTAAATGGTTCACCCTTAGCTCTAAAGTTTATTATAGTTGGCATTATGAAGGAGTGATTGCTGGATGTCTATGTCAAAGCCAGCGCCTCTTCTTCAGCAGTTAAGGTTTGACCCTGGTATTGAATATTGAGAATATTTGCAAGAAAGTGAACTGGAGATAGTGCTTGTCCCATTTGTTTTTTAATGCTTGTAATTTAACTCTGTCATTGCATATTCCTCTTTAAGAGGTCACTCAGTTCCTTCCAAATTTCAACAGCGTTAGCAATAAAACAGCTATTTCCCTGCACTTTGTTCAAGGCTACGGAAATAGGCTTCAGGGTACTCAGCATGTGTTCAACATTTCTCTTAAGCCCAATGTTACGAACAGTGCCTGTGACAGTGCCATCTATTTTTTTCACTATTTTGTTCACAAACTGTCATCAGATTAGGCCAGTCCTTGACATAGTGCTCAAAATAGTCCACTACTGAGTTCCATCCCACATCTCGTGGGAGAGTTAGCTTGGTTCCTCCCACTTTTTTCAGAGTAGCTGCTGCAAAGTGGTGGTTCTGGAAGTATTTTGCAATTTCAGCAACATTGGCCTTTTATTTCCGGAACGCTGAAGTCTTTGGCTAGGAAGTGTATCAAATGAGCACTGCAACCATATGTTATTAGCTTGGGACTCTTCTAAATTTCTTCTCATCTTGGATACATTTGCAGCGCTGTCTGTGACCAAGTTGCATACTAGACATTAGAGGTTTTTTTAATTCAGTTTGTTATAGCTTTTACTGCTGCTTCTTGTAAGTATTCTGCTGTGTGCATTTTCTGATATATCAATTGTTTCTGTAAGGAAGACATTACCTTCTTCTGTTGTCCCACAAGCACATACAACAGGATCATTGTGGACATTGCTCGACCCATCAAGACTCAGGTTAACAATTTTACATTCTAGATCTTTTGCACACTGCTCAATTTCTCTTTCCTACTCTTTATCCAGCAATTTTCCTGCAACATCTGCTCTGTTGGGTGGACTGTATCCTGGTATTAATGACTGAATCATGTTAATGAAGTATGGGTTCCCAATCATGTGGCAAGGAGTTCGTTGCATAAACAAATGGAGCAATTTTTTCATCAGTTACCTCTTTGTAATCTGCTGGTTCTTATCACAAACTTATCTATGGTTGTTTCTGGATGATGTAGAGTTTTTTGGTTTTGTTTTGGGCTGCAGGTGATATACTGTGGCTATGTTAGCAACATGATGTGACTGAAACACTATCGTTGGCAGAACTCTGAAACTATAGAAAATGATGGTGATCTTAAAGGTGGTTAGTCTTCAGAATCCTGTATGTTGAGGATGGATTCTCCTAAACAAAATAAGTCAATGCAGTTATTTAATTATTACCATACTGCTCATTTAGTATTACTCATTGCATTCACTGACACTCAGTACTACTTTAAAGGTGAAATTGTAAAAGGAAGATCTGCCTATTTCAGCTATTTATTATTATCACACCTCTACAATGTAGTACATAGAGTAACTTTTTTTTTTTTTTTGGCTCAAACATGGAGAATTAAGAATATCCAGAAGGAAGACAGGCAGTCTTAAAGACAAGTAATGAAATATTTTTACAAGCTGACGATCCTGCAGTGTTCAGACAGTCCTTTCATCTTCAGCGAGCTTCGAGAGGAACACTTCTCGATGTTGTTTCATTTAGGCAACCAGGCTTGCTGTCTTGTTGATCTGTTTTGCATTTTGCTACGGTGCGTGTCTACCCACAAGGTAGAGGAACTTCATTCAAAATTCTCAACTGGGTTCTTGTTACAGCCTGCTGCCGTGATAGGTTTTCCTCTAGTGAGATAATAGTATGGTAGATTCAAAGCAAGAAAGTACGCTTAGAAGACCCAAGACTTCTGGAAGTATGCTGGCTCAATCTGTTTCACTTTGTTTCTACCCACCTATCCCTCTCCCCTCACATTTATTCCAACTTCCCTTGTCCAGACCTATTACTACACTACAGCAATCTATTATTCTTGCACTTGTATGAGAGAAGTAAGGGATGCTATTCTATGTCACACAGATCTGGCAGTAAGAGGCGGAAATAGGTGTATGAGATCTGTTGTTTCGCACTTCTTGTATACTTCTATATATTAATACAACTTTGCCTGTTTATGCTCTGAGAGACAAATCATAAACAGTATAACTGTACAAAAGGCTTAGCATTTCCTTGATTGTTCTATCATAGAGTGAGGCACTGAGTCGCCATTGGGTACAGCATAGAAAGCTATTAATACTAAATCTATACGAAGCCCTTGGAACCCCATAAAATTGGATCCTTAATCCATGAACTATTGGAATTCATTTAGAAAACTTTTCTTAAACATTACATGAATATATATGAATTCCCTATTCCATGATGAGCTTTTTTTTTTTTAAATAATTGATTTTTATCCACCCTGTATTTTGGGAGTTAGTTTTCTGTAACTATCCCTGTTTCCCTGGCTCTGCATCAGCAGGTTCAGAGCTTCTCCAAAATTCGAGACTGTTTGGTCTGACACTTTATTCTGGCCCTATCTCTAATATAGGTTGAGTGAATACGAACCCTCCCCTGGTAATATACACTTATGACCTATTATTTTTCTTAGCAATAGAAATGGTTCTTGTTAAACAGATGCTGTTGGGTCACATTTGCCACTATAGTCAGGTTGTGTAAAAACTTGATTATAAATCTAAGCTCAATGGGAATGTTTATCCTTTTTATTTTTTAAAATAAGCATTTATTTGCAGCCTCAGCATTATCCTAGTGCAGGGGTCGGCAGCCTTTCGGAAGTGGTGTTCAGAGTCTTCTTTTATTCACTCTAATTTAAGGTTTCGCATGCCAGTAATACATTTTAACGTTTTTAGAAGGTCTTTCCATAATACATAGCTAAACTATTGTTGTATGTAAAGTAAACAAGGTTTTTAAAATGTTTAAGAAGCTTCATTTAAAATTAAATTAAAATACAGAGCCGCCAGGACCCCAGGCAGTGTGAGTGCCACTGAAAATCAGCTTGCGTGCCGCCTTTGGCACGTGTGCCATAGGTTGCCTACTCCTGTTCTAGTGCTTGAAGACCTCAAATTAACTAGAGACTTACTAATGAAGCTGGTTTATTTCAGTTTCAGAACTAAAAAATGAAAAAAGAAAGCATATTATGGATATAATAAGCATATTATAGTAGAAAGTGGCAAGGGCCTTATGTTGGTTGGTGTGCTAGGCAAAGAATAGAATCGCTGTTCTAAGGACCTTCAGAACTGAAGGCATACGTGGGTACAGTACTCCACAAGATAGAAAAGTGTCATTTAGGTCTTGGCTAGAAAAAAGGTTTTTGTTTTTTGTTTTTTTTTACATGTCAGCTGACACTTATTAAAATCCTAATGTAGACAAGGCAATTGTGATTTTCTTTAAACACGTGTTGGTCGATGTAAATCTTAGGCTGCCCCCTCAGGGTTTATTTTGACTAGCTGACAGTTTCCCTGTCTAAATTAGGATTTTAATTAGAGTTAGAGAACATGTATAAAAATATATATTTTGTTTTCCTAGTGTAGATGTAGGGTTAGGCAGACAGGGTCGTGTGTGATCAGTGAGTTAGGTGTGCTTTAAATGGAGCTCGCGTGTCAGTCCAACTCCCCTCTTTGTGCTATCTTACATGTTGCCTCTTTCACATGGAACAGCCTCCCAATGCTAGGCTGCCGGCCTTCTCATTCAAGTCCTCATTCAACCCACACATAAAGCCAAATTCATTAGGGCCCCAATCCTGCACGTTGTTTCATATGAGTGGATATCTTTTAGGAGCCCCACATAAATCTTGAGGGGCTCTGCATGGGCTCAGGGTTTCTCCCACACAGTGTTTGTTGCAGGTTTGGGATTTAAGTAACTTTAAATCTAGGGTGACCCTTTTATCTAGATTCTCCAGAGTATTTTCTATTGTCGGGCTGTCTTCTAGATTGTGAGATCTCTGAGGCAACAACTATCTGTGTGTCATACAGGGCTGAGCCCATTGGTGGCACATAATGTAATACCACATACTCCTCTTGTTGGAGCTTCTAAAAGAAGATGGAAGGAGCTTGACATATGTTGGAGACTATACTAGGCATAACAGGTGGCATGGAGATGCCAGTAGACAAAAGGAACCATTGAAAGTCTCACGTGGGCTTGAGGGAATGAAGGTGGGAGATAGCTGAGGAGACAAGGATCTAAATGGACTCACTGAGGAGTGCCTTGAAGATGAGGAAGTGCAAAAATCATACTTTACTCAAATTGAAGGGAGGTGACTGGGGACATTTGACGGGGCAGAAGAACGGAAATGACTGGTTTTAGACTAAGTTGCTTACCCCTTACTTTCTTGGGAAATTTTTTTCCTGGGCTAATAACAGTAAATAAATAAATAAAATGTTATATTAACTATATCAGTGGTCCCCAAACTGTGGTGCGTACTCTCCTTAAGTGGCATGGAGAAACATTCTGGGGAGGCATGGAGAGGCCCTAGGCCAGCCCCCACATGGGGCAGAGAGGGAGCGCCACCTGACTCTGCTCCTGGACATGGCCCCAGCCTGCCTGCAGCTCCCAGCCATGGCTCCACTCCTGCTCCCAGCTCCATCCCCAGCAGGGGCTGAATCTCATGGTCCCGCCTCCATCCCAGTCTTGGCCCCATCTCACGGTCCCAGCTGCAGCCATGGCTCTGCTTCTGGCCTGGGTGAGCCCCCACAGGAGGCAGGGAGGGAATGCCACCCAGCTCCATTCCAGCCTCAGCCAAGGCCCCATCTCGCAGTCCAGGCCGCGGCCCGGCTAAGACAGACAGATTACATTACGGGGAGCCGTGACATAAAAAGTTTGGGTACCGCTGGTCTAGGTGATACAGATGTCATGGCCCTCTTGTTCAGAGCAGTGTGTGACCTTACATGCAATATAACAGTATATTGCAATTTTCTGGCAAAATGAAATGAGTTAAAGATGAAGTTTCAGCCTTCACCCAACTTTCTTGGGTGTGAGCCAAGCGCTTGATGTTGTTTCTAACTTAAATTTTAGAGGAATTTAAGAAAAACTAGGGTAATCAGTGAAGAGGATATTGTACAAAGTAACACTGAAGTGATCTTCTCTTTTAGTGCTAACTATATAGACAAGTCTTCTTTTATCCAAGAACTAGGAGACAGACTTTGCACCACTGGTAACTGTTTCCTTTAAAAAGGCTTTATTTGAGCTGAATCTTAGCTAGTACAGTTTCAAAGCACAGATTTCTTTAAAGCAAATAATGAAGGTCATGTACCGAATAAGGCTTTAGTAAGTTTTAATCAGGCATTTCTTCAGTCTCCCCAAAACGTGCACAAAATACTGGGACATAATGGGCTCTGAGCCCAGCAGGCAGACATGGTTTGTGTCTGCATTTCATTGGGATATCTTTACAAAATAAAATCTGTCTCTCCTAAGGAATATTTTGACATGTCAAAAATAGACTGGATTAGATTAAATAAATTTGGAAAACTACAATGGAAAACTGCTATATTTTTAATTAAAAACAAAAACAGAATCCAGGCATAATGCTGAGTGATTTTTGAATGTATCTTGTGTTTCCTTTTTTGGGGAGGGGAGAGGCTTGCTGTCTGAAAAATAGGGTTGGGTCTCAGAATCTGCTCAACAGTCTTCTGTACTGGAAATGCCAACAGCTAGTTGCTGAACTGCATTTTTATACTGGTAATGCTGAGAAAACGTGGCTTGTAATGATACAGGTGGCAAAGCAGCAAGGAATCTGCTGACTTACATCTCTGTGTCACATAGGCCTATCTCAGGAATTACAGCTATGTTGAATAGCTAGTTTTCAGGAGTCACTGGACGAGATAAGTGAGTTTGTGTATGTTTTGGTTTTGTTAGCAATTTACAGACCACAGGATTTTATGATTTTATAGACAGGGTACGCTTTGAAACCACTTTAGGTTCTTAAATGTACAAAAGCTTCTGAGCTCTCTGTCCAGTATGCAAAGCAACTGGCAAGGTCATTGCATGGAAAAAATCGTGTCATAGCTTTTCACTCATTTGGGAGATATAGGAGCACATTAGATTTCTTACTTCAAAAAAGCAGTATTAATTACTATACAGAAATTGTACTTGTAAAGATCCGAAAATGTAAGCTATTATTTTTAGCAGGAAATATGTGCCAAGCACTTGTGGCTATATTCTCAACTGAGGACTAGTGCTTAGCTATATTTTCTCATTGGAATTGTGTGTGTCAAATGTCTCCATCAGAAAAGGACCAGTGAAATAAATGTAAAATAAACACCTAAGTAAACTGAATCGATATGGTTTCTTGCACATGGGTTAAATACCCATGACTTGTAGGGGGTTTAAAACATTTAGATGCTGTAGCAAACTACGGCGGGCCCACGGGACCATCCTGCCAGGCCCCCAAGCTCCTGGCCCGGGAGGCTAGCCCCCAGCCCCTCCCCTGCTGTCCTGAGCCCCCCCCCCCCCACCACAGCCTTAGCTTGCTTGCTCTGCCGACAGCACAATTGACCTGGTCTCGGTGCTGCGTGGCAGCGCAGTAAGGGGCGGTGAACAGGGGAAGTTGGATAGAAGGCAGGGGAGTTTGGGGTGGTGGTCTGGGGGTGGAGTGTATGGATAGGGGTTGGGGTGGTCGAGGGGGAAACGGGATTGAATGGGGGCAGGGATCCCAGGGGAGCGGGGGGAGTCAGGAAGGAGAGGGGGTTGAATGGGGGCCGTCAGGAATGAGGGATGGGGTTGGATGGGGCAGTGGGGGTCCGGACGTGGTCAGGGGAGAGGGAGAGGGGAGTGTGTGTGGATGGGGCAGGGGTCCTAGAGGGGCCATCAGGGAATGGGGGGTTGGATGGCGCAGGAGTCCGGGGAGGGGGGAGATAGGAGGTGGGGACTGGCCCTCCATACAATTTACGAAACCCGATGCGGCCCTGAGGCCAAAAAGTTTGCCCACCCCAGCTGTAGCTACTTGTGGGTCTGCAAGATTAATTCTGAATGAGGAAAGAAAATAAGTGGTGATATATTGAAAACTTTTTATAGTACTCTCCAGGAAATTCAGACTTTGGAACTGAGTTGTTTTCCTATCTGTTGAGGATTTGGACTACATTATTATTTAAGTGTAATTTTGAGTGCGGAATGAGTTAGTTAGTTTGGCAGTAGAACATTCTCCACTTTCATCAAGGTGCACACAAAAATGGAGGGAGCACAGTAGTTATAGCTACCATGTATATACATCAGTTTTAATAAGGGAGTGCCTAAGATTCTTGAACTGTGGTCCATAGATTTCTGGAGGTGTGCGGAGGGCAGTGGCCCACTAAGCTGTTACACTTCACACTGTGACTGTCTGTCAGTCTTGCAGCAGTAAAGTTTCCTGTTAGAAGTAAGTTAATCAAGGACTCTCTTAGGATTTGTGCTGGCTTTTTGGCAACCTTAACTTAAAAACAAAACAAAACAAAACATTCAGGCACCTTTTTGTATCCGGTATGTCTTTTATCAAGAGTTTTCCTGGAAATTCTCGTGATCAAATTTAGGAGGCCCTAAAATTGGAGGGGTAGGAAACACACAGAATGGCAAAATCAGTGTCAAGTAACTTTAGGGCCTAGTACAATGAGGGGTGATCCATTACTAATCAAGTCATACATCCAGGGAGAGCAGTAAAGAGCACACATACTAAATAAGGATGTAACCCAGATGCTAAAAGAATTGTATTAAAAAGCAAGTCTCTTTACTATGCTTCTCTCCTTTGCAGATGTAATGTTAATTTGTGTAACCAGAGTGGTGCAGGGAAGGTGTGGGATTGGGGTGGGAGGGTGGGGGGAGATAATCTTGTGGACACCATTTTAAGTGGTCTGCAGTATGAAAAGGCTTGAGAACCACTAAGCTACTATAAAGGAGATGATACTAGATCTTTTGGTCCTTATAACAATGTTTGAAAGGCTGTTTTCTTTCTCGTTTAACATGCAGCAAGGACATATGGGAGAAGGCGAGGTAACAATATTCCTCTTTAATTTTCTAATGTTGACAATGTCTCATGGCGCACATAGCACTAAGCTGTTACTAGAAGCAACCTAAAAAGATAAGATTTGAAACCATCACTTCAACCCAAGCTTACTTACTAGTTTGTCTGCATGATGTGGTAAGCTTTTTAACGGAATGAAATATCTCCCCAGAATAGTACTACCTAGGTTGAGATGAGCATAATCCTGTAGCTAAGCGTCATCTACACGAATTACTACTTGAGAGAGCTAAAATGCTGCTGTTTTCCTCGTGTTTGTTTATGAATGACAACTCTGTAGAAGTGATTCCTATTATTACTTGTATTTGAGTGCTGACAGTTGTGTTGGGCCCTGAATATAGGCCCTGTCCCATTGGATTTATAGTCAAAGGCTTGGATCCTGTAAACACGCATACTGAATAAGTTTATGCATATTGGTGTGTGGTTGTGTTCATCATGACTACCTAGATGTTCAAAGTTACTCACATGCATAATTGTCTACAGGATTTGGGTCTTAATAGACAAGACAAATGAAAAGGGATAATGCACCAGATAACGAAAAAAACCACTGTAAAGCCTTGAAAGCTATAATGGTAGAAACTTAATCCTAAAAGTGGTTGTGATTCCATTTTATCAGTTTTCAAAGGATTACTTGAGTAAAAGACATTTTTAAAAAATAGATTGTTGAATACTGAAACTAAGACTGGGTCAGTATTGAGTTCTTTAATTTTCTGAATATATTAATTTCGTAGATTAAGGAAGAAAATTGGTGAAGTGTGATCACTATTAGACTTTGAGTTTGCATGGAATGTCTGAATTTCAGAGGTGGTCAAATCTGCAGTCTCTAATAATTTCAATTTAAAATTAAGTAAATGTATGTAACCTATTTGACAGTGCTAATGAAGGATAACAAAAGAAGATAACTTAATGGCACTGATAACCATTTTTATAGATTGTAGTGAATTCTGAAATATCATCCCCATATAGCAAACTGTAGGCAAATGAGAAATTATTCTAGAAGCCTTAACATACCTTACATCTATTTGCTTGCTTTTTCCAATGTGTGTGTTAGTGGAGGACTGGCCAAGATATATTGTGACTCTAGTTATTGAATTTTGTAATAAGGAGTAATATCATTGCAGGGATCAGTTTGTGTGCATTCATATGTGTTGTGTTAGACAACTGCATTTGTAAGTTAAAGATCTTTAGTAAAGGAAAATGCACAAAGTGTTACAGCAAAAGGACATGTGACTGTCTCAATAGAGGAAGAATGCTTGCAACATGTTAGAAAACGAGTTAATGAATGAATCTTCTTGTACAATATCTCAGTAAAGTTGATCTGCTCCAAGAATGACACGTTACTTAAATGAGTCTTAAGTCATCATTCACAGGAAACTACAGTGGATCTTACTGCTTTTATCAAAGTGTTCATGTTATCTACAAGTGTGTGGTTCGTTTGTTTTTGATATTGAGTGACCTAAAAGATTAATGTATTTAGCTGGTGTGGGAATCCTTGTTTCATCTGAAATGACCTTGTGCATGTAAGAAGTTTGTTGCTTGAGAAATGGTATGCGTCCTAGATCTTTAGTTATGTATATACAATCAGGACAGTCTCTACAGAGTAATTATTATGGTTATATAATGTTCCTTTCTGTGGCAAGTCTTTTAAAAATATGACTTACGTAAAAAACAGGCAGCAGAGTTAGGCAATAGCAATTGCAAAACTTCTCAAAAATGAGCTAAGATGAGTTCTAGCTGTGGAAAGATTGTTGATTTTCAGGACCTTTTAAAATGCTGTTTTTGTTACAAATTTTCTTTCATAAAAGATACTGCCTCTTTCTGTAGCTGTGTAATTAACAAGGCATTTGGATTGTTGTAGAACTAGAAATGGTAAGGTTAAACGAAATAGGCAGAATATCAAAATGATCATGTTTCTAGTCTTCCCATTACTGATTAAAGGGGAAGAGTATAAGAAGATGTACTGCTAATATTGAACATTATTTCTTTAATAATACTTAAATGGTATGTTCTTTGTCCTATTAGTATGGGGTTTTCTCCCTTCTTTTTTTTTTAGGTCAGTCTTCACTGTTTCCAATGGAAGACGGGTTCTTGGATGATGGACGTGGGGATCAAACTCTTCATAGTGGCTTAGGATCACCACACTGCTTCTCTCACCAAAATGGAGAAAGAGTGGAACGGTATTCCCGCAAGGTGTTCGTAGGTGGACTGCCACCAGATATTGATGAAGGTATTTTCAGAAACAAGCTCAGTCAGAACAATCCACGTCGACTTAATGATAAACTTTAGAATGGACCCTGTTGTTAACAAGCTAAAGAATGATAATAGATTTTTTTTTTTTTTTACGAATTGTTGGCCAGATCCTGAGCAGCACTGAACACCTGCTGTTCCCATTAGCGCTCTCTACAACTGATTTGTTACTGAAAGATAAAAATATGAGCTCTTTAAAAAGGAATAGTGCTTTGGTTATGAATTTGAGAATGAGGACTTAATGTGCTCTAACATTTGTGTGATAAATCTGTACTTTCGCCAGCCCGTCCTTTTAATTGTATATAGCCCAGACCTAGACCATAAAAAGGGGCAGATCTGTTCTAGGGAGCTGGCCATGCAAAGACCTTCATGTTTATGAGATTATCATAGAAATGTTCTTTGGTCAGCAGCTGTGGTCTTGACAGATGGATGCAGTGCCTCAAATGCTTAAGGCTATTGTATCTAATCTAGATCAAAAACTTTCAGCACTGAGAAAATACAAATCTTGTGACAGAAATAAATTGGTTTCTATTAGAGATGTAGATTAATCGTAGTTAACTCACATGATTAACTCAAAATTAATCACATTGGAAAAAAATCACTATTAATTGCAGTTTTAATAGCGCTGTTAATATTAGAATACCAATTGAAATTTATTAAATGTTTTGGATGTTTTTCTACACTTTCAAATATATTGATTTTAATTACAGAATACAAAGTGTAGTGCTAACTTTATATTATTTTTGATTACAAATATTTGCATTGTAAAAACGATAACCAAAGAAATACTAATTTTCAATTCACCTCATACAAGTACTGTGAAAGTGCAATTTACAAAAGTAGACTTTTTTTACATAATTGACCTAAAAAACAAAACTATCTAAAACGTTAGAACTTATAAGTCCACTCAGTCCAACTTCTTGTTCAGCCAATCGTTAAGACAGACAAGTTTGTTTACTAAATGGGAGATAATGCTGCCTGCTTCTTATTTACAATGTCAAAAGAAAGAGAACATGGA
Organism: Chelonoidis abingdonii; assembly: GCF_003597395.2. Lineage (NCBI taxonomy): Eukaryota > Metazoa > Chordata > Testudines > Testudinidae > Chelonoidis > Chelonoidis abingdonii. The sequence goes on from NC_133775.1 coordinate 91,478,461, forward strand.
TTCGAATGGTACTTTTGTAGCTGGCATTGGAAGGTATTTACGTGCCAGATATGCTAAACTTTCGTATGCCCCTTCATGCTTCAGCCACGATTCCAGAAGACATGCTTCCATGCTGACGCTCGTTTAAAAAACGTGTCAATTAAATTTGTGACTGAATTCCTTGGGGGAGAATTGTATGTCTCCTGCTCTGTTTTACTCATCTTCTGACATACATTTCATGTTTATAGTAGCCTCGGATGATGACCCAGCACATGTTGTTCTTTTTAAGAACACGTTCACTGCAAATCTGACAAAACGCAAAGAAGGCACCCATGTGAGATTTCTAAAGATAGCTACAGAACTGGAACCAAGGTTTAAGAATTTGAAGTGCCTTCCAAAATTTGAGAGGGACAAGGTGTGGAGCATGCTTTCAGAAGTCTTAAAAGAGCAACATTCTTACGAGCAACACTCCAATGCAGAAACTACAGAACCCGAACCACCAAAAAAGAAAATGAACCTTCTGGTGGCATCTGACTCAGATGATGAAAATGAACGTATTGATCCATACTGCTTTGAATCGTTATCGAGCAGAACCTATCATCAGCATGAATGTATATCCTCTGGAATGGTGGTGGAAGCATGAAGGGACATGAATCTTTAGCACATCTAGCATGTAAATACCTTGTGACACTGGCTACAACAGTGCCATGTGAACACCTGTTCTCACTTTCAGGTGATATTGTAAACGAGAAGTGGGCAGCATTATCTCCTGCAAATGTAAACAAACTTTTTTTGTCTGAGCAATTGGCTGAACAAGTAGTTGATGCTGAATGGGCTTGTAGGCTCTAAAGTTCCACATTGTTTTATTTTTGAATGCAATTATTTTTTGTATATAATTCTACATTTGTAAGTTCAACTTTCATGGTAGAGATTGCACTACAGTACTTAAGCGAATTGAAAAATACTATTTCTTTTTTACAGTGCAGATATTTTTAATAAAAAATAAATATAAAGTGAGCACTGTACACTTTGTATTCTGTTGTAATTGAAATCAATATATTTGAAAATGTAGAAAACATCCAAAAATATTTAAATAAAGGGTATTCTATTATTGTTTAACAGCACGATTAAACAAGATTAATTTTTTTAACCCCTTGACAGTGCTAGTTTCAATCATTCTTATTCCAAACATGTTAACGCTTTCAATAAGGGGGCAAGATCAGTAGGTTCATACCTATTCTATCTCTGCCTTACCATGATCAGTGCATAAATAAATACTCACACTATCATTCTCAACTGTCTTCTTTAAAAAGCTGTTTTATGGGTATTTTTTTTTCACAGTTGTCTCTTTTTATAAAATTTTATAAACCCTAAGTTCTGATTCTTATGTATTTGTAGCTTTGGGAGCTAGATTTTTTTTTTAAATGTGAAAACATGCAGTATTGAATTGGTATTTGAATAAACCTCTACCCCAATATAACGCGACCCAATATAACACGGGTTTGCATACAGTGCGGTAAAGCAGCACTCTGGTGGATCAGCTCCCAGCTGCGTCACTCTGCTTCTCGACACCAGTGAGTGCAGGGAGGTTGAGGAAAGGAAGCCCCCTGTACTCACCTGTGGTGGGAAGCGGCTGGGCGTAGCTGGTGGAGTGGAGCGTGCTGGGGCCGGGCTGCTCTGCTTCTACTGCTGCCAGTGAGTGCAGGACCTTTCCCCAACAAACACACACACTCTCTCACTCACTCTCCTCCAGCAACACGGCTGGGGCCGGGGCACGAAAGCGGAGCGGGCTGGGGCTGCAGCACTCTGCTTCCTGCTGCAGGTGAGTACGGGGGGGCGTCCTTTCCCCAACCTCCCTGCACTCACTGGCAGCGACTGAAGTGGAGCAGCCCAGCCCCAGCCCACTCCACTCCACCAGCTCCCAGCCATGGTACTCCACTTCCCGCCGCAGGTGAGTATGGGGGGCATCCTTTCCCCAACCTCCCTGCACTCACTGTCAGCAGGAAGTGCAGTACCATAGCTGGGAGCTAGCAGAGTGGAGCTGACTGGGGCCAGGCTGCTCTGCTTCCGCCGCTGTTGGTGAATGCAGGACCTTTCCCCAAGCCCCTAGCGACACGGCTAGGGTCGGGGCAAGGAAAGTGGAGTGGGCTGGGGCTGCGGTGCTTCGCTTCCTGCCACAGGTGAGTATGGGGAGTATCCTTCCCCAACCTCCCCGCACGCACTGGCAGTGTGAAGCAGAACTCCAGCTGGTGGGTGGGGTCAGGCTGCTCCGCTTCCTGCCGCAGCTGGTGAGTGTCTGTCAGGGGTCGGGGTGTGTGAATAGGGGTCGGGGACAGGGAACAGGAAGGTTGGGTAGGGGGTGGGGTCCTGGGGGTGATTAGGGATGGGGATCTCTATAGGGGGCGGTCAGGGGACAAGGAGCAGGGGGGCCACAGCAAGTTCAGTATGATGCGGTCTCACCGATAGCGTGGTAAGATTTTTTTTGCTCCGGAGGACTGCGTTATGTCGGGGTAGAAGTGTATTAAATCACTTGAATCATATGTTTCAAACTGAAAAACAGCTGGAAGATAAGGATCTAAGTTATCCCTCTTCCTCATGAAACCCATTTCAAAATATTCTTCTAATGGGCTTCAGAAACTTAAGAGTAGGCGTAATATTACCAGTAGTTCTGTTAGGTTTGTACAGTCTTTTTTAGGTTTTGGCTCTTCATTCAGCTCCATATGTAAAGTATTGTTCTATTCTGTGGCAGCTTTTGACAGTGGTTATGTCCAGTGTAGCCTGTCACCCCAGTGGATGGTAAGAACTGAGTCAAGAATCAGTGCAAAGGCACTTAATTTTGGTGAGAAGCCAAGAATGTTTGGTGAATTCAACATGAATATTGGGGGCTGAGGGACACTGCAGTGTTTGTGTAAAGAAACACCCATGGTATGTAGCAGCAGTAAGGCCATGGCTACATTACCACTTATGTCTGCAAAACTTGTGTTGCTCAGAGGTGTGAAAAAACCACCCCCCTGAGCAACATAAATTATGTCAGCATAAGTGGTAGTGTGCACAGTGCTGTGTCAGTGGGAGAAGCTGTCCCGCTGATATAGCTACCACTGCTGGTTGGGAGTGGTTAAATTATGTCTATCGTAGAGCTCTCTCCCATCATCATAGAGAGGCTACATGAGGTCTTACAGTGGCACAGTTGCATTGGTACAGCCTTAGGGCTGGTCTCTACTGGATTGGGGGTGGGAGGATTGATCTAAGATAAGCAACTTCAGCTACACTATTCGCGTAGCTGAAGTCAAGTATCTTAGTTCGACTTACCTGGCCGTCATGGCGGCGAGTTGACTGCCGCTGCTCCCCTGTCGACGCTGCTTACTCCTCCTGCCAAGGTGGAGTACAGGCATTGATTCGCCGATGGATTACTACCTGCCAATCTGGCGGGTAGTATAGACGTACTCTTAGTGTTGCAGAGCCCTTTCTGACAAAGAAATCGTGTCTCTCATGATTAAGCATGAGAGGGGCTGTAGTTAGAGCACGGTGGCAGCTGCAGTCCAGAAAGTTAGTATTTTGTGCATTTTTCTTAACCAGAACATTATTTTAATCTAGACTTGTTGTATTTCAGTCAAAAAGGTGGTAATATGTTGCACCGTAAATCACTGTGATATGACAGTCTGATACCTCTGTCAAACATAAGCTGCTTTCACCATAGTTATCATATATATGCCTTTAGCAATTAAAAAGTCAAGTTTAACATGACATTTACAATAGAACATTCTTGGGGAATGTGTTCTTTATTCCCAGGTAATGGCTTTTTAAAAAAAAAAAAAAATTTTATCTTATGAAACCAGGTGGGCATATGAACAGTTCATTTTGTGTAGGACTAGGCAACAGTTGTGTTGCCTTTGTTCAGGGTGCGTCTACACTGCACGATTATTTCGAATTAGCTTAAACCGATATTACAAAACAGATCTAATAAAATCGGTTTAGCGCGTCCACAGTGGGATCACGAAATCGATTGTTTGCGTCCATGGTCCAAAGCTACCATCGATTTCAGAGCTGCACTGTGGGTAGCTGTTCCTCAGCATATCCCATAGTTCCACTTCGGGTTGAGACACAGTGCCTGATGGCAGAACATTGCCCGGGTGGCTGGTACAGCCTCACCCTCCTTGTGAAGGCAGCAACAACCCTTGGTTCCTTCCGGGTGCATTGACAAACATCATAGCACAGCAATCATGGACCCTGAGATCGACAAACGTATCCTGACCGTTGTTCAACACTTCGCGTACCTTGCCAAGCATTCAGTACACAGAGGGTGACATTACAGTACTCAGAATTTATTTTACTTCTCTTCACGTGCTGGGCAGGGAAAGACTGACGAGCGTCCGGAACCACGCAAGACACCGTGTATTAAGCTACAGAACATTGGGCGCTCAGCAAATGCAAATATTTCAGAGACTGCTGGAGCACTGGTAGCTGTAGTCTTCATTACCCCCTCCCCTCCCTCCCTCCATGAGCAGTTTGGTCTCTGGTCCCGTTACGTTGCACGCACCGCTGTGTACTGGAGTTTATTTTCAAACCTGGCATTTCCTGTTCTTTAACGGAGCTCGATAAAAACAGATGTCCTCACCATACAGATCAAGATCTAGTACTCCCGTAAGTATGCAGAGTAGCGCTATTTTGCATTTGAACTGCATCGCCACCCTGCTGATCAGAGCTGGACACTGAATGCGAAATGTCATTCTAAAGTCCGGGCTTTCCTTACACACCTCCGAGTTCGATTGCGACCAAGCGGTCATGGTCACTGTGGAATACCTCTAGGAGCCAATAATGTCGATTTCCGTCCACAAACCCTAACCGATTAACTTTCGAATTTAGCGCTACTCCTCTCTCTGTCTTGGAAGGATTCCGAAATCGATTAAGGACCGTTTACCGATATTAATGACGACGCGTGAACGGACAGCGTAAATCGTATATCGGCCATTAAACCGATTTAAAGTCGCAGTGTAGACCTGGCCTCAGCCTGTGTGAAATAAGTTCAGTTCCCTCAAGAAATGTTCTGTGTTGTCTTCCTCTTCCACCACCCATCCCTCCCCAAAATGAACTAGAATAAGGACCACAATCCAAATAGATACAATTTAAATCCACCTCACCACTGAAAAATTTTCAAGTCCTTCTGGTCCCAATTCAGGAGAACACTTAAGCATATACTTTAAAATTGGGCACACGTTTAAGTGCTGTCCAGAATGGAGACCAATTTTAAGTATGCCTACAAAGTGGTGAGCTCACTGTGTCTGTCTACATCAGCATGTAACCCTGACACATTTCCATTTCAATATACATTCCTGATGACCCTCGGGCACAAACAAAGAAAACTGTCAATACCAAAGTTAGTCAACTTTTGTTCCACTAAAAATATCGCAAACCCCCCCCCCCCCCCTCATGTTGGCCAGATTGAAAAACACAAAATTGGTGACACTTTTCCAGGTTTTTAACAATTTAAGATGGATGGGAAAACCTCCACACGTTATAAATACATGATACTTAATATCATAAATAGCTGATGGAAATCAGTCCTGCGGTCATAAGAACTCTTTTTCTCTCCCAGGTTAGAGGCTGGGACTCCTGCAAAGCACTGTTGCTTTGCCCTCTGTGTCTCTGCTTCTCTGTACAAATTGTCAGTGACCAGCCCCAAGTGAAGGAAGATTGTTGTAATGTCTTTGAGGGAAGAGATCAATAAAAGAATAGAAAATGGAGGGAATCCAGGAAGTTATCTTGTAATTTGTATGGAAAAAATTGTTTAGTGTGATGAAGGGATGAATGACAAAACATTTTTTCTAGGTATTTTAATGTATTGTAGCATAGTCTACTTAAAACTTGCAGATGCCTCTTCAGTAATAGGAAATTTTATCCCTACTTGAACATTATACACAGGTGTTTCTTGTTCAGAAGCTTCTTATTACTAGCAATCATTCTACTTAAGGGAGAAAAATTACCCAAGCTCAAAAAGAACAATGGCATAATTAGTGGAATATTTTTACAGGACTAGCAAATATAAATTATCTTAGCGGAATATTGAAGTGGAAGGAGGATTTGAAATGGGTGCTGCAGTGGCGTCCTTTACACTACTGTGTGTTTTCTGCCGTCTTTCCTATAGCTATTACATAACTGCATTCTGGAAGCATTACTGTTAGTCAATCTGAGGTCAAACTCGGATAATGCAGACAGATGTGGCAGAAGCATGTGATGTGAACACGCTTGACTGGGCCTTGGTATTCCCTTTTCTTTTCTCCAAACCATTTGTGATTGCAAGGCAGATTGGCAGAATTTACTGCTAAGCAGTCAGTCAAGGATTCAGACTTTGAACTCTTTATGTGGGAGAATGCCTGAAGCTAGGATATGGTAGCTATTTAGATTGATTTCATTCCTGTGACTTAGGGGGCTGCAAGCCTTTATTTGTAACCATTAAGAAAGAGACAAACCTTGATCTTTGAACTGTTTTCCTCACTATTTAATGTATGTTCTAACTTGCCATGAAGAGTCCCCTTCTCTCAGTAAACATTATCAGCGATCTGATATTTGTTTATAGGTTAGGAAAAATATTACCTGAAATCCAGATTCTCCAGGGTTTTATGTTCAGTAGGTTTTAACTTCTATTTATGCTCCTTTTTATCTCTCTGTTCCTCATCCCTCAGATGAGATCACGGCTAGCTTTCGTCGCTTTGGTCCTTTGATTGTGGATTGGCCGCACAAGGCGGAAAGCAAATCCTATTTTCCTCCTAAAGGTAACGATCATGATGTTAACATTATTTTAAGAACCATTGCAGAACCAGTGACTGTATTTTTAAGTGTGAGGATTTGAAGTGTAATTTTCATTGTGTAAAAGATCTTCATGTTCACTGCCCCCTCAGGCCCCCTTACCATGCTGAAAATATCCCCTAAAATCATGATGTAACTCAAATCCTGCAGGATGTTGGACTGCAGAGCAGTGCATGAGAATACACATTTAAAATAATTACTCTTACTTTGCTTCCTGTCTGAGTCCCCTTTCTTTCTCTGTGCCTCTTTCCTCTCATTTCTCTGTTCTTTACTCTGCCTAGCCTCTTATTTACTACATCATATGCAAAATGTTAAAGATCAGCGCTGTGTAAGGGGAATGCAGAGCTAAGCAGCCCACGGAAGAAATTGTACCTCACGTTCACAACTAACCTTTGCTGGGAGGATGGAGCCAAGGCTTAATCAGTTTCCACTTCTTTGCTTGCTTCCTCCCCACCAGTGCAAAAGAGATAGGGAGGAGAGAATACTGAGCACACAGCTCTTGTTTTCCCTCCTGCTTTTGGAGGCATGCTGGGAGGCTGCACAGGGGAGCATTTGTATGTGTTTGGGGGTGTCTTACTGTTAATCTCTCTTACGTTGCTGTGTAATCATGTCGGATCGGCGCATAGTCTGGCCCTAAATAATGACACTGAATATTATAAACTATAGAAAACTAAATCTCTGAGAATTTCATCAGGAATCTTGCAAGTCATCTTGTTCTTTTACCTAGGATATGCGTTCTTGCTGTTCCAAGATGAAAGCTCTGTACAGGCTCTGATTGATGCATGTATTGAAGAGGATGGAAAACTCTACCTTTGTGTCTCCAGCCCCACTATCAAAGACAAACCGGTAGGTAACATTTTCATGTACTTTAGAGTTGGTATAAAATAAGGCTATAAATTGTGCACTGCAGATGTCATGCATATTTGCTGACTTCAGTGAAACAGATTAGTGTCCAAAGTAGATGGTATGGTTATGCATTATGTACTGGTACTGCAGTGACTATGGGTCTGATCCAAAGCCTAATAACTCCCAGTCATTTCAGAGGGCTTTGGGTCAAGACCCTCTATTGGCAGCCATTGTTGCTGAGTAAGTAAACTATGCATAGCCTTGCATGCTGGACTTGGGTTATTGTGATAGTGATTAGCCTAATGTCTACAGTACAGCTTATTCTGTCAGAATAACATCATGGATACATGTGTATTTATGAAGTTTATATAGCATGACTGGATTGTGATAATGCATCACATATACAAGTTTTTCCTGTTAATCTCATAACAGTTAAATAACAAGGTGAAATCTGATCTGCTTAGGTCACCATTAATAGAGCATATTGGCATTAACTCCTAATTGGTAGTTGCTGTATACAGTTTGAAAGTGAGTTCAGAGTATAGTCACTGATACCATTTTAAAGTTTTTATTATCGGAGAGGCCACATTGTAATTGACAGTTGATATTGCTAAAATTCTTACCTCAGCTCTTAATCTGAATTAAGAACAGTAAAAAAGGTTGTTTTCTGGCCATAGGTTCAGATCAGACCTTGGAATCTCAGTGATAGTGATTTCGTGATGGATGGTTCACAGCCTCTTGATCCACGAAAAACTATTTTTGTTGGAGGTGTTCCTCGGCCATTACGAGCAGGTATAGTACATGTGTTGCAGCCTTTGGCATGTTGTACAATCAGCCTTATTGCTTTGGGAGAACACTGGGAGTTATTTCAGCAGGACATCTCAGCGCACGTGCACACACACACACGTATGTAGAGAGAGAGCATATAAACATATATTAGTGTTTGAAAAATGTAAGTATTGCTGATGCTGTGCAACTGTAGGTAGAGACAGGAGTACAAATAAACATGCATATTCAGTGCTTAAAATGGCAGGGGATTTAGAAAATAAAATCTACCTGAGTATTTGTTTTTCTACTTTAGTGGAGCTTGCAATGATAATGGATCGGCTGTATGGAGGGGTATGCTATGCTGGAATAGACACAGATCCTGAGCTGAAATACCCCAAAGGAGCTGGGCGGGTTGCGTTTTCTAATCAACAAAGTTACATAGCTGCTATCAGTGCCCGCTTTGTTCAGCTGCAGCATGGAGAGATAGATAAACGGGTAAGGGCTAAAGCACATTTTGTTTGTTCAGTGTCTTGTCTAGAAATGTCTTGTTTCCATGTAAATATCAGTGTTTCATTGTGAAGACTATAAATGTTACATACAATCGTTCTGCATGCTTAGATTTAGATTGTGCCATGTAAGCACAGCCCATGGTGCACTGGGAGGTAACCTAGAGGTAAAAAGCCTCCTTGAACTCCCTGGCAGATAGGGGGGTCATGCCGATGCCATACCCCTTCAGAGGGGTATAGAATACTCCCACTGCGAGGCTGTCTGACTCTAAAGGCTAGGGCAGAGGGATGGACTGAAGCATTCTTCAAAGAGGGAGCAGTTCTTGCTCTTTCCCCACCTCCACTGTGCACCAGCATAAAGGATAGGCAGAATCTGTTGCTGGGTGGGTGCGTGCACGCATGTGTGTGTATGTATATAGATAGTCAGAGGCAAGAAGGGACCACCAGATTATCTAGTCTGACCTCCTGTATAACTTCGGCCACTAACACCAACCAGTGCCTGCACACTAAACTCAGAAACTGAAATTAGACCGAAGTGTTAAAACTCACAGGAGACTAGACTGGTTATATACTACAGATAGAGAATAGGAGGGTCTAAGAGATGCGCCAATGCCAGAGAATTCCCTGCCATCGCAGGGGTAAGTGGCATAGACACAGTCCTGGCAACCGACACATCAGGGGGTGGTCACTTTGAATCTGATCTGGGGCAAATTCCTTCCTGACTCCAAATGTGAGCTAGAACCAGCTAGCAAAGCACCTGAGAGAGAGACTGATCCGTCCCATCTCAGAGCACTGGCCTACCTCATCCAGTGTCCCATCTCCAGCAGTGACCATCTCTGGTGCTTCAGAGGAAGGAGAACTAAAAAAAAATCACCCCACCCAACAACAGCAAAAATACATTGAGGGGAGGAAAAATCCCTCCCTGACCTCAGTAGGTGACTGCTGAGGCAAGAAATTTTGGGAATGTTCCCATAAGAGCATCATAGGAGTGCACTGTACAGCATACTGTCAATATTCTGGTATAGCCTCATAAAAACCCTCCCCACCTGCCTTAGCAGTTTTCTGTATTTTATTATGTCAAGTTAACTTTTTAAAGGAGACAATTAAAGGAGCACAGTTGTCCTCACTCTAACATACCTGAAATTAGTGTGCCAGTTGTATTAACACGGTGTGCACCTCTGCCTGTTATCTCTGCTTCACATGTAAGAAACCCAGTTTGGTCATCTGAAAGGTTTCAGTGTTCTGGACTATAAATGAAATAGACTTTCAGGTCATTACCGCCAGTTTTGGCTCCATTTAGTGTTACATCTCAGGTTTTTCTTTCTGCAGTTGGTTATTCTCTCATTTTCTTTTTGAAAAACTTTCCCTAAAACTCCAGCAGTCTCTCACCACTGTTGGATGGCAGAACTGCTCTTGTAATTTTCTGTCCACTCTGGGCTCAAAGTCTGTGCAGACAGGTGGTAGTCTTTCTGTGATTTGAGAATGGCACTAGGAATCAGGAACTCCTTTGTTCTAAGCTTAGTTCTGATATAGATTCCTTCTGTGGTTTTGAACAAATCACTTAAGGCCCAGTTGTGCAACCTCTGCTTGCATAAGTGAGAATGTGGGTGAGTAGTCCCACTGAAGCCCATGGGACTGTTCATCTGAGTAAGTCCTTGATATTATGAGTAAGGATTTTACAATCAGGTCCATCCCCCCGCCTCAGTTTCCCCATTTATGATAAAAAAGAAATGGGGGAATGATGATAGATGCTGGGAGATTCATTAGAAGAACTCTTTGAATGTACAAATGGTAAATAAATGCTGAATGGTATTGTTACTAAATAAAACTAAGCACTGCTAGACTTCAGAGATGAGCATCAAAACATTCGTATTCTTCCAGATATACAGTACTAGGTAACACAGATTGCATATTTGACCTTCTCTTGGAACCTGGAAAGGTTCTCCCCATTACTCCTTCACTTAAGAAAAAGGAGGCTACAGAGTGTCAATAGGATTTTCTTCCCCAGCTTTCTGTGTCTAACAATGAGGGTGGCAAGAATATAGTTGGCATCAGTTCACATCGTCCCTTCACATCTTCAAAAGGGAGCTTGTTGGCTCTGTGCTCACTTGTACTACTTTCTCAAAATGAAACTGGCAGTTCTGTTGGCTAGTGAAATACAGATTAAATTCTTGGTGGTGACTGGCTTCCTTTGGATGCAGGTGAGAGGAGGAACCACAATAGAGCTGGATGCAACTCCCTGAATCTGGAGCCTATTCTATCTTGGACCAGTCCCCAGTGTACTTTAGAAGCCTCTCTAAGCTACTACAAAATATGCCAGCTGGTGGGTCCCCAGTGGGTCATCTTTAGCTGGGAATTGCAAGAGTGTAGCATGCTCTGACCATGGTCCTTTCCCCTACCCCTCCTTGTTCCATATATAGGGATTGGCATGGGAACTACGTATACAGTAGTCAGAACTCTTCTATAGCAAAAGAATCCTTAGCTAGGAAGATCTGTGTGCTTTCTGCATTTTTTTTTCTGTGCCAAAGTGGCGCACAGAGGCTAGATTACTGCTCAGAATCTTCTCCTTGATGTCAGTTGTGTAATCTATCCTATTCTAGTCTCACTAATACTAAACAAGTAGATCAGTTACATCTCCTACTGCTGACTGGACTAAGTTGAAGTCCCAAAGCAAAACAAAAAACTCAATGTAACATTTGTTGTTAAAGGTGTGCATGAAACTCACAAATAAGTGGAAATATGGACTTTGGACTTGTCAAATGTTTGAGTGCTTAAGCTGCGATTTTAATGTTGTGTAAATAATTTACATTCCTGGCTGAAAGGGAATTTTGTGAACAATAATGCCTGTAACTATATTTAAAATAAATCCCCAGCATCCTCCTTTGATTTTAACATGAATCTGTTCACACAAGTGGTCGAACAAAACAAGTGGATTCACGCTTGTGCTGACAACTGCTTGTGCAACATTGATTTTCAGCAGCTAGTTCCTTTCTTAAACTGGCTCTCAACCGAAAACAGCATACATTGAGAGTATCACCTGCACAGTTGCTAAGTATTGTAAACTGTCTTGTTTTTTGAATGCAGGTGGAAGTTAAGCCATATGTCTTGGATGATCAGCTGTGTGATGAATGTCAGGGGGCCCGTTGTGGTGGAAAATTTGCTCCATTTTTCTGTGCTAATGTTACCTGTCTGCAGTATTACTGTGAATATTGCTGGGCTGCTATCCATTCACGCGCTGGCAGGGAATTCCACAAGCCCCTGGTGAAGGAGGGAGGAGACCGCCCAAGACATATTTCATTCCGCTGGAACTAAAAGATTACTGCAGTGCTCATATGCAGGCCTCAAAATAAGTGCACTCTTCTGTTATCCTGATCCCCTCCCCACCATCCCCCTTATTCAAGATAGCATGTCCTTTTGTAGTAGTCTGTAATTTAACAATAGTATAATGAAAGAGTGACCTATCATATGGGTATTTTGTAGAATCTTGTCATTGAAAACTGTATTGGGAACTCCTTTTCGTATTGATAACATGTTGCATGTAAGTTACATCCTCTTGTCTTTGGTATCAAGAGGACATTTACTTCATGCAATGTTTTCATAGAGGAGTGAAAAAAAGTTAAGAAAAGAGAAATGAAATAGAGTATTTTGTTTTTTTAATTAAATTATTGTTAATAAAAAACATAAGAATACTTTTATTAAAATAACCATGCAACAATAACACTATCAGTCTGTTCTGACGCTCCCCTCCTTCGCCCCGCCAAGGGAAGCCTGTTTTTTGCTTTTTCTTACAGTTAAATTTTACAGCAATGAAAGAAGCTAGCAACTGCCTAGGAAAGAGCATGTTTAAAGCAACAAAAATGCATGAGCAGGGTTGAAGCAGCATTATAACAATTATTTTTACTTATGTTAAGGGTATTGAGGCTGAATTTTTAGCACAGAATATATCTCACCATGTCTCTGACTTCCAACCACATCCAAAGTACTAATCAAATAGGCAGATCTTAGTATATTTTATCAAAACAATTACCTTTTAAAGGTTCCCAAATATAAAAGTTGGGTAAAATTACTACTGAGTGGAGTGTTGGGGGGGAGGGTGCACTTATTACTTTTCATTAAGAAGAGAGAGAACTCAATTGTCTGGTTACTGCCCTAGAAATCCTACCAAAGCTAGAATAATAACAACTGGTAAACTGGCATTTCCTCTCCTGAAGGACAAATGTATAGATTTTATTTTTGATGGTTATATATAACTCTATATCCTAATATACTAACATTCATCAGGGGCCAGCCTTTGCTCTCCATTTTGACATGAAAAATAAGATACCTCAAGGATATCACTGATTTTATCTAAGTTCTGGTATTCCACTGTATCACAGACTAAAAATTGGCTGCTAATTGGTTTTACTCTTGGATGTAAAGTCAGTTTTAATATCCTCTAACGTAGCTAGCTCTAAGGTAGAAAGCATAAATAGGACAAAGCTAAGTAGTCTTTAAGTCTGTTTTGCAGTGTTTGCTGAACTAATAAGTGGGTAAATCTGTGCAAAGAGGCATATGCCTATTTCTCTCTTCCTGTAGAGAGAATCCTAACTAAGAATTCTTTTCTTCAGAATTTAGCATGAGGAAATAAAGAATTACAGGTGTCTGAAGTACCAACTTTGCTAAGTTAATGCATGCTTTATTATAAACAAATTCCAGCTAGACAAGCATTAACACAATACATGGTAACTGAATGCTTAGGGATGAGGTGGGGGTTTTGTTTGAAATAATCTCTTGATGCCCTGGAAGGGGCATAGACTTCCAGACTTGATTTTTTAACTAATGCCCTGGTCAACTTTTAAAATGATTTGTGTAGCAGTGTGCAAAACAAACCAATCCAAAGGCAATCTTCTGAATTGTCTGACTGGCATGGTACCATCCTAGATTCTCTCAAACCAAAGATTTGCCTCAGCGCTACAGAAAACATCTACCCTGTGAGCCCCCTAACCTGCAAGATTATCTTTATGAGAAGCAGTTTTTATTTTCAATACAGGCTTTAATGAACTATACCTTAAGTTCCAAAGGTCAAAATGGAGACATTTGCTGTCTACTACTCAAGTAAAGAAAGGGAGCTGCTTTTAATGAAATCCCTGAAAATATTGACAACAGTAATGCAAATAGAGAGTGCTCTTGTGTAGATTGTCAGGGACTTTTTTTTTCTCTGAAGTCCATAATTATAGTTGGAATGTTGCTTTTAATTTTTTTAAATGCTTGTTAGATGGCTTGGGGTGTGCTATTGTGCCGATCCTACCCAGTAAACAGGTGAGATGGGTTACCATTACAAGAAATAACACTGTTTGAGAACTAGCTTTGAATAATAATTTTCCCTTTGTACATGACCTGCTGAATTTCGGTACAGTGTTTTTGTAGCTAACTTATTTTGTCATGCACATAATGTATATTTGTTATGCACTACTTTTGTATATCTTGTTTTTCCAACAGTGAGCATTTTTAGGCACACTTTTCACTGACGGGATATCTCTTTATGCAATACCTCAATTTTTCATATTGCAAAGAGTAGCTTTTTGTACTTTTATTACTGAGAGATCTTCATATACTTCATTTTTTAATATAAATAATTTTAATAAATTTTATTTTCTTATTCTGCTTTTTATACATTTCAGTGCTCTGCATACATTTTGAATTATGGATGTTGTGCACTGGCAATGCTATTTTAGAATCTGCAGAGAAAAGAAAGCATGTTGCTTAAACATCTTAGCCCAGCACCATGTATTTGGTGTACATATAATTTAAGAAATAGTATATGTAAAGTTGACAACTAAAGAAGAAAAAAAGCATGAAAGTGACAAATGAGTCTTTAGACCCTCAAAAATTAAATGCATAAATGTAGTGTAGAAATTTAAAAATAAAGTAACATCAAAATTGTCTACCGCTTCTTACTAAGTTTTTAAAAATTATACACAAATGCAGATGTTTTTGGTGAATGTTTAGCCATTTTTAATATTAATAACAAATTGATGTTAGGTGTTTGATGCAGAAAGGTGTCTGCTCTTTTAAATTATATTTAAAGAAATAAAAGCAAGCCTGCTATGTGGCAGGCATGTAATGTTAGTATGCATGACTAATGTAAGAAATTGTTATTCTACTAATATTCACTTGTGATTGTGTGACAAGCGTGTTTACAGATTATTTGGTTACACTTCAATTTACAGGGCATAAACAATTACATATATTACTCTGTACTTAGTGATTACATGTCCTTCCGATTACATGGGATTTGTAGTTGGAGTTACCATGTCACTCCAAACATAATTAACATGCAATTAGTTTACAAATCTTAGGGTATCACTTCAGTTTGCAAAAGGGTTAAGCCTGTAGTTCTATCACGCTAGCATGGCACTGGCCATGTATTTACAATGTAGTTACAGAGTAATTACATGGTTATTTTTGCAGTGTAAAATAAGTGTTTCTGATTACTTTATATGTAAAGGACCCCCACTGCTCCATGCTTTTTGGTATAGTATATACTTCTCCATACACAGACCTCTGCAGAATTCAAATTTGAAACTTGCAGTGAATGAATCTAGCGTTTTATAAGGATGCTGTTGGAAAGACTTGATAATTCACCCCTTTTGTTTTTGAAGAGTTAAAACCTTCTGTTAAAAGGTGATTTAAAACTTGAATGTGATGAATTGTGGCAAGTTAACTTCAAGTTATGTGCAATACTTATTTCAGACTTCTGGAAGATCTTTGCAGTGTAATTCTTTGTTTTTAATTGCAGACATTTAAAAATGTCATTTTCTACTGTTCTAGTAAATTCTCTTTCTTGCTGGTGTTTCTAAAGAAAAGAATCAGAAATCAATCTTTCTACTAATGTAAATTTGAGATTATTTTTAAAAAAAGGAATAAAAGAGGTTTGGTCATTTGCTTTATTTTATTATCTTATTTTAAAGCTACTGTGATTGATAGCATTGTAAGAATTGGGACAATATTGTATTCAACTGTTTTATTTTTTATATTTTTAAATTTTAAAGTATAATTAGTTTTTATAATTTTCATCAGATTTTTTGTTATATTTTTTTGGACGTGAAACTTTTAGCAAGTGGGTGTCTAGTTTTTACTAATCCCTAATATGTTTTTCCCCCAATGTATTGCTCATATTATCAGAAGGAAAAGTTATTTAAGTATGTCAGTTAATTGTACTACTTGGCTGAATTTCCATATAGTTTTTACTGTGTATGGGGAGGTTGTAGTATTTATTATAGCATTTTAAATAAGGGTAATTCATTTTTTATTAAAGTAATTTTCACATTTAAGTTCATATTTTTGTATGTTCTATTCTAAGTTATATAACACAAGTTACTTTTTTTTTTAAAGAGTTCATTTGTTGAAGTGCTAGTGGAAAATTAATGTTATTAAATAGTTTGCAAATGACTATTTATACCAGTATGCATATAATTTTTAAATATTTGTAATGTGAGATGTTGAATGAATAAAACTTTTAATTCAAATTTCTTCTTAACTTTTTTATTTTAGAATACTAAAAGCAGCAGCCATTTGTGGAAACACAGTTTTATTGTTTGGCTGGTTGAAGTTGGGTAGGGCCTGGAATGTGTTTTTGATGGAGTGTACAGACATGTCTGTGTATACAATGTGCTACATCCTTAGGGCCAAATCCTGCAGTCCATACTCAAGTCAAAACTTCTGTGGACTTAGAGCTTGATGCTATAGAGTGGTAAAAACTGCTGGTGCCCTCAATGAAATCAGCATGAGTAGAGGCTGCTCAACACTACAGAATCAAGCCCATAACTTGGGAGCATTGCCTGAGGAGGACTGCAGGTGTGAGCCATTTTGGATCAGGTTGTTCTCACAGCACAGTTAGAGGATAATCTTGAGAGCTGATTAGTGGTTATATTTTGTGAATCTGATGGTTGTGGAAGTGTGAGATCATTGGCTGGAATTTCATGTGACTTTGCAGTGACCCTCAAGCAGACTCAGCACCTCAATGTCTATTTTTATTTGTGCAGTCTTCAGCATGTAAACCAGGCTAAAGAGTAGTAGCCAAATGTTCAATCTCCTGCTTCCACTTGCTGCCTTTCTGCTAGTAATTAACAGGGACAGGGACAAAGACAAGCCCAGGACAAAGCAGAAATAATGGAATGTTAGGTTTAATTTTCAGCAAACTGGGCAGGCAACACATCTAATGAGGAGAACAGCCCTGAGCCATTGGCAATGCAGAGC
Source organism: Chelonoidis abingdonii (assembly GCF_003597395.2). Lineage (NCBI taxonomy): Eukaryota > Metazoa > Chordata > Testudines > Testudinidae > Chelonoidis > Chelonoidis abingdonii. The sequence continues at coordinate 91,495,602 of NC_133775.1, forward strand.
CTCAGAAGCGACTGTGCGGACCATGTCAAAAAGGCTTGGCCAAATCTGCGCTAGAGCCAATTGTGGTATGGACAGACAAAGGCCCTTGTAGATTCACCTCAACCCCTAACACTCTTTGAAGCTCCTTGAGGGGAAAAAGACTCAAGCTTTTTATAAAAAGCTTTAGACACTGCGGCAATCGATCCACTGGGGTCAATTTAGCGGGTCTATGAAGACCCGCTAAATTGACCACAGATCGCTTTCCCATTGACTCCAGTACTCCACCAGATTGAGAAGAGTAAGAGGAGTCAACACGAGAGCAACTCCCATCTACATAGTTTAGTGTGGACCCCGTGGTAAGGAGATCTAAGCTATGTCGACTTGAGTTATGCTACTAAGGTAACTCAAATTGCGTAGCTTAGATCGACTTTCCCCCAATAGTGTAGACCTGCCCTAAAATTTAGACATGTAGGGTTGTAGCTTCTATTATCTCTGTCTCACAAGGAACATTCTGAAGGAGCCTCACAAGGGATTTTAATTGGCACCACTTCAGCGCCCTGGATCCCCCAAATACTTAAGCATTCTTACTGTGCTAAGAATATCCAAACTTTAGAGAATCTGAATTGTCGAGTAAGGAAGTTGCTTTCCACCTCGTGGAACTATGCATTGGAATATGTGTGCATGCTTCCCAAGAAAATACAGAAACTCCCCAAAATAAGTGACTTATTTTGCCAGCAAAAGAATCAAATCCATGCCTTTTGTGATAGCTCTGTTCCCCACAATCCTACTCACTGCATGTAAATGAGCTGCTCATCTGAGCAATTAATTTCCTATAACATGATTTCGTTACCTAGGTTTCAATTTAAGAGGCTCTGTCCTGCCAAGTGCTGAGCATCTCGTATGAGGTACTGGGCAACTTTAATTTCCATTGGCAGCTGAGGCTGCTCAACACCCTGCAGGATTGAGGTCCACTCACATTGGCTTGAAAAGATGTGTACATAGGGAAAAGTTAATGTTTTTAAGCAATGTACTCTTTAAGCAAAGTTTTCATTAATAGACTTAATACTGAGAGACCCTCAACTAACTGGTTTGTCACCCATCCCCTCAAAACAGATGTTTTAAAGACAACAGTCAGCTGTCTAATTGGGTCATAAGCACAAATTTACAGAAAAATTTGAATGTCTCTTTAGTAATGAATTCCTCATTACAGCATTTCATGCCAGTCAAATAGTCCCAGACAGCATCAATCATGCTCTGGCATGTGACTTGGCTCTTTACATAAGTATTAATTATAGCTCCTTTCCCTTTTACTGTTTTGTTATGGACCAGAGGTGGCAACAAAAAAAAATGGTTAGCACACCAGCCTAACACCCACTTTCAAGAGAAAATACTCTTTTAGAAAGTGTGTGTGTTGTGGGGGAGGAAAGGGATGCTTTCTCTGCAAGTGATTTTAAAAAAAAAAATGTATAATGAACTTAAAGGAAGCTTAGTCCCTGAATGTGGACTTCTGTTATCTTCTGATGCTGTATCAGTAGTCTTCCTTCCCAAACAGCGTCTGTTTCATAGGAATTCATATGGCAAAGCCAGATGCAAAAAGTTATTGACTAGAATGGAAACACTGAACTAAACTGACTTTGGGGGAGGGGGGGATATTTTAGTTGTGATGTTAAACTTTGTCTTTAGCTCCTTCCATCTGAGCATCTTCAATTACTTTATAAACTTGCTGAACTAAACCTCATAGCACTCAGATGTGGTACATAAGCACTATTACCTCTATCATAAGGAAGCTGGCACAACGAGTTGAAGTGATTACCCAAAGATCATACACATTGCAAAATGAAAGTTGTCGCTTTTGCTATCTGTTGCTGAAGTTGACTTGCTCAGAAGCAGCTTTCTAGGGAAGCAGGATATATCAAGGTCCTTTTGAAACTGATTATCTCCTGAAACAATTAAAATGAAATATCATGGGCAGGCATTAGAAGGTGAAGATGCACATGATGATAGGTAGAACTCCACCACCACCTCAGCACATAAATCTTTGGAAAGTATTTTCCTTCACACAGACTGTTCATTGAACATAACAGTAAATCACATTTTTCTCTGGGATACCACATTCACTGACAACTGATATTTTTCCACATCAGTTGAGAGATTCATTTTGGAGGGGAAGACAAACCTATAGTGTAGATTTTCATCAAATGGTATACTTTTAAAAAGACTTTTTGCTGCCAGACTGATTGCTCAGAAGAAACTGTTTAGCAAATGTCTGTCATGATTCTTCAGCTGCTATTTATTCAGTGCTATGAAAGCCTGCTCAGACCACAGTCCAAAAAGCACACTGCTTCCCTACTGGAAATCAAAGATAAATAGCATCAGAAAGGACAGATGAGGGAAAAACACTGACATCTCTTCCAAGGTGTAAAATACGCTGATTGATATATAAACATCCTCCAGGGTGAGACTATACATGCAGCTGTCTTCAGTTGTAGAAATTTAATTTGGAAAAAAGACTGAATTGATTATTTAAATAGATTACATCCTAAATCCCCATTTAGAGGTGGTTCTGGAGAGAATCTAACTGAAACTAACCACTCTTTAATGCTGTCAAATATCACTTGCTTTCAAGGCAAATTGTAGCTTATGTACTTACTTTTTGCTTGGAATGGGAAGTCCTCTGATTTCTAAGTATTTTTATTTATTTATTTTTAAATCCATCACTGAGAAGATCGAGAAACCCCAGTACCCACCATGGCTATGGAATTGATGACAATTTTGTGCTCCCCTGCTGGCTTTATGGTAGTATTCTACTAAGATGCAGGGCTAAATTTATGATACTGGTTCAAATATGTTAACATAAGACGGTAAAGTTCCAGTGGGCCACTTTAGCTGTCTCTGCAAAACATGAAAATGTTTGTTTTTCCTGACTAAAAAAGAAAAATCAACCCGTGTTTTAAGTAATTTTAGTGGTTGTGAAAGATACTGGCTTGATAATCTGTGAGACTGAAGTCCTCTGGCCACAGAGCAGATCCAGAATAACACAGCTAGTCGGTATATAATCAACATGTCTAAGGGCTGCCCTGCCTTTGTGATAGATACCCCATTATGCAGGTGAAATAATTACGGCTCTGGTTTAAAAGCACCCCTATTCAGGGCTGTACTTCATTTTAAGCATGTGCTTACGTGCTGTCCTGTAGGTGAATAGGTGCATATGCTTTTAACTGCTTTCTTGGATTGGGGCCTAAAAATGTCCTTTTATTAGATTTATATTTGAAACTCAAATTTTAGTTTTGCAGGGCTCACTGCATATCTGGCACTTCTAGGAATGTTCATAGTATAAGCGGCATAGAATTGCCCCCAGCTTTGCTTCAGCAGGACCAGCTGTTCACAGGCAGATGCTGCTCTGTACACATTGGCGGAATCAACTCAGTTCTCCAATCAATAGCAAGAAAATTTGCTCAAAGGTCAGTTTTTCAAGGCGGTGTCTTTTTGACTAGATGTTGACAGCAGAACAAAGCGGTGATTGCTGTAATTTTCTTTGCAGAGCTAGCTTCTTAGACAGATGCTCCGCTCTGTTCTCTTTTGGCATCATCCTTATGTCATCTGAGAAATATGTGACCTGTAAGAATCTGAAACAGTACTGGGAAGACTTTTCGTGGTTAAACAAGGTGTATGTGGGGCTAAGGAACAAGTATACTCACTGATATTTATTACTGTTATCAAATGAAATCATCTCACATATCCAGTCAGATGTATTGATGGCACAGGTTTCTACACAACATTAGTCAGCAGCCAAGTTTGGGGCTGTGATCATGTCAGATGTCACAAGCTAAGAAAACTCAGACTTTTGGTACTTGAACAGAAGGCCCTGGAATACCGAGTATACTGCCAAATGTAGAGCTGGTGATTTAGTGATTCACATTCTGAATCTATAGCCAAGCACTGCTCCCAGGATAGTGTTAAGAATAGCTGTGCAGTGTTGTGCCTCTTGTAAAAATTAATTTGACCACTTGTGAGGTCACTGAAGATCTCATCACATTTTTTCCAAGACAAACAGTAATAAATCTTAGCACTCCAGCCCCCACAGATGTAAATGGAGGGAAAGCATCATTATCCTCACTCTGGAAATTTGGAAACTAAAGCAGAGAGAGGTTAAATACCAGTAATTTATCCAAGGTGTCACAAAGTCTATGATAAAATTGGGAACAGAACTGTAGTCCTGACTCTGTCTTCTGCTTTAACTAATGTACCACAGCTAGTTCCCTAAAATGTTAACTATGGTGCTCTAGATCAGTATCTCTCAATGACTTGGCCATGGACCCTGAGAGCTCCCTGACAATTTAGGAAGGTAGCAAGCTGGTTCCTATATCAAAAAAGTTGAGAAACACTGCCTTAGATATATTCAGTTTTGGTGATCATTTTGTCTGTCTAAATTACCCTGCTATTTCACTTGACTTTGGTATTCTTCCCTTATTATATTACTGATAGGCAGGCTTGGCAGAATTTGATATTTTTTTAAATAATATCTGTGTTCATTTTTAAGCATTTTACCAATTTTTATTGATTTAAATTTCCACAGTTGTGAAAAATTTATGGTGGTCTGGACAGTTATTTAATTACAGTAGATATTGCGATTCAAAAACTTCAAGCTTTATAACCATTAAAACACAAACTCAAAATCATGACAAAATATACCAAGTAAATAAATAGCCTTAAGTGAAACCAAGTTTTCAAGCAGTATTTTTCTTTGCCTATCTGTGTGTTTAGATTAGCGATGGAAATATTTTTTGTCAGTTTGTGTGTGTTTGGTGAAATCGACATTGACCAAAAATCTAATCCCTCTAAGCCTACCCATAAACGTCTAAACCAGAGATGTTAAACTTCTTGTGAGGTGAGGGCTGAATTCCAGTTTTGGTTATAGTCCATGGGCCCATTTATTTAACAGGAGATTTGCAGAAAGATCCAGGGTAGGTTCAGGCTTTTACATACTAAATAAACATTGTTTATTATTTGTTCAGTACCTTTGTCATGTTCAGCCTCACTTAGTGGGAAAATATAACCTTACCTCCCTTTGGCCAACTGCTAGTTCTGCCCTTTCTCTTCTTTCTCTGTTGTTTCTTCTCTTTCTTTTCTGTTGCTGTCTTTCTTTTATACCTATTGCTTTTCCTTTCCTACAGCAACTTCTAATTCCTGCCCCTTTGGATTCAGAGTCGCCCTTTCCCCTGTTCCATGAATAGAACTGAATGAGGCAAGGCTGAGCATCAGTGTCTTTATTAGGCTGAAGGCCTTGTCTACGCACCCATTTTGTAGCAGTGCAGCTATTTTGATTAAGGGAGTGATATATATATTTTTTTTTTAACCAGTATAGTTATACCAGTACTCCCCCTAGTGTGGATGCAGTTATATTGGTACAAAGGTGCCTCATACTGGAATAGATCATTCCCCTTCCCGTACGGGAATGGTATACCAGTATAAAACGGAACTCCACCTACACTAGGAGTTTGTACTGCTTTAGCTGGTACAGTTAAAATAGTACAACTTTTGCATGTAGAAAAGATATTAGTTCATGTTGTAACAAGATAAACCAGAAAAGGGGGGAGGGGTGCGCATGCGCATGCATGGGTGTGTTCTCACCTCTCAGAACTACTGTTTTAGACTGGCAACACTGCACTGGTTTACACTTGGTTCCAATATGGAAGGCTTTCTTCACAACCATGTGTGCTAGAAATTTACTTCAAAAAAATTAAAGCTGAGATTCTCCAGAATCTGTGTGTAACATTATAATTATTATTTGTATTACTGAAGTGCCTAGGAGCCCTAGTAATGGACTAGGACCCCATCATGCTAGGGTCCATGTAAACATGCAGTCCCTGCCCCCAACGATTTTACAATCTAAATCTAAGACAAGAGATAGCAGATGGATAGAGAGAATAGGGGAGTACAGGGGAACAAATGAGACAATATTGCTTAGGGAGTGAAATCTCCCATCATTGGAGATTAAGAGCAGGTTAGACCAACACCCGTCAGGGATGGTTTAGATCGGAGTTCTCAACTTCATTGGACTGTGACTCCTTTCAGACAATAAAAATTACTACACAACCCCAGGAGCGAAGCCTGAGCCAGCCTGAGCCCCTCGTGTGGGGGCCAAAGCTGAAGCCCATAGGCTTCAGCCACAGGCAGGGTCGCTGAGTTCTGATGTCCAGGGCTGAAGCCCTAAGGCTTTGGTCCCAAGCCAGAGCAAGTCTAAGCTAGTCCTGGTGACCTTATTAACATGGGGTCCCAACCCACTGTTTGAGAACCGCTGGTCTAGATAATACTTAATCTTGCCATGAGGGAAGGGGATTGTACTAAATGGCCTCTTGAGGTTCCTTCCAGGTTGATAAAACACTTTCTTACATTTGTTCCTATAGAAATAATTATTAGACCAACACCACTGACCAAGCTCAAAACTAGTGTGGCTATTGGTATTCCCTCTATGGAATATATGTAAGTGGCGGCAAACCTAAGCCTCAGACCCTAAACAAAGCTGCATCCCTGGTGCTTATAAACAGCACTCTGCTCTGCTGCTGCTTCAGCGAAGTTGATAATACAGCCTCCAACTAAAAGAGGATGAAAGAGCTCACCAGAGCAACTGTCTCCCAGCTGGATGCAGCCATCATGCTACATGGAGTCCATCATGGCTGCAGTTTGCATGCATATGTTAAACAACTCTCCACACTGCTATGACTCCTGCAGAAGAAAGATCCTGTAATCTTAGCTGTGGGCTTTCCCCACAAACACTGTCAAATGGTAAATAATTAGATGGAAATTACTTCACTGAAATTTTTTGGCTGAGAGACAGTGATCACAAAACATGGGAGTTTGCACTGCTCCTATATACATTAGCAAAAAGGTTAGTGAAAACCTATGCTGTACTAGAAACTTAGGACGGAAAAACAATGGTTAATAACTAAACTAATAAAGCCCCTTGTGAGGGAGGAAATATGAATATCTAAAAACAGGTTAGTTTTCCCACTTCTAGAGATATTGGGAAGCACACTCCCATTTTGCACCTGCAAAACTGTAAAGACTTTATATGGCATCAGTTTTGCCTGGAAAAAAAAAGCAGATGCAAAATGGGAGTATGCTGGATAGAGGTTTCTATCAAAATCAGTTTGCTTCTGGCAACATGTTGGTGGGAAGGATGGACAGAACTTGTCACATGAAGGATATGCATTGGAATCAGCAAAGATGAAAGAACAGCATAAAGCACAGATGCTGACCATACCATCCATTTGGCAAGCCTCTTATAACTGTCATCCACAGAACTACTGAAGGGACCATAGGAGGGATGTTCAGTTTGCCAGCTGGCAAACTGAACTCATAGGCACAAATATGCATCATCAAGTTTTCATGTTAAGTGTAAAACAGTTCTATAATCAAAATGGGTGCTACTAATGTTTATCAGTTGGGAGAAATGCCTGCTTACATGGCTTGGGACCCTTGTATATCAGAATCCCTCCTTATACTCTCTCACCAGACAGTCCTAGATTTGCACTCTGAGATCAGAGCATACTTCATGGAGCAGTCCTCAAATTTGGAATTGACAGAACTCAAGTTTGTTAACTCATCAGGAACTTTACTAGCCCTACCTGTCTGTCCGTCTGATGTGATGGGGAGGTTGTTTTTTTAAATTTATTGATAGTAGTTCAGCTGATAATTGTACTGCAAGCACATGATCTCATTTTTATTGTATGTGTATCTGGAGGCCATAATAATTGCAATTATCATGTGAAAATAAATATTTTGGGCAAAATAGACTGTTTCCACAGGTTGTTTCCTCTTTTTCATGCACATGTACACACATGCACAAAATGACCTTTATCTACAATGTATAAAATAGCAGAAAATCCTGGATACCTTGGGGAAGGATTTATTGTCTTTAATTATTTCATCCTCTGGTTCCCATTTACATTTAAATGGTGTCTTTTACATAGGTAAGGCTGCCATCTTGTGGAATATTTCTGACCAACACTTTCCTTTCAACTGCACTGTTTATTTTGACAGTCCAGGTGCTATTAAAATGGCCTTTAAAACTTAGGAATCATAGGTCTCATCCAAAATCCACTGAAGTCAATGTAATGACCTTTAACTTCACTGGGCCATGGATCAGGCTGCAAGAAAAACCAATACATTTTCAGCATATTTTCCATTATAAGTTTCATGCCACATTAAAAATACTATGGAAGAGTTTACCCAATATTGTTCAGTTTAACTTGTAATTTTTTTGTTCTTGTGACCAATTAAATGCCTCGACTCGCTAAGAAATAATATTCATTGGTATTTTCAAAATGCTTACATGACTAAGCAAAAGTCAACGGGATTGTGCTTTTATGTGCTGTTGAAAATCCCATCTGTTCTGGAAAAGTCTGATAAGTGGCAAAACCCACAACTGCATATTAGAACATTTTCAAATGTAAGAGATTCAGAATTGAATGGGAATCTTCTCAATACTGCATCATGCAACCTTTTGACCATGGTTGCACTGGGAATACCACACTTTAAAACAAATTTGGGCAGAAATCTACACACAGAGGTTAAATCTGTATTTCCACTTGTAGCTTGGGCAAATGAAAACTGCACTAATTAACAATCACAGCAGGCTAGGGTCAAATTTATTGGATTATACTGGTGAATTTTAACATTCTATAAATGCATCCACAGCAAAAAAGATGTCAGTTGATACCATTATAAATCAAAATATGTACATAAAATAAATCAGTATGTCTCCATGTGGTGGTAACATAAGAACCAGACTCAAGGTGGTGATAAACTTTGAACAAAGCCTTAAATAACATGGATCAGATTCAACCCTGCAGAATCTGATTCTGTCAGGGTGACCAATATTTTGACAAGTGAGTAAATTATGACTAGCTTTTCCATCAACAGCAGCAAAATGGCAAAGGTGGGTGTGTGGATTTTGTTGCTGCTCTGTCAAGTTTTCATGGCAGTTTTGCAATACCGCTTGTACTGAATTTTGCCCTTAGTCACCGTGATTCAACTGTGACCTGTTATTACATGCTAACACACTTGTTACCCACATACAGTTAAGAAAATGGTTTATTTTCTTGCGAATCTGCAAGCTATAGCACAGAACTCAGAATTGAGTCCTGTATGCAACTGATAAGCTCATTGTCCAGTCCCCCCAGTAGCACAATACAGACTCCAGTTCACCATGGCCTACTGCAGGCCACAGAGCTGAGAGCTGGCTCAGCGCAGGAAGCAGCTGTAACCCCAAGGTAAGTGCACAGTATAGCTACCCTGCCTCTCCCCACCCATCTGAATGGGCTTTCTCAAGGCCATCCCTCAATTTGTAATGGACTCCCCAGAATTCCAGCTTCCCCCTCTGAAGGGGACACTACCACTCCCAATGGTCTTCCCCCCCCACCCCATTTCCAATGGGTTCTTCTAAGCGAGTCACTCCCAAACCCAGCGGCCTACACCCCCCCCCCCCCCCCCCAATGGTCTCTCACTTCCAATCCTAGTGGGCTCGCCCAAAACAGCTCTCCCTCCCAAACCCAGTGGGCTCTTCCACGCGGGTCAGTCTCCCCCAATGGTCTGTCGCACGCTCTTCTCGGTTGGTTTGGCCTAGAGCTGTCCCCGAGCCCCGTGTTAGAAGAGCAAGCGCCCCCGCCTCAGATGAAGCCCCGTTCTAGCCGGGAGCGCATGCGAATAGTTTACGTGAACAGCTTCGGCACCCACCGCTGCGGCTCCGTAATCCAATATGGCGGCGGCCACAGGCGCCGTGAGGAGAAGGCCGCCGCTTCCGGTGTCGTAGACAGAGATATGTCCTCTACCGCTTTGAGCCGGAGGCAGGGGGTGCTGAGGGGCAAGGCGGGTGCCGTTCCGAGGGAAGGTTGCGGAAGCCCCTGGTTCCCAATCCCTCCTGGCACCGGTCCGGGGGGAGCTGCGTCGTGTGCTGCCGCCCAGGGACCGAGCCAGGGTGGCCAGGCAGGGGGAGCCCCCAGTCTCTGGGAGAGCGGGCCGGGGCTGCGGTGCACACAGAGCAGAGCCGGCGGCTGCGCGCAGGCACCCGGGAGCCCTGCCCTTGCGCCCGGCGCCAGCCAGCGATACGGTACGCGCCACCCTGGAGACGGGACGGGCTGAGCGCAGGTGCCCAGGCGGCGCTGCCTCGCGTGCCCGTGGGTTGGCCCGTCGAGTAACGTGGCGATGAGGGTCAGAGCCTCTGGCTCTTTGGTGGGTCGGGAGGCGCCAGTGTCCCCAACCCCGTTGTGTGGCCCGGGTCTTCCACACGCACTGAGGGACCCTCACCCTGCGCCAGGAGCAACAAAACTTGGTGCTGGGGGCGGAGGGGTGGGAGTAGGGTGACCAGATGCCCGATTTTGGGGTCTTTTTCTTATATAGGCTCTGATTACCCTCTACCCCCGTCCTGACTTTTCACACTTGCAGTCTGGTCACCTTAGTACCCTGGGAGGGAGACTAACGTTCTTGGCAGGTGAATGGAAAGTGACAACTCCCAAACACGCTTTTGTGCCAGACCCGGTGCACTGATGAATGGCGAAGCTCCTGCCCCCTGTCAGGGGTGAAGGCAGCTTTGTCCTCTGCCTGTTCAGCCTTCCACATTCCTCACCCAACAGAACAGGGACCCAGGGTCACTGAAATCCATCCCTAGGAGTTGGTGTGATCTGTCTTCATCTCCTGGATCCTCTCCCACCGTGCCTGGTAGACCCCAGATGAAATAGTGCGGTTGGAATACTCAAGCTCGCTTCCATGCATGTCTCAGTGTTATTTTTCTTTGTGTCTGGGCCCAAATGAGATGAGGATAGGTGTCCCTTTATTCACTTTTTAAAAAAAACTTTTCCTGATATGTTGCTAAAAAGATCAGTTTTGCTGCACAAAATAAATTGGAATGGAAATTGAGAACTTGTCTCAGCTCTCAAGATGAGAGCATGGACCTTGAGGAAGAACTGGGAGGCTGTTTCTTAATTGTACAGAACTGTTAACCCTAGGAAGTTAAAAACCTTTAAGGATGATAGATCCAGATTATCCATTACTTTGTATTTCAGAAATAAAGACAACAGTTCTACTAATTTATTATCTAGTCTATTATTTGATAGCACTTATCACCAGTAAGAGCAGTTAATAGAATTTGTGAGAAAGCTCAAATTAAGTTGAGTACAAAGGTGAAATCTTCATTGAATATATTTGTCCTGGTCTGCCAAAATAGTTTTAGTACTAGGAGCAAGTGAGATATCAGACTTCAGTATCACAGTACTGATTACCATCTTCACTTCAGCTCAAACAGGATTTTAGTGGATACTGTCAAGAAAAATGAGAACCAATGGTATGTCACCTGAATGCCTGTCTACACTTTCAATTGTTATAGAGTATTAATCTCTTTCTTAAGCAGCTTGAGATATCAGATGTTAATAATTGTAATGGAAGAAAAAACAAGGTGATAATCAGAATTATGTGATATGAAAATCTGCCAGTGCCTGAAATGAATACTGTTTAACATGGAAGGATGGAGAATCCTCACTAGTTTGATACATTCAAGCTCTTTTAATTTTTCTTTTAGGTGGGCTTCAAATGAATCAGGCTGATAAGTTTGGATTCCCTTTCACTTCTAAAGTTGTTAATAAAGTAATAAAACGGAAAAAGGAAAAGGTATAAAATATGGGACTAAAATGAATGAAAGCATTAGCATTTTAAAAGATAAACTCCTGCTTGCACTGTATATGTGTGTAAGAAAGAGTGGGCGTGAGAGATGCAAAAGGATGAAACAATACTCTAATATTATAGGAAGTTTCACTAGTAGGAATGAAAAATAGCATTATCTTCACCCTTTTAGAGTTTAAATCTGCAAGATCTGAGAATTCTGACCCCAGTCCAGGGAAGCACTTCAGCATCTGCTTAACTTGAACACCAGTAGTTCCTTTGATTTAAATGACCCTGACCCAGCCAGGGGTGGCAGGTTTGTAGAAATTTTGGTGGTGCCCAGAATGCCCAGAGCCTGCCCCCCGAAGTTCCACCCCCCACCTGCCAAGGCTCTGGGAGGGAGTTTGAGAATGGGAGGAGTGTGTGTGGGAAAGAGGTGGAAGTTCAGGCTCTGGGAGGAAATTTGGGGGAGGAAGGTTTGGGACCGGAGGGTGAGGTGGGAGTTGAACGCTTATCTGAGGCTCCTAGGCAGGGTGGGCCAGGGGGCTTCTGTGTGCTGCTGCCCCCAGCCACTGCCCCTGCAGCTTCCTATTGGCTACAGGGGCACTTGGGGTGGAACACACCCACCCTGCCCAGGGGCCACCAGCCACGTGGAGCAAGCAGGTAGGAAGCCGCTCAGCTCCTCTGTGCTGCTGGTGGCGAGTGGGGACCCAGGAGATTTTAAATGGCCCAGGCAATGGGGGGCGTCCGAGGGCAGAAGGTGGGGCCGAGGCCCGGTGCCCAGGCACCACAGACCCATAGAACTTGCTGCCATGGACCCAGCAATGCTTTTGCTGGGTCAGGGTCAGAATGCACCACACCTTGCTGGATTAAGCCCATAAGTGCCAAATTCTGTCCCTACTTATATATTTTAGGTAATGGGGTTGCTTAGGGAAGAGATAAGTGAGAGCAACGTTTGGCTATTAATATTATATTAGTAGAAGTGCAAAATTACATTCTATTTCACAAATGTATTTCTGGTACTGTTGACTAGTTCACCCAATGCTTGACGTTAAAGAGACATTTTTTAAATTGTAACTCATGAGATTTACCGTATGTGAGGTACAAATAACCAGCTATAATATAATACAGTAATGTCACAGATACATGATTTAAAACAAGGAGAAAACTGACTTCAAAGGTGCAGTTAACACTTGCTACACTGTCTCTTCTAGTTCATTAAATAGTCTCCAAGAAGAACAAGGAATACATTTTACATTTTAGCAGTGAAGCTTGAGGAAGAAGGAATTATTAGATTTAAACCAGTTTCACAGTGCGTGGTCCAAATATCACCATAACTTTAGCATGTTATAGCAATTTAGATCCTGTAATCTCCTATTTTTCATGTGTTAGCAAATCTGAATTTGTTAGTACTTCCGTTTTGGTATTTGTTATGATCCCAATTTGAAATGTGCCAGTTACAGAGGGAATTTTGTACATTTTTCAACTGAAAAGGTCAGTAGATAACATAAAAGTAATTAATATTGATATATCAGAACAGGTCAGGTCATTGTCATGTTGGAATCTGAGTGCTACGTCTAAATTGTACTTCAGGCAAGGGACTGGAAGGGAATGTGCTTGACCCCCACTGGGGAAAAGAATCGTCTTGCATCTCTCTCATGTATTCCCCTTCTGACTGACCCTGAAGAGACTTTAATGGCCCCAGAAGGAGTCACATCCAGTTCTCCTCTGGAAGGACAGGATCACAGGTGCTGGGTAATGAGAGATCCAGGGAAGAAAGGGTGAATGGATTATTCCTCTGTATTTTTCAAACACTGATTTTAGACTTGTTAAATGTGTTTATGTTCATACATCTAGTCAATTACTAGAGTTGCAAACAAAGCAGATTGACTGCCCTTGAATGTTCAGCACTGGAAAATTCAAAATCCTATTTGAGAGGAGATTTTAAAAACAAACTTTTTGACACTGTTCATTGAGAATGTTCTTCCTTTATTTTTAGTCTGAAGTCTTTCGTGGAGTGTTGAAAATAATTTCAAAAATGCTTGAAGAAAATGAAAAATTTAGAGGCAGACTGTTGACTTGCCGTCAGTTTAATACTGAAGGTAGGTAATGAACCAATAATGTATTGCATTAGAGAATACAAATAGGTTCTTAATACATATGCATTGATTTAAGAGCTCCAGATTTGGGGTCCATTAAATTGTTACTTTTGGGTGATATGCTTTCACAACTCACAAATTATGGATTTTATTGCATACTTGGTCATTGTTACCTATGTTTGAACTTCCCTCTGGTTCCATTGAGAGTCTTGTAGTAAGTGTGTGTAATTGGAAGGGGGTGGTGGCAGTAGCTCTTTACTACACTGTACAATAAGAAAAACATGAATGTAAAAGCGAGCAGAGTCTGCGCATTTTTATGACCATGTAAAATATGTAACGAAACTATTGTTCACAGATGCCTGTACTAGTTAAAGGAAGTACTTGAAGATGAATAATTTTTTTTTCACCTGCAGTATAAAATTGGAAATAGTTTGACTTTATGTAACTCATAAGTAAATTAGCTCCCACATATGTGAATTATAACCTAATTTAACATAACTAACAACCTTCATCCTCAAGTTGTGGCCTGACCACAGCTATTTCATTAGTGGAAAATGAGTCAGGAATTAAAACTGACACACTGAGTAGATGCAACTTCAGTTAGAGTTCTTGTAGCTGCTACTACAATTTAAGGCAATACAGTATATGCTTAACAAACAAAATTGGAATTTCCGGCTTGTCAATTTGATTAGTTTTAGGAAAGAGAATTTACCAATCCATTAAATATTATCAGTTAAATTAAAAGTGGCATATTCTCTCAGTGTGTCTGCTTAGCTCACATTAGTATTAATAGAAGTTTTTCTCATGCTCTGAGGACAGGGTATATACTAAAATAGTTGTAAGCCATTGTTAGTGGCTTCTGTTAGTAAACCTTTGTATATTTTATCTATATGAATTTTACACATATATGGTTCCAATATATGTTTATTGCTTATTTGTTTGCCTTAATATAATGTACACAATAAATATACAACTGTAGGATTGTATTTGACTTATGCCCACTGTCTCTCCTCTTTGCAAACACATGTAAGTGGGCATTGAATATGGGAGTTGGACAGAGGTCAGGCACAAATCCTCTTTTCCGGCCTTTGCATTCCCTTTCTGTGGGAGGGGTTTTGGCTGGAAGATATTTGTTGTTGTTCCATTGACCATGTCTGTGATATCTCCATCTTCTGTAGACTTTCCCTCAAGGCCAGTGTAAAGCTGTGGACCCCATACATAGCTTTTCCACACCTTATCCCTCCTTTTCTCACCTGAATCATTGTGGGTGTTCATTTGCACAGCCTTTATTTGGGCTGAAGGATTTGGCACTTATACAAGAAAAATATCTTCCCTAGTTTAATTTTTTTAAAAGATGTCTTACATAACCAGAGAGAAGGAGAAACTGAGCATGCAGTAGAGCTTTGGGACACAGTCATATGTTAGAGAAAGATCTTGTTGGACTTAGAACCTTTTAAAATTAGGGCTGCTAATTTAGTCTTCCATTTGTTAAGGGGATGGTGCTATGAACTTTCCCAAGAGGCTTGTGTTTATTTCAGGAATGAAGGGACATGGGCTGTTTACTTCTCACCTGTGTTTTCAGTTGCTTGTCTCTTTTATCATCGGGGGTTAGATAAGATCATTTATCTTTAGGTATAATTTGCATCTACCAAAACAAACTATATGCTATCCTCAGTCCTAACTGCAACTTGTTTTTCTTAAGCTTTAATTGTGATTCTCATTAAGCCATATTTAGTTTAAATTCTTTAACCCTAATACCTCCTTTTAAACTAGCAGATTTTGCACAATATTGCCTCAGAGCAATAAGTCTCCTATTGATCTAAATTTTTCATTAAACAAATAGCAAATATACATTGAAATAACTCTGACTCAACTAGCTTCACTTTTGCTTTACAATTTTTTAAACTAGATTAATACAACTAACAAATTAATCTTGCATTTTATTATCTCTGTGGTTAGTTTTATTGAAAGATGAAAGTCTTTTGCAGTTTTAATGCTACATATTTCTTCAGTGGAAAACTAGCAATCAGAATCAGATACAGTACAAATGAAAATGATGTCACTGTGCTTACACATTGTATTCTTCCATAGGCAGTGATGTGAACCAAAGCTCACAAAATGAGGCTTCCTGCATGGACGGAGTAAGTAGTCAGTTAAAATGCCAAACAAGTTCAAATGACAAAATAAGTTTTTAGTAAAATCAAAAATATATGCATAAAGATATTGTTAAAAGATACAAAAGCATGACATTTTTATAAAATACTGTAGTCTATTAAATATAAAGCTCAAATATAAATATTTTAAGGGTCTGACCCATGCTTGGGAAGAGGAGTACGAGTATCAGCCACCATCAGCAGCAGTGCATTATACCTCTGAAAGACTGCGAAGCAGCTCTTGCTATACCTTTTACTGCCTGGTTCATTTCTGCCAGTGTGTGTGGGTGGCAATGGCTGTGACCCATTCTGCTCAAACCCTCTCTGGGACTTCTAGTTTGCTGGTGGTGCTTGCAGCCACCCAGCTCTCTGATGCTGTTTATACATGCCCCTGTGCAGGAGCATGGGAAGGGTTTCATTGAGCTCTTTCTCTTTAGTGCACCGATAGAGTTAGCTATATCGTGTAATAAATATGGGTCATTGTACTTTTTAAAGATCTGCTGAATCACATATTTTAAATAGATAATTGAAGTGCAGAAGCCAAAACTGTAGACATTTTGGAATTACTTTGTTTTACATATTTAGGCTCACTAAATTAATATGAGTCCTCTCTTCAAGGATCAGAGGGATAGCCATGTTAGTCTGGCTCTGTAAGAAGGAACAGAGAGTCCTGTGGCATGTTATAGACTAACAGACATATTGGAGCACAAGCTTTTGTGGGTGAATACCCACTGCATCAGACGCATGTAGCCGTATGGAGTGGAAATCCATCTGACATGCATCTGACGAAGTGGGTATTCACCCATGAAAGCTTATGCTCCAATACATCTGTTAGTCTAAGGTGCCACAGGACTCTTTGTTACTCTCTTCAACGAGTTACCTGGTATATAAATATAAAAGTTAAACATTATCAAATGCCATAGTATGTAGTATCAGTATTTTGAATAACGTAAGTGCAGTGTCATATAAAGATGTATGTTTGTTTTAATCATACTATTCGGCTCATCAGTTAAATAGATATAATTCTAAACACAGTGGACTAGACTGTTGGTCTGATCTAGCTCTGTGTAGTGCAGGGTCTGATTGGAGGGGGTGCACAATGACTTTACCATATCACTACACCCCTCTAATAATCTATTCTTAATTCGGAATGCCCAGAGGTCAGTTTGGCTGTGCTGCAACTTTGAGCAGCCTCAGAGTTGTTCTAATTTGCATCTGTCTATAATAGCTTCAAGGGACCATTCCAGTAGCCAGTGATTACAGGAGCACTCCGGCCATGCTATGTTTCTCCAAATACAACCCCTACTTTGGGGGCTGTGAAAGAGTGAAGTATAGGGATAGCTATGCTGGTTTTATAGCACTGGAGGATTTTAATACCAGGGGAGACCTCAGCAGGACACTTAAACCATATTTAAATATGTTTTGTGCTGCTGGAACATTGCAAATGAGACATAATGGGGCTGGGGATCAGAACCAATATGTATGTGATAAGTCTCTTTATTGAACTGCAGCATTTTTAGAATTCTCAAGTGTAAATTAAAGGAATCTGAATAAAGCCGTTAGCATTTATCATATACTATGTAACTAATCTAACTGTTGCATGTATTTTTATATTAAAAGAAATTGCTTAAGTTTTGTCATCTTTTTTTCTTTAGGATGAGTCCATCTTCGGATGGGTGTAGCAAAGAAGTAAATGAAGATTCAGTTTCAAGTGTTGCATTGAATTAGTGTTCATTTTAGATCTGATCTAACATCCATCTGACATTAATGAAAAGACTGACAATGATTTCAGTGAGTGTTGGATCAGAGTATATAGTTTATCTGTCTAGTATTTTAGCTTGGAGAGCTGTCTTTTAATATGGGTTCAATTAAAGTTTTCAGTTAGAGAGTGTTGTTTTGTTGAAATCCTTATTAAGCATAATATATCACTTAGTCATTGTTCATTTTTGCAGGCTTTTTAATGAACATTATAGTGTGATGGTTTGCATTCAAAAGAATAGTAATATTTTATGTTAATTATATTATGAATATATATATATTGCATAATCAGCAGCTTGTCAGAATTGTTAACAAACGTGTTTAGTAAAATAAAATTTCATACAAGATATCTGTCTAAAATGAATGAACCACTTGCATTCTATTGATTTAAATATTTTTTATGATATTATATTAAAATAATGTACAATCACCCTTCTGTTCATTCATCCATTAATACACGAATCTCAGCAATTATTTCAAATAAGAATCCAGGTGAATCCTCTCAGCCTCATCATTCATCATCAACCACATAAATGTATTGTTTATCTGGGTGTCCTTAATAGTAACATGAGGTGATTTTCCTGTGTCATAGAACCTTAAACTTGGAGTTCTGATTGACTAGTGAAGCCTTTTTAATTGGTGAATTGTGTAAATGGAACAAGGAGATTGCAAAAATAATTTTTCTGTATGTGTATTTCCTCTCTATAGATAAAACATTTATCTGTCATTCTTAGACCTTTCTTGTTATTATGAAAGAACAGTTTTTCATTTCAAAATGTCTCAGCATTTGCAGATATAATGACTAGAATTTCAGCAGCACTGAGCTTTAATAACATGCTGATGGTTGTATTATCAAGCAGCAAAGCACTTGGGAGGGTTTAAGCTCAGTTTTCCTAATGATAAACTACAAGTAAATAACTAGACTGTAGCTTTTTGATTGAGTACTCTGGCATTAAAGTTCTCATTATGAACAGTGATTTGTTGTAGAATAATATTTTAATGTTACTCAAAATAGTTGACATTTCAGCTTGGGGAAAGAAAAATATTCAGATGAGCACATGATCATTTTTTCAGGAAGAGTAAAAGTTTGGTCCCTTGATATTTGCTAATTACGCATTGGTGTTGTAGCTGTGTTGATCCCAGGATATTAGAGAGAGACAAGGTTGGTGAGGTAATACTTTTTATTGAACCAACTTCTGTTGGTGACTGAGGCAAGCTTTTGAGCTTACAGAGCTTGAAAGCTTTCCTCTCTCATCAACAGAAGTTGGTCCAATAAACGATATTACCTCAACCATCTTGTCTCTCTATTTGCTTAATAGACACGTAGGGTCAGAATTTTTTTTATTGTTTATGAGTTGGTCATTCTATTTCTGCAGTTCTGATAATATGAAAAGCTGTATGAAGTTTCTTTAATGTAAATAAATCCCAGATTGTGAGCTCTAGAGTTGAGGTTATTTCTGAGTAAACTACTACTAACAGTTAGCATTCTTAGTGGCCCAGACTGAATGGGCCCTGGAGATTAAACCACTCTTTTCACCTTTATGATTGGTCTTTCTTGGGGAGGAGAGAAATATATTAGCCTGGTAATGGGAAGGAAGAATGTCTATGCTATTCATGTTCTTTGGATAATAAATACAGGCTTCAGTCTCCACAGCTGTGCTAAATTGACTTTAAAAGGAAGAAATTACACTACATAACAATAGACCTGAGTCTTCACTATTTTGCACTTTGTGTAGTCATTTATACCTGCCTGAAGTGGGTGTAAATAGCTGCTGTTGTTATCTCCATATTGCACTCATTGGGCACACGTGTAAATGACTACGCAGGCTGTATGGTTGGGGAGAATCAGGCCCAATGAGACAGATCGAGTCTTTTGCTGGCACAGGTGTCAATTCAGGGACCGGAGGAATGTAGTTTGAACCTGCCCTATTCAGGGGCTGTTGGGGTGAGCTAGTTTAGCACCCAGTATTATATCCCAGTTTTAGTGTGGCTTCTATGGATCTTTACAGTGACACTAAACAGCCTCTCTCCCTTCTCTGGCATCCCTTAACAGTTACCCCAGAAAAGAGAAGCAAATGCCATTTCACCTTGTTGTTTCTGGGTAGGAATAGTATTTTTCAGTTTTCTTTTCAAACTACAAATCAGTTACTTAGACTTTTTAATAAGAAATCTAGATTGGCGTGTGCGCAGTGCAAGGTGATATATGAAATTGTGGGTAATTATCCATATTTGTGTATTGAAAAGCTTGATGCTTTGTAAAAGTTAGCAATTTGTCTTAAGGTGGTATAATTCAGGGGCTATGCTAGTGCAAATGATTACAATAGTTACAGAGCAATTGATCAGTCTTTTGCATTCCTGAGTGAAGTTAGTGGTACATGTCTGTTCTGGCTACTAGGGTCAGTCAGCAGAATTCCTCTGCACCTCCATACATGATCCTACAGCCTGAAACCCAGTCAGAATATTAATACTTAGCCATAATGATGTTAGTTTAAAATGAACATTGTTAGCTGTTTGCTGATTATTTCAGCAGAAGCATTCAGCTGTTATGGGATTTTGAGCAGACTTTAGGACTGTGAGCAGAGCTTGCGATGTTAGACAGAGCTTGACTAGAATAGCAAGGTGATTTTCAGCTACCCTGGACATTAATATACAGTGAACCGTGCATTTAGGGAAACCTCCAGTAGGCAACCTCCCTGTTTTAACTTTTAAGTATATCCTCAAGGCTTCCAGTACATTTTGTATGACCTCTAGTTTAGCAAGCGATTGAGTTTTGTTGCTCCTTTCAGAGGTGGCTTAAAGCTGATTTAGCAGTGTATGTAATGTTTTGTGTATGGGTAGGTCCTGCAAGTATGAAAGAAAACAGGAACCAACTATTTATAGTTCTTATAAATATGTTTGCAATAACATAAGCAAAGTTTGTCATTTGGCTAGTATTGTAATTGCATACGTATTTCTGTAATTATGATGATAGGATACTGGTTGCACAGTAACCAGGACAGCATTGCCTTGATTTGTTGAGCAGAATAGGTTTTGCACCAAACTATAGTAGCAAATGAAACTCTTTTTAAATGGAAGCTTATATTCTGGGGAAAAGAGAAAAATCTCTGGAAGAGCATTAAACCCAGTGAGATTTTTTCATAAGTATTCGTAAGCAATCACTAATCAGTTGGTGACAGTGCCATGGAGATTCAATCTGATGAAGACAATGCATGTATGACAGTTTTACTTCTGCCATTGTAGCCTGTAAAAATCAATACATATGTTTACATTTTCATTTGGCAATGACAAAAGATAAGGACACCTCTGAGGAAAAGGGAATTATTATGCCTTGATCCTGAAAGATGCAGAGTGCCTCCTGAGGCCTGAGAAATTCTGAGTGCTTTCACCTCCCATTGTTTTCAGCGCTTCTTAGAACTGGACCCTTTTGCTTCTTCCACAGTGTATGTGACATGTCAATGAGATGCTCTGTTGTATTGCGCTAAGTGTGTCTGAGTAAAATAAGTGGTTTTGCTCAATTGTGGATGTTGCTGGGTTGATTATGAACGTGGCTGATTTGTGCATGTTATTGGTGTTCATGATGAGAATGAATAAATTTTAACTATGAAAGTGTGGAAATTACCGCACATTTGGCATTATTGTATAGACAAATAATGGAGAGAGATTACAAGAACAGAACTGTTGCTCAGAGGTTCATCAAAGCACTGAGAAATGCTGCTTCTCCTCCAGAATGTTGTCATCTATATTTTAAAGTTAATCATAGAATATCAGGGTTGGAAGGGACCTCAGGAGGTCATCTAGTCCAACCCCCTGCTCAAAGCAGGACTAATCCTCAACTTTTCTTTTTTTTTGCCCCAGATCCCTAAATGGCAGCCCCCCAGGATTGAACACACAACCCTGGGTTTAGCAGGCCAGTGCTGAAACCACTAAATGAACATTTAAAATGGCTACTATTTCTGCTTTGTGTTTTTCCTTGGTGTCATTATGTGTGTGACAAGAAGTCAGCACTGTTGCTGTAATTTTGCATGCTGGATGAAATGCTCCATAGTTGGGACCACCACTAGATAAGCCTTACTTAAAAACATGTACACCTCTACCCCGATATAACGCTGTCCTCAGGAGCCAAAAAATCTTACCGTGTTATAGGTGAAACCGTGTTATATCGAACTTGCTTTGATCCACTTGAGTGTGCACCCCTGCACCTCCGGAGTGCTGTTTTACCACATTATAGCCGAATTCGTGTTATATCAGGGTAGAGGTGTATATTTACTTTTTACTTTACTTGTTACATTGCATTTAAACTAGCGGTGTCCCTTAAACTAATTACAAAGTAAATCTTCCTGACTATAAAACTGAGTAGGCTGTGGAACAAACTGCCAAGAAAAATGGTAGAAACTCCATCACTTAGGATGGTTACACTAGACTGGACAAAACACCGGGAAATGTGCAATAGGGAACAATCTCTTAGCAAAGCTTTCTCCATCTATAACATCTGTGGTTGAAGAGATCATTTTAACAGAAACATTCAACTATTCTGGGATTATTATTTTGCTTACATGCTGAATTACCATTTATTTCAGATAGAGGGCCAATTTCGTACCTGGCATAAATCCATTGACTTCAGTGGAATCAGAACAGGGAAGGGATACATCTGCCTCCAAAAGTTCTGTATTTCTCACCTTGTTTCACCTAGCCTCTTGAATCCCTTTCAAAATTATTCTGTGTGGATGATTTAGAAGCAAAACTAATAATTCAGCAGAATGCTCTCGTTTTTCCCTATGATCTGTCATGTTCTGGCTTGTCTGAAGTTGCTCTACTTTTTCAAGATACTATCCTTGGGGTGCAGAATTGTTGTTCTTCAGCTCTGAGTTCTACAGTCGTTTTTCCTTTTCCTCTCAGTAATTCCTGTTGCCTGTCCACACACGTCCAAACTCTTCCATTGGTCTCTTCTGCTCCCAGATTTCCAATATATATTTGATGGAAATAATATTGCTACATAAAGTAGTGTGCACAACTGTGAAGAAAATGCATTTGTGCATGAAATATATTTAATGAAAAAGAAAATGTGCTTAAACATTAATATATCATAGACCATGGGGGAAGATGGAGATTGAGAGTAGAATGATTTATAGCTTGGGACTCTTAAACTGTGTAGAGGTTGGGCTATTTTGTAGCTATCACAAACTTGTTGACAAGTTGCAGAAATTAAAAATATAGTGAAATGCTACATCTGAGACCCAGTTACAAATTTTAGGCCTCTTTAGTGTTAACTGGTAATGAAAGCAGTAATTCTATTCTGATTTGTTTAGCTGGAAATAGAAAACAATAGACTCTAAGTCTCTTATTAAAGGAATAAAAAGGGGCACATTTTCTGTTGACAGAAGAATTGTCTTGTGTACCCATGGAATTTCCTGTTGATCATATTGCGGCTTTCTCTTGTTGCCAGTCATTGATCTGCTTTGTGTGGGTAGAAATGTTAGGCCACGTCTACACTACGGGATAATATCGAATTAGCTAGAATCGGTTTTATAAACCTGATATTATAAATTCGATTTCATGCGGCCACACTAGGCACAGTAATTCGGCGTTGTGCGTCCATGGTCCGAGGCTAACGTCGATTTCTGAAGTGTTGTATTGTGGGTAGCTCTTCAGCTTTCTTTCCGTAGCTATCCCATGGTTCCTTTCAGTCTCCCCCGCCCCTTGGAATTCTGGGTTGAATCATTTTGTCGCGGGTGGTTCTGGTAAATGTCGTCAGTCATACCTTCCTCCAGGAAACATCAGCTGACAATCCTTTCGTCGCCGTTTTTCCCTGGATTGCCTGCAGGACACCATAGCACGGCAACCATGGAGCCGTCCAGCTTTTTTTTCCGCACCGTATGTGTACTGGATGCCGCAGACAGAGAGGCGATACTCCAGCGCTACACAGCAGCATTCACTTGCTTTTGCATAATAGCAGAGATGTACCAGTCGTTCTGTACCGTCTACTGCCGGAGTAAACTGCATGAAATGACAAGTTATCTCTCTCCTCTGTACGTGTGCGCTGCTGTCATGAGTGCCCCTGGCTGAAATCGGCCGGGGGCGCAACGGGCAAAAGCAAAATTGGGATTGACTCTCGAGTCAATCCCCTCCCTTATGGTTTTCAAAAAGAGTCAGTCCTGCCTAGAATAAGGGGCACAGTGTATTAGAGGACCAGTTGTAAGGGACTGCGGAGATTTGTTACGGCTTAGCTAGGGCTGATCGCCTTCTCAAGGACAGGTTATTAAAGCTTTAGCGGGAGGGGAGAGGAGCGGATACTGCTCTTCACTGCTGCAGCATTGCATCTACCAGCAGCATTCAGTACACATAGAGTGACACTGAAAGAAGTCAAGAAACGATTTCTTTCCCTTTTCTTTCACGTGGTGGTGGGGGGGAACATATTCACTCTGTAGTAAAATCTGTAAGTTACTGTTTGCTTTGTTGTTTTCAGTTTGCTTTCCCTTATACTGCTTTAATCTTGCTGACAGCTTTAAAATGTCAATTTTCTATGAAGCACCCAGTTTTATAAGCTTATTACTGCTATTTCATATCTATTTGTGCAGATCAGAGTTGCTGATTTTCAAAGAAACATTTTCAAATGAAAATGAGGCTTTTACACTTCCTAAGTAGCCACAGAGATTTCCTCTGTCTTTTCGGAGGAAATTCTGCAATTTCTCTTTATCAGGTTGCCACATTTTTCAGATGATGGCACTGTGCAATTTCAGTAGGTGCATTCTCTGTGTATAGTCACAGCCATACCTGTTTATTTTTAGTGACAAAGATGTTTTTCACCTGCCAGTCCTGCAGAACTAAGGCAGAATGAGGGGTTCTATTCTGTCTCATATATCCTCAGCATAATTCTTTATTTAGTTCCAGTCAGTTACCTATGGTATTGCAAGGTATAACTTCTTAGAATTTAATAAACAAAACTATTGGTTAATGCACAAGAAAGAGTGGAGTACAGTATGCCACCCCTTATCTGTGTTGGCCCTGAAGGGGTAATGGGAGTAACAATCAGAAAAAAAAATGTTAATACTAAACTAAATTTGAATATATAAAGAGAGTCAATATGGCGAGTAAGCAGGTTTCATTTTTGTATCTGCATTCTTCATAGCACAAGCACAGTCTCAGTGAGTTTGCAGAGGTGGTGCTGAAGGCACAGTTTGAAAGGCATAGATATGCATAAATGTCACTAATGACATCATTTGAAGGCAGTGGGGCTGCTCAGGTGTCACCGAGCACATAATTTGGCTTGCAAGATCCTTACTGGTGTTGATATACAGTGGTGCTGGAACATTTTATGTAGTGGGGGTGCTGAGAGCCATTGAACCAAACCGTAAACTCTGTATACAGGGCCGGCTCCAGGCACCAGCGAAGGAAGCAGGTGCCTAGGGCGGCCAATAGAAATGGGCGGCACTCTGTCTGTCATTGGGGCGGCACATCCAGTCTGCAGCAGGACTTCGGCGGTGGGTCCTTCAGCAATTTGGTCTTCTGAGGCACTTTGGTGGCAGCTCAACTCCGCTTCAGTCTTCGGCAGCAATTTGGTGGCAAGGCCTCTCGTCCTTTTCGGCGGCACTTCGGGGGCAGCTCAATCCGGTTTTTCTTTTTTCTTTTTCTTTTTTTCCTGACGCTTGAGGGGGCAAAAAAGCTGGAGCCAGCCCTTCCTGTATATGATGGAAACCACTTCAAGCCATGACCAACCCCCCAAAATGTGTGATTTCTCCTCGGGGTTGCAAGCCTATTAGGAGGTCACGTTATTGCCACCTTTACTTCTCTGTTGCTGATGGGTGGCACTGCCTTCAGAGCTGGGTGTCTGGGCACCAGCTGCCACTCTCTACTCTGCCTCCACAACTGGATGGCTGGAGACCAGATTTCACAGTCCATGATGCAATTTTCATAGCTATGAATTTGGTGGACCCTGATTTATGAGTGCTTGACTTTGAAACCCTAATAATGTTCTTCTAATGTAGGGTTATGTGTGCATAGTTTCCTGTTTTTGTTGTTGTTGTTTTTCTTTTAATAAAAGCAAACTGAGAAAAACAGAAATTCCATCATGTGGCATCTTATTGACTGCCACATGGGCCATCAGCAGGTTTGGAACCTTTAGATCCACCACATGAACTTCTGACTCTTGAGTTAATGGAGTGGCTGATAGCAGTAGTAGGTTGTCATCCTCTGTGTGGACCAGAACTAGATGCAAATGGGACATTGCCACTGAGTTTCACAGATATTTGCTTTCAGCAGAAGAATAGCGAGATTCAGGAATTTGGATTTCATTTCAGTGTCTGCAAAGCAGAGTGCTGTAGTGGGCATCGATCTTTTCTTCTTTCTTCCCAAGCATTCCCTTTTCTGCTCACTCCCCTCTAACCTGGTCCCTGTTCCAATCCTCTCTCTTCACCACACCTGACTCCCACTCCAGCCCCAGTCTCTTCACCTAACTGGCCTTGGTTTTCACTCCTTGGACTGCTCATCCTAGTCTGCACCTTCTTGCTCAGCAAGTCTTAGTCTTTCCCCTACATACTCTCTGCCTCAATCTCAATCTCCCCACAGCTTTCCAGTCCCAGATTCCTTCCCAGTTGCCCTAACCAGTCTTCCAGCTCTTTGTCCCAGTCTCCTTGCCCAGCCAGTCCCATTTGTCTCTCTCTGTTGGCCTCCAGTTGGACCCCTCCTGGCCCCTGTTCCCTTACCCGACTGGCTCCCTGTCCCAATCTCCTTCTCCAGGCTCCTCACCCAATCTCAGGATTTGTGCCCCTCTTCCCCCTCCATCTCAGCTCCTTGTCTCAATCTCTTAGTCCAGCCAATCCCAGTTCTTCCCCTGCATTTTGGTTCTTCATCAGATCCCCACTCATCTTCCCCCTGCTCCACTGGTTCCCAGTCTCAGTCTCCTTGCCCAACCAGTCCCCAAAGATCTCCCTCTGATCTCAGCCTTTCCCCACCTACTGGCTCTCAGTTTCCCTCCATATTCCCTTCCCCAGCTCCCAGTCCAAGTGTCCTTGCTCAGCCAGCCTCAATTTCCCTCTCCCCCACCCTCAGCCTCCAGTCTGTCTCGCTGTTCCAATCTACCCTTGTCATCTCCCCAACAGTTCTGGCTCTTGTCTTCTCTGTAGGAATCATTGATAGCACAGGTGGGACAGGCTCCCTACTCTCAGGGGAGGTGTCTGGACCCAGCAAGCCTTGCAGCACCCCAGAGCTACACTTGCAAGGAAAGTCCTGCTCAGTCCTAGGCTTGAGCATGCCCCCTGTAGATGGAATCCTCTAGGAATTTAGCTGCTAAAATCCAAGAATTGTCTACAGAAAATATGTGAAATATGATTTTTCAAAAACTTGTTTTTGCCGTATTTGGGTGATTTTTTTCACAAGGACAGCAAAAAGCACAGTTTGGACTTGAAGGCCACCTCCTGTCAAATGTCAAGTCCCTGCTCCAAAGCATAAGGGCATTACAACTTTTTGAAGTAAAGGAGGCCAGAATTTTTCATCATGGGCAAAATAATGTATTTTCCATTGCATGTTTCTCAGAAACTAAAATAAAAATACAATACAATACAAAAAATTATTCAGCCTGAGGCAGACACCCTGCATGAAAAATTTGAGCCAAAACAGTTAAAGTTTGGTAAAGTTATAAGCAACTGAAAACAGGCTCTTATCAGGGAAAGTGTTGGGCACCTTAATAATAGTGTGAACAGCCTTGTCTATAATAATTCCTCCCCCAGGGCTTCTTGCACTCAACAGCCATACTTAGCACTTGGAATGAACTCAGAACTGTAATGAAAGACTTTGTCTTGCCTGTGCCAAGGTATCACTTAACAGCGTTATCACAACTGGGCTCCAAAAGGCCTTCTCCACACAAACAGTTCACAGCTTTTAGAAGTAAATTTAGTACTTGTAAAAGATGCCAGATTGAGAGCCCTGGAGACAAAGCTTTATATTTATAACCAATCTGATAGGGCATGTCCAGTAACAGGGTTAGATTGCCCCATGTTGCTCTCTGCTCCTAAGCAAAGTGCTTCAGCCCTATCCTACAAAGGCCACTTCTTATGATCTAGATATTGTGGTGATGGGTGTATTTGAAATGTAGATAGATAGAGTTCAGTGTCTGAGCTCAGTACGTTCTTAGCCTTTGAGCCTGTTAGAGGGGTGGTTATGCAATATAGAAACTGTCCTCTGGAAGCTGAATGAGACCTCCCATCGTCTCATTTCACAAAAGGCTCAACCAAAAAGCCAGCAGTTATAACTTTCATTCAGTACCAGCCCTGACTGGATTCGATCCAAGCACTAAGAAGTGAGAGGCGGTGCATTCCAGCACTAGTCCCTTTCTTGTTTCTTTAGGGGGGCTAAATCTTGCAACCTTCACTCAAGATTTACTAATTGGAGCCAATAGACTTTTCCCCTAATTAAGTCTGGAGTGAGGGCTGCAGGATTTGGCCCTGTCTAGGAAAACTCCTTATTGTTGGCGTGCCATAAATGAAATCACAGTTGCACAAACAGGAGTTTCCTGGCTTAGGTACCGCCGCTCAGCATCAGCGCAGAAGCTGGAATCGTTGCTCCCGATTGTATCTGAAAACTCCCCTCTCGTTCCCTGAGCAGGCTCCAGATGGCAGTGGTGGGTAAGCGCGTTCCCGGCTGCCCTATCTGACTCCAGCGGATTGTTTTCTGCAGCACTTGAGGCCATGCACTGAAACAGCAGGCGGTGCCAGATTCCACATGGAAGCCGCTACCTTAGTATTTGTGTGTGTGTGTGCGTGTGTGTGCTGCAGGCTGGCGCTGCTCTCAGCGCTCCACTCCCCGCTTCCCCGTCAGTAGCGTTTGGAGCCAGGCGGCTGCAGACCGAAGCGCTGTCCCTTCAGCACCACGTTCCTGCGCTAGGAAAAGCCCAGTCCTACACAGCTCGGCCCGATCTGCCCCAATAAAGCGTGGTTTGCAGTAAGTATAGGGAGATTTGTGGCTATCGGGGAGGGGAGGTGTTTGTTGCTGGTGTGCTTTGTGTGTGTGTTGTACAACATCCCCGGTGTGCCTGTATAGCTTCACCACCAACAGCAGACAATGAGAGCTCAGCCTGAGTTGCATTGTGCCACAGTTTGGGGGGATGCCTGTCCCGCTCTGACAGGGGATCAAGCTTGGGGGCTGTACTGGAAATCAAAACCCCATTCTCGTATTAATATTTTGTCTTCTTTAAACAAAAATAGCCTATAGGAGAGCAGCGATCAGTCTGTAATAGCAGCCCCATCATCTGATTAACCACAGGACAAGGGGAAACATGCCAGTTTCAGCAGCATTCTTTTCAGTGCACTTTTTAACAAGGATTTTCATAGCTCCAGACACCAACAATATATGTGATGAAACAAATACTGGGCCAAGTTTATCCCTGGTAGAAGTCCATAGGCATCACTGGATTTACAGTAGGGATGCATTTGACCCATGTGCGAGGGCTTTTTGCAACATGATCCTGATCTGCGACAATATTTCCTGTGTTAGTGGGATTGTGAGAGGTTTTATTTGGACTGACTTTGGGCCTTTTGAGGAGTTTTTATTTGTTTAATGTACCTTAAAGTGAAGTTGTTCCAGATTTGATATGCAATCCAGTAAAAAAGCCCAAATGAGTAATGACTGATAAGCAGAATTCAACAGAGCAGTGTCAGACAGAATCCTCTTCTCCATTTCCTTTCCCCTTCGCCCACCCCCATCCCCTTGTAACATCAGTCATCTTGATTTGTTTTAGGTCTGGAAAGTGAGGTCCAAGAATGGTGAAGCTGGGGAGTAATTTGAGTGACAAGAACAGCAAACAACCATCCAGTGAAGATGGTTTTCAGACAGTTCCTTTGATCACACCCTTGGAAGTAAATCATCTGCAGTTCCCAGCTCCGGAAAAGGTAACCCCCTCACCCCCCAGCCCAAACAAACACAAAAAAGCTCATAGAGAGCAACCAGGTCTCTGCTTTTCACTGCCTTGTTCCATTATTGGTCTCCAATGGGCATTAAAATGCAATCCTTCTACCTTATCAATGCAACATAATAAAAAAGGATTAAAAAAATTTTTTTTTTAACATAACAGACTGACACATGCAAACTAGAAAATGTTTCCTCATGATTGCAGGTTGGGAAAAGGCTTAATATATTTTTCCTAAAAATGGCAATAAAATTAAATAGGAAAAAGCTTAGAATGTATCTGAACAACAAAAGAGGCATCATGTGAGCAAGTGAGGGTGCACCTGCCTTGAGAGTGATGAGATGACTCTTGTGTAATAAACAAAAGTTGAAGGGTATCTCATTTTAATTACGCAAATCAAGATTTGTGTTCTTAACTGTGGCCTTTCAAAGTCCATTTGATTTTTAATTCAATGTGATCTTTCTAACTAGAACAACTGAATTTCCCTACAGAAAATGTGGTAATGGGTCATTCCATGTATTCTTTTTTCCCCATTGGCTCCTGTGAGGGAGCAGCTATTTCTCCTAGCCAATCAACACCCACAGAATTTAAGTGCAGCACTAAAATGTTCAAAAATGGGCACCAGTGATTGGATGGTGTTTATCAGCTGTTTTTTTTTAAGGTACCTTATGTACTATGAAATCATTTTGTCTATTTATATACAGTGATGGTATATGTCAACAATGTTACAAGGTGATAATGTGGGATACCATTAGGATATTCACAATGAGATCAAATGTCCAAGAGATTCCACTGTCACTGCTCCTTTTGGAAAAAAAAGAAAAAAAGGATTGCTGCAGTGTGGTGCCTAGATACCACAGCAATAAATGCCATGTCGATACAAAAGACAGAGTGAAGGAGTAAATCTCATGGGATAATGATAGCAAAATTATATATAGAAAATACATATCAATGTATGTGCATATATTTCTAATATACACACATATGCTACGTGTTTATATTTGTGTGATTATATATATTTTATATACATATAAACAGATTATTATTTATTTTCTATAAATAAAGAACTATATATGTGTGTATATATATCTCAGAACCAAATTAATTGACACCGATTAATTGGCGGAAACCAGCTCCATGCCAAAATAGGGATAATGGGCATGATTTTCCTTCCACTTGTGCCAGCGTCAATGCACTGGTATCAAGTAAGAGTAACAAAAATGAAATAAATAAAGTGATGCTGATCTGAACTGGTGTAAATGAGAGGATAAACTGCTCTTTACCTCTAGTTCTGATAAACAATCTGAAAATTAATAAAAAAAAAACTAAAAAAGTTTAACATGATTTATCAGAAGTGTCTGAGAGGCCCTAGGGGAAATCAAGGATGCATAGGAGCAACTCATTTTAATGCTACCACAAAGCAGCCAGTCAAATTCAGGCACTAATTTTCATACGGTGTGGGGTTTAAATCGCTCAAGTAGTGGCTACCACCTGTAAAATTAAAAAACAACATTAAAACTGATGGATTGATAATGAAGACTCTGATGATTACCGTATTACAATTATCTGTTGGTGAAAACCCATTGTAATGCATTGGTCTAAATGGATTCCCAGGCACTCTTTCTATTTAAATGAATATGCCAATAATGTGTATTCCTCTTCATGCACATGTAGTTACTACACTTGTTAGTTGTGGCTCATACCCCTATGTCTTTTGTCCTACCCTTGCCTGAGGGCTGGAACACCTGCCAAAGAACAAAGGCCCTGATCCAAAGCCCATTGAAATCAATGCTATTGACTTCTATGGATCTTGAGACAGCTTTTAGGTGCATTATAGCAGGAGTTAGCAGTAACAGAAAATCTGTTATAAAAAAGGAGAAGGTGCTAAAAATCCCCAACAATCTTTGTTACTTTATTATTTATAGGACAAATCCTGAAGGGTGAAAGTCACTCCATAGCAGAGGGCCTTTGTAAGGCTCTATTAATCAGCTGAACCTAAGGTAAAGAGAATTTCACCTAACTCAGTGTTTGCGCAAGCAAAACTCTCACTGACTTCAGTGAGACATTGACCCTGAGGAAGGACCATGGGTTGGCCTATTTATGTTTGAATTTGTTTTGCAATCAGGGAGCAGGAATGTTTTTGATTTTATTTTAAAGGGAATTTTACTTTCTGTCTGTAAGAGACGCAGTGCTGCCAGCTGTGGATTATGGCTTCTGAGAGTAAGAACACGAGCCAGGCTGGCTTTTGATGCCTCTTAAATGAGTGGTCAAAGGGGTCAAAACTAGTGTGCAGTGAGGGCTTGTGCATCAACAGACAAAAAGTCACTGTTCTCCTCTTCTTAAATGTAAATCAGTTGCTGCTTATTTTTAATCACAAGGAGCAGTGTTCTAGACCTCTGCCTTCCTATGTTTGCCCATCAGTGTCATCAATCACTGCTCTGTTGCCAATGTAACAGAGAAGGATATGTTTCGGCATCTTTCCTTTAAGTGAAGTCCTGAAAAACCTCTTTGGTTAGTAAGCTCGCCTGCTATAAGTTCTCCTTCCTGAGCTTACCTAGGGTACTACAGCTATCCTCAGGTAGGGCACCACAAGTTCTAAGGCTGGCCCTGAATTCAGGTCATTGTGCACAGCTTGCAGGAAATTGAGGTTATTTTCAAAGATGATGGGATTTTGGCACCCAATCTTGTTCAGACCAAGGCTGGATGGCTTCCTGGAAGACATGCATTAGCCAAGCACAAGTTACTGGGCTCAATAGAGGGCTAACTGGATGAAATTCTATGGCCTGTTTGACACAGAAGGTCAGATTTGATGATTTAATAGTCCCTTCTGGCCTAAAATCTGTAACTCCATGAATTTCTTTCCCTCCCAAATTCAAGGAGATCATGATTTTATGGGACTACATAGGTCAGCTCTGATGCTGGAAGAAACCTTTCTCCTTGGCAGGAGCAGTACATTTTATTTATCTGTCTTGCCAATACCAAGGCCTCTCAGAGTGAGAGACTCTCCATTATTAATAATCCTGGGAAGTAGTATTTTAAATTTTCATGATTTGCACTTTGCACCACCTGAACTGTAATATATTACATGTGCCTTGGCAGTGAAGTGGGAATTACATGAGGGCTGAGTGTCCTTTTCTAAATGAACAATTTAAAGTTTTCACAATGCTAGTTATGTTAAATGTTATTACTCATTTCTTTGGGGAAAATGCAGAGCTTAAGCACAAATATAAAGTGACAATAAATGATATTACAATAGCCAGGCAAAAAAAAGACTTGGAATTCATATCAGTTCATTTTCTGAATCTCCTACTTCATCCTTTTACAGGAAAATCAGATTTTTAAAAGTTTCAGTAATAAATGTAATATTTTTCCTTGTTACATTTCACATTTACCCCGCTCCTGCTTAAAACAAATGGTTTTAAATTTCTTTCTTTCTTTCTTTCTTCTTCATCAATTGAACATTTGGAATTCCCAACATTCTCTCTGCTGTTTATTTCCGCCCCCAGGGTACAGGTCATAGTTTTTAGCATGCACACATAGCATCTGATCTGTTGTTCCTCACCTCAATATACCCATAATCTGCCAAAGCCAACACACTGTTACGCACAAAGGGCTTGATTCTGGACTTATTGCTGACAAGGATAATTTTGCTTTTGACTCCAGTGGGATGAGGATTAGGTAGGGCTGCCCAGAGGCGGGGAGGCAAGTGGGGCAGTTTGCCCCAGGCCCCCATGAGAATATAGTATTCTGTAATATTGCAACCTTTTTTTAATGGAAGAGGACCCTGAAATTGCTTTGCCCCAGGGCCCCCTGAATCCTCTGGGCAGCCCTGGGATTAGGCCCAACATAGCTGGAACATTTAGTTATAGACCTCTGTGACTGTTTTAATAAAGGACCTCATCAGCCAAAATTCTGCTTGTATGCAGGGATGAATATTTCCTACAGGAAATGGAAATGCATAGCATATATGGCTCATGCCTACCTACATTGTCACTACTTTTAAAAGCCTTATAAAAACGCATTCCAGAGGGTTATTATTGATAGGTCTCACAGAAGAAATGTGTTTTAAGGAGGGATTTGAATGAGGAGTGAGAGTGTGATTGATATTCATGCACTGTATCCAAACATGTATGCTTCATGAAAGGATGTACAAAGATAAGAGCAGGGAGAAGAGTCATTTAGGAAGGAGGTTTTGGCAGAACTTGGGTAGCAGGAAGAGGAGTACGAGAGGCAGAGTAGGAGAAGCGGAGGGGAGAGATGTCTGTGGGAACTGTCTGTTGCAGGACAGGAGCAGGTGCAGGAGACATTGCAATGCTTGAACAAG
Organism: Chelonoidis abingdonii; assembly: GCF_003597395.2. Classification (NCBI taxonomy): domain Eukaryota; kingdom Metazoa; phylum Chordata; order Testudines; family Testudinidae; genus Chelonoidis; species Chelonoidis abingdonii. The sequence continues at coordinate 91,529,466 of NC_133775.1, forward strand.
ATGTGAAAGGTGATAGGACACCAGAGAAAAAGAGCAGACTCAGAGGTTTCAGATTATTGAAGCAATTGAGAGGTGACATTTTTCATACTGGTCAAGATGTCAAAAATTAGGGGAAAATAATTCCAACATTAGGAAATGACATGGAAATAGGGAATTTATGATGAACTAAATTACACAAAGGTTTCTATGGAATAATGGCCATTTGTCCTCTACATAGAAATAGGGTCTGGAAAATCAGTGAGTCTGAGCTCACAGAATTCTCTAAACAATGTTCCATTTGAGGAGCAGAATTTATTGCTTCTGGAATGGACAGGAGATATGGCCTTCTGAAACCACAGACTGCTTGACATCTGCAGAGAATGGATCTTGGGCCATCTTTGGAGAGATGGGTCATTGGCAATGGTGTCTCAGTACCCCCTCCCCCTCTGCTTCCAAGCCTTTCCTTCCACATATAGAATAGATTCATTAGGAATTGTGATCCCATGAGCCCCTGTAACTCATTTTGCCCAAGCGAGACTCTTTATCCCCTTTTAGAGGCTGATCTTTATAAGTGGCTAATGAGGATGCTGCAGCTGCCAGCCAGTGGACTTGGTTCTTTAGCTCAGAGGCAGAGGTTCATGCTTTTAGTGAGAGAGTTCCTGGGTTTAATCTCTGCTGGTGACCCATGGTGGGCAGTAGCCATAATCCCACCTTGTCCTTGCCATAAAATCCCCCTTTATTTCAATGTGTGGAGAGTGATCTTACACTGCAGTACCCCAGTCGGCTTAAGGGGGGGCCATGCTATGGAGAGCCTCCGTTTCCCTGGTCTGACTTCCTAGCTCCTGATTCCACAGCATACCAAAGGCTTCTATGTGCTCAGATGGAGTGTGCCTTGGAGCCATTGCTATCCCATAATGTGCCACTGTCTGAGCTCTGCTCCACTTAGCTTTCTGTAGTGGGGGAACCTAGAGAACGTGGGGTGTTTAGGGTAGCACTGTGGTCAAGGAGGTAGAGCATGGGCCTAAGAGCTGGTTTCTATTCCTGTCTCAACCATTGACTTGCTGGTATGACTCAGCAAAGCACTTCCCTATCTCTGTTTCTGATTCCCGATCTGTATGATAAGAAGAACGATTGATGTGCTGTTATGTAAAGCTCTGTGGATGAAGACCATGACAGGTCTGGTAAGCATTATTATTATAAATTGCTGAGTGAAGGTGACTGAAGCAATAGTCGTAGGCTCTGGTCCATCAAAGCACTTAAGGATATGTTTAACTTTGTACATTTGAGTAACCCCCTTGACATTAATAGGGCTACTTCTATGTGGCAAGCACATGCTTAAGTACTTTGCTAGAGTGGGGCCTTAAAGATTGCAAGATATAGCTAGGCTTGTTTCTGGAGAAGGGGGTGGGGTATGGCAGATGGGATCCAAAGAAAGAGAAGTGCTTCCATGTTGGGTTTGGCAGCTTTCTCCTCTTCCTAAAATGTCTTACAACCTATTTACAAACTTCATTTTGGAAGCAGCTTTCACAGGACAGTTCTACAATGGACACGAAGTGAAGCAAACACAGAATACTTTATTTCTGTCCCCTTTATTGCCCTCCCCCCCTTTATTGCCTTTGCTATAAACAGCATCATCCCTGTTTAGATGAAAGGTGGGGCCTTACTGGGAAATGTAGTAAGGAGTTTGTAAACAAGTTGTAGCAGCAATATCGTTTTGCCTAAAGATTCTCTGAGTTGGCATTTGTCTAGACCATTAGGGCACAGAGCTTGAAAGGGTCGCAAAGTCTGTAGATAAAGGTCTAGCCAGCAGTAAAGCTACACGCTGAAAGATTTCGGTGGGATGAACACCGTGTGTGAAGTTAAGCCCATTCGTAAGTCTTTGCTAGATCGGAGCCTAGGTGAACACAGACAAAAGCTGACAAGTGCTAAATGGTTCTTATTCAGCAATCGCAGAGGCTAAACTGATCGCACTGATTGATAGACTGAAAATTATTTTTCAGCATGACATCGACGTGCATGTTGCTTTATAAAATGGATAAACATGGATCCTCTGTTACAAACAGCTTTAAGCGCAGATCCTCAAAGGAGCTTAGGTTCCTAACTCCCATTGATTCCCATTGATTTAAATGGGAATTAAGTGTCTAAATGCTTTTGAGAATCTGGGCCTTAGTCTAAGATGCTGAGCTGCTAGCACAGACCCTCGTGACCATGCTGAATCCTACTGAAGTCGAGGCCAGAATGACGGGAGGAGATGAGAACACAGGGAGGCATGTGCAAAGAAAAATGAGAGACAGGACTGTGTGGCTTTATGGTCACTCGGGAGACTAATGCACATTGACAGGGTGCAGTGAAGACATTGTTTATTTCTCTAGCTAAATGAGATTTTGAGTGAATGATTGCTTGTATTATAAATGCACAAAGGGCCATATTTAAGAAACCTCCTAAAAGAGTGGTAACCCCGTGCAGGGCAATGCTCTCTAGGGAAGTTGCCTTCCTCATAACAGATCATTTCCACTATAACTTCACCAGAAGCAAGCAGGGAGCCTGGGAATTTCTTTTGCTTCATTTTGTATTGAGATCAAATACACTTCGGTGCCCAATTTTCTATTCGGTAACGGTTGGAGTCAGTGGAGTCACACTGTTGTAAAATGAGTGAGGGGAGAATGAGGCCTTCTGTGTTTTATAGCAAATGACTGGTGAGATATATGGTGCCTTATTTTTAATTCAGACAATGGGATCCTGATCTTATGATGGAACTACTTCAAGGACATGTACAAATAAATGATCTCTGATCACTGTATTGATTGTGGAGGTTCCACTGTGGGGATTTTTTTATTATTACATAGGTCTACAGCCATTTGGCTGTAGATTCTTATAAAGTCTACTGCCATTTAGAGAGAGAGAGAAAGAAAGAGTGAGTGTGTGTTCAACAAACAAAAATTATAAAAAAAAAAAATCACTAAGAATTTTGAATAACAAAAATCACTCCATTGCTAAACCGGCAGAATGAAAATGATTTTCCATTTCTTTGTGAACAATTGGTACCATGTTTTGACCAGCTGTAGTTTAGACCTGCTCCAAAGACATCACTATAGAGATAGATACAGAGAGAGCCATATTAGGCAGCATTTGGTATGGTCTGTGGGAGGATTTCCCGGTGATGGGTTGGATCACAGAAACCCCCTTGGGGCTGCCAACTGATGTGCCAAGACTACTACTGCCCCTGCTTTCCTGCCCTGGCACCTTTGGACTTCAGTGCCCTGCCTGGTTTGAGCCAGACTCGCTAGCTTGCTGGAAACCCAGATCCAGGTCTAAACCATGTCCCCTAACAGCTGTAGGCTTAGCTGAAAGCAGCTTAAGAAGTTTTTAACATTTAGATGCTCAGCTCCGAATGGGGTTCAAACCCCAAATAAATCCGTTTTACCCTGTATAAAGCTTATATAGGGTAAACTCATAAATTGTTCACCCTCTATAACACTGATAGAGAGATATGCACAGCTATTTACCCCACCCCCCAGGTATTAATACATACTCCAGGTTAATTAATAAGTAAAAAGTGATTTTATTAAATACATAAAGTAGGATTTAAGTAGTTCCAAGTAGTATCAGACAGAACAAAGTAAATTACTAAACAAAATGAAATAAAACATGCAAGTCTAAACCTAATACAGTAAGAAAACTGAACACAGATAAAACCTCACCCTCAGATGTTTCAATAAGCTTCTGTCACAGACTTGACGCCTTCCTAGTCTGGGCACAATCCTTTCCCCTGGTACAGCCCTTGTTCCAGCTCCGGTGGTAGCTAGGGGATTTCTCATGATTGCAGCCCCCTTTGTTCTGTTCCACCCTCTTATATGACTTTGACACAAGGCAGGAATCTTTTGTCTCTCTGGATTCTCCCCCCCCCCCCACCTCGGACCTTCTAAATGGAAAAGCACCAGGTTTAAGATGGATTTCAGTACCAAGTGGCATGGTCACATGTTCTGTGAGACCCCAAGCTTTCATTCCTCCTAGCCTGACTCACAGGAAGGCCTGCCTGCCAACAGAGCCATCCACAGTCAATTGTCCTGGTTGATGGGAGCCCTCAAGATTTCAAACCACCATTAACAGCCCACACTTTGCATAATTACAATAGGCCCTCAGAGTTATATTTCATATTTCTAGTTTCAGTTACAAGAGTGATACATTGATACAAATAGGATGACCAGACTCAGTAGATTATAAGCTTTGTAATGATACTTTACAAGAGACCTTTTGCATAAAGCATATTTTAGTTACATTATATTCACACTCATTAGCATACTTTTATAAAATCATTTAGAGTGCAGCATCACATTCCCTACCACCTGATGGAGCTCATTCCTATTGCTGGATACTGCTAATCTAACCCCAACTGGGTGATTTTTTACCCGTGTGACTGGGCACTTGGTGAACAAGGGGTTAACTTCAGCTCAACACTCAGCACCCCTTGCATTGGCTTTAACAATGACTGTTTAGGAATCGAGTTGGGAGATTACCCTTACCGTTATAGGATCCACACTCACCCTGTCTTTTTTCTGTCCAGTCATTTCACCAGCTGCCTAATCAAGATACTTTTGGACAGCAAATATTTGGCCTTTGAACTGTACCAGGTTGTATGTACTAGAAGAGCACTCCTAAATGCCTCTGTTACAGCTCTATCACACCCCTGCAAATTAATCTGATCAGTGGAGCAATTAGGACCCCACCCACACAATGGTTTAACTGCTAGAGCAACTAGCAAAGGGGGCTCACATAGTTTCTCTGATAATTCAGGACTAGCATTTCTTTTCTCCCTCCTCCTGAGAAGACTGTTACAAAATGGTGCAATGGACTGTTCAGTAGGTAGTATGGGCCTGGCTAGATTTATTTTTCAATATCACACTTGATTCCTGGCTGCAGTTAGCACAGTTAAACCCTTATTATGGAGGGGTCCTTGGCTGAAGTAAAGCTGTGAGTAAGAAAACCAGAGTGAATAACAAATGTGCAGGAAAAAAATATAAATTATACATAGAAACAAATAAGGTTCTCAATATTTTATTTTCTAGCTTTATAGGTCTGTATTGAGGCCTACTGTCTGAGTATAAGGGAAAACCCTCTTACATATCATTATGGAATTTATCTAGACACAAGATCTACATGAAACAAGTGAAAGGAATCTGAAAGAAGTCAAAGGGATTAAATTGAAAACAAATCAGACACTGCGGAAAGAAAATGAACACTTGCATTACTTCTGCATTGCTGTCTACAATCATATGAAAAAATATACGCAGCTGGAAACAGCAGAGTATTGGGGATCTGGGTATTGTGGATGGTTGGTTTAAAAATAAAACAAAAGGTATTTTCTGAGCACTGGTGTGCAGGTGCTTATAGATAGTACTCTATAATCTACTGTAGAGGCTTTACAAAGGGTGAAGAGGAAGAGTGGGGGTTTAGGGTCCAATCTGGTGTGGGTTTGAGCAGTCTCAGCTCTGTTTTGGCCAAAGCCCGAGAGAGCCTTACTTATTTTTAACTTCATTCTTACTGAGGCACATTCACACTAACTTCAGTGGGAGTTTTGCCTGAGTGCTAACTGAGTAAGGACTACACAGGATTGGACCCCTACTCTCCACTGTCACTTCAAACCCGCCAGGCCAAATTCACCCCTGGTGTTGCTTCACCAATGTTAGTGTAGTGCTGCCAGGACTCAGTTTGGGCTCACTATAGACTAAAAGGCTATTTTAATAGAAATGTGTTTGAATCACTTCTTCTGACTCTTTTAAGGCTGTTGTGATTGCTACTGTAACAAATAATATGGAAAGGGATTTTATTCAAGGGTATAAATATTAGCTATTAGGTACGTGCTTTGCATTTGAACCCACAGGGTGGTTTCCTCCTTCTCCAAGTTTCACATGATTTAAGTGCAGAAGGAGAATCCTAGGGACACTTTCTGGTCCAAATCAGGCTTGATATTCTTCATTTTACAATTACTGGCCAACTTTCTTCAACAGCTTTTTAGGGATTGCCAAGAAATTCCCATACTTTGAATGACCAAGTTCCTCAGAGTTCCAGAATTTTGTTCCTCACACATGTCTTTTGCCTTTTTGTGGAAGCCCTCATTTTAGAAACTTTATGTTCCATTTCTCTCTCCAATACTGGTTTGTTTTTTTTTAAAAGGGATGGAGTTGACATCTCTCAGCTGTTAGGTTTCTGAGTATGTCTGTCTGATCTTCTACTAGCCAACTCTAGGTATAGTCATGTGTTCAGTGTGTAACATTTATTTTGGTGGGTTTAGTACAAAATACTTTATCCAGTTATTCTGCCGAGATTTATAAAAAGGTTCAATATAGCTCAAAGTTGTAGTGTTATTAATTTGACATTGTCCCTCTAAAAACCTGTAGCAGTAGCACCTTGGATTATGCCTCATCATTCTTAAAAGCTAAACAGGAACAAGATTGGTCAGCACTTTATGTGAAAACTTTTCAGGAAAAGGTGGAAAGTGGTATGGGTGCTCAGGGCCTGATTGTGAGTGCTCAGCGCCTCACAGAATTGGGCTCTTAATAAATTATGCTCTTTCTTTAGAGGGGCGAATGGGCTGTGCTGTTGCAAGTTCTGTCATTTGGGTGGGATATAAAAGTTATGTCTTTGGTCCTGTAGCTATTAAAGAGCAGAAGTAATAACCTCAATGTCCTAGCACAAAATAAGTCATTATATATAGTCTATTGGAACACCTTTTGCAGATTCAATTGGATGCGATATTCTTTACTGTTGTGTAGTGCTGCAGTTAAATAGTTAATGTTTCATCTCAGAGGTGGCTGCATTTCAATGATGGATGAAGTTATTTTATTTAATCTAATCTATTTTATCTGATTCTCCAATTGTATTAATGTTTATAATACATTTGAGAGTGGCCAGTGAAATGGCATATAGAAAAGCAATTTATTTAAGATAACAAAAATGCCTGCTTTGCATTTAAAGCTTAAAAGCATTGACATTTTTCAGGTGATTGTGAAAACAAGAACAGAATATCAGCCTGACCAGAAGAACAAAGGAAAACTCAGGGTGCCAAAAATTGCTGAATTCACAGTCAGTTTCACTGATGGCGTAACAGAAAGATTAAAGGTAAGAAATGGTTGTTGCCTGCTACCTTGAGATGTCAGCTTTATATATTGCAGAATAACTGATACAATGCAACAGTGAAAATCTCAAAACTTAATGCTGTACTCACTGCTGGGGTCAAAGAGAGTTTTGCCTTTATAAGGACTAGACTTTGCAGTGTTGTTGTAGCATGTTGTTCCCAGCATAGTAGAGAGACAAGGTGGATGAGATAATATCTTTTATTGGACCAGCTTCTGTTGGTGAGAGAGACAAACCTTTGGCTTACAAAGAGCTCTTCTGTAGGTCTCGATTTGGGCTGTTATTTTAGGAAAGAACACAGAAATATCCCAGAGAAAGAGTTTTCCTATCCTGGGAAAAAATTTGATATTTCAAACATTTTCCCCCTCTTGAATCATGACCAAATGTGAAAATCTCAAAATTTTTTGCCAACTGAGAACTCCAAAATATTTTGGTCAGGTCAATTGAAACATTTTGGTTTTACATTTTCTGAATATTTTGTTTTGATCTGTATCTTTTTAATTAATATTTTAAAAAACTATAACTAGCTTACATTTTGAAACAAATCACTTTGAATCAAAAAAGATTAATTGTAATGTTTCAACACTTTTGAAACTTTTTCCCCAAAATTTGTATAAACCGAGAAATTTGTCAAAACTGACCCTTTCAGCGAATTGACATTTTCCAGTGAAAAAAAATCTTTTCAAAAAATTACCGACCAGCTCTACTCACAACCAAAAAAGAGCCCTGTCTGGTGAGGTACTGAGTATCCTCAACTTTCCTTGACTGCAGCTGAATTGGGGAGGCTTAGCTCGTCCTAAAATCAGACCCAAAATGTGGCACAGAAAACATTAGAGCCGCTCAGAGGAAATATTTGAATTAAGCAATACACAATATGGAATGCAATCTTATAAGGTCTGATCCTGTGTCTAGTAAGATCAATTACAATTTTGTCATGAACTTAAATGGGAACAGGATCCGGCCCCAAAGGGAGAAGACTTGTGTCTGGTCCAACAGTCCTTGTCCTTAAAAAGCTAGGACTGGGCTTGTAATAATGTAAGACTTGTTAAATTCCTTGCTGTAGATTTCTGGATGTTATATCACATGCACGCTCTGCAGTCCATTATTTTGCCCAGTTGCACTTGTTTCTGTATAAGACACTGAGACATGAATGTCTCAGCAAAGTCTGAAACTAAGAGCAATGCAGACTACAAGTAGAAACACAATTTTGTTACAGCTATCCTCAATACCTCAGGAGACAAACATCACTTTGGACACCCTGGTATGTCAAAATGTAATACACAAAATCACGATCCAATACAAATCAGTTTAATTAGTCTTTATTGCAGTTCGAGACTTGACGGTTTAGCTTTCTAGAACATTCAATTTTTTTAACAGCATTTTTGTAAAACACTGTTGAATTGTTTAATTTCTGCTTTTAATCAATTCACCAAGTAGCACACAGGAGTAACTCCATTGATTTGATCTGGGACATTTAAATCTGTGACTCATTTTCAAGTGGTCTATGAATAAATGTTAGTGGTCTCATTTTCTCAGGAGGCATGTTGCGCTTTGCTCTCAGTTAGTTACATGGGGCCATATCGTGCTATTGATTTTTACTGCATTGATATTATCAATGACACAATTGCCTAGAACTTTTCATACCCATTTTCCACCAATGGTGTCACTGCAGCAGGGCCGGCGCTTGCATTTAGGCGGCTTAGGCAATCGCCTAGGGCCACAGCATTATTAGGGGGTGGCATTTTGCCGGAGAGGGTGGCAGGGGGCTCCGGTGGAGCTGCCACAGTCGTGCCTGCAGATGGTCGGCTGCTCGTGCGGCTCCAGTGGACCTCCTGCAGGCACGACTGCGGCAGCTCCACCGGAGCCGCAGGAGCAGCCGACTGTCTGCAGGCAAGATTGCGGAGCCGGGGGACCAGCGCGTGGGGTGGCAAAATGGCCGTGTGCCTAGGGCGCTCAAACCCCTAGCGCCGGTCCTGCACTGCAGTGGTCCCAGCAACAGTGTAAATGCTACTATAAACTATAATCCCGGGTCATGGAAACCACAGCATAGATATCCCAGTGTGCATTATGCAAACCAGCAGCAGAACTAGATACTGTACCCAGGAAACAGATTTACAGAGGAATAAAATACAGCATGCTATTTTCAAGATGTGCATTGTGCTAGAGCAGTGGTTCTCAACCTGCAGCCTGTGGGCTCCTTGCAGCCCAATCAGCACAATGCTGTGGCCCATGTGACACCCTCAGGACTATGCAGGTAGTATTGGATGTGCCCCACATAACACATTGTGGGCAACATATGCAGTCCACAATGGTAAATTAGTTGAGAACATTTGATACTTCTGTTTTACACATGTTGGAGGCCCATGATTTATTATAATATATGGTTAAAAATATAGTCTGCCTAAGTGTATATAAGTCTTGTTTCATCTTCTCCTGTTATGGGTTTCTTATTTTTCCAATTACTCAGTCCCCCGGCCTGCTTCTATAGCTCAGATCCTCCTCTTGAATTTTTTGTGCTCTCATCTTTATGTTTCTAGTCCATCTCTTTCCCTCCGCTTGCCATCTGCTCTTGACTTCTTCCCCACACATAGCGTAAGTAGCCTGGCCAAGAGACTGGCCATGGGGAAACAGGCTGTGATGCCAAAGCCCATGTCAGACACATCAATGTGTAAATGTTTAAATTGGCTTTCCTTTTGCTGCACTGAAGGGCTGCTGTGGGCCCACAGCTCTTCCCATGCAGCCTTGCAGTGCAACGGTTTCTTTTTAAAGCTGTTTCCTTTCCCCTAAATCCATATGATTTTCATTCTGTACTTTTCACTGTCACTTATTAATCATTCAGTGGATAAGACTATAAATCTCTACCCGCCTGTTTTTCATGAGGCTTCCATGTATTGTATTAGGTCTGTGGTATTATTTCCTAACCAAAATGAGCTGAGATAATAGATTATATTTTATTGCTTTTGTACTGGATTTTTTTCTATTATGCTTCATTTTTACATGGATGCATGTTTTAGGAAAGTTATTAAAAAAGCTCCCTCTGGTTATAGGCAGGTCTATTATCTGATACTGATTAAATCATTTTGCATTTGCTTTCTGTAAGAGGAAAGCACAGTAAATGCTTAACTTTTATTATCTCAGTTTGGGCTAAATTTTTAAAACTTTTTTTCCTCCTTCTTCCTTTTAATTTTTTTTATTTTATTTTTAAAGACCATATAAATGAGATCATAATTTTCTGTTACTGGCTAGTTGCTCTGTACAGCATTCCAGTGAGTGATATCTTGGAAATATCATCCACATGTTCTCATTAATGGGCCAATTAAAATTAGAATATTTGTATACACATGAATCAGTTGTAAAACTGGAGCAGAATCTGGCCATATGTATCCTAGGCCAAATGAGTCATCCCATTGATTTCAACAGGATGAATGGGGTAGGGAAGGTGAGCGAGCTGTGGGTCAACAGCTTATATGTGTGAGTGGGGTGGAGGTGAGGAAACAGGCAAGAAAATAACCGGGAGATTGATCTCCTAATGCTCATGTACATGTCATTTTACTGTTGGATTAGGCACTCGGTAAATCAAGTATCATCTTTAAAGGATAAGAAATGAGGTGTCTGCTTCCTGCTTTCCCTGCTAAGAGCAGTATTATCATCAGTTCAGGAAGAAATAAATGTTTTAATAATAAGGCAAAGTGAGACTATCATTAATAACCATGGTGGAAAGAAGCTGCTGGAATTCCATGTATGATTGTTACCCACCTGCTGCTGCTTCTCCCTCTGCCTGTTAATGTTCCTTATCTAGTGCAAGGGTTCTCACAATAAATTTTTTGGTGGCCTTACTCGCTGATGACTGTGCTGACAATTTTTCCTAAAATACTTAATTAACTGTAGGAAAAACAAATAAATATCTGCCGCAAAGAAAGGCTCTGGTGGCCACATGCGGCCACAGTGGTTGCATTTGAGAAACACTGATCTAATTTGTCAACTCTTTTCTCAGTGTTAAATTCCCAGGGCGATTGGCGGTGGGGGGTGGGGGTGGGGGCGAGGGCAAGTGGGGCAATTTGCCCCAGGCCCCGCAGGGGCCCCACAAGCCCTGGCCCTGCGGTGGTCCGGGTCTTTGGTGGCATTTCAGCAGCCGGGGGCCCTTCAGTCACTCTGGGTCTTCGATGGCATTTTGGTGGCGGGGGCCCTTCAGTGCTGCCAAAGGCATTGAGTGACTGAAGGGCCCCCCGCCGCCAAAATGCCGCCGAAGACCCAGACCACTGCCGGGTGAGTACAAGCACCACAGCTTCTCCGCTTTGCCCCAGGTCCCCTGAGTCCTCTGGGCAGCCCTCTAAATTCCTCTCTGCCTTTGGTCACTTTGGTACAGGAAAGTTCACAGGGAAAGGAGGAGGTTTTCTGAAGGTTTTCATTTTTTCGAGCCATGTAGTTACATCACAGAGAACTCTTTTCCTTCTCTGAGGAAGTTTCAGGACCATATGTATACGACAGTCAAATCCTCAGATGCCCTTTATTTTGCTATACTGGATATCTTTTACTGAAGATGCTAATAAATTATTAGACAACCTTTTAACATGAGGCTGTCAAAGTCAGAATCGAAGCTTATATATGTGTATCTTTCATCCATCTAGAACACTACAGATCTAATCTCTTTAATTATCATAAAGTCTGACAGCAGCAACTGTCCCCAGGCGATGATTCTTATTTCAGTCTTGCCTCTTCCTGGAATTTTAGATAGTTTCTGCAGCTTGTCACTTTTAATATATGAGATTGTGTTTCTTTATAGCTCAGCACAGTGTGTCCTGGAACTTTGACCAATTAGGCTTATTCTTCAGCTAGATGAGTCATCTCATCCATAGTTTGACAAATGTTTAAATAGCTATGTGTAGACAGGTTACAAGAAAATGATGTTAAAATAGCATTAAGGTGGAACCGTCTATACACAAAAGGAATTTCTTTCCTTTTTTTATCCCTTGCCCCTCCAGAGAAGAAATGACAAAATGTTTCTAAGCCAGTTGGCAGTGGTTTGTGTGTTTTAGCCCTTCTGGGCTGATATACATTTATACAGTGCCTCTCTAGGAAGTTTTTCAGCTGGCTTTGGCTGTTTTCCTCTCACTCTGTGATACTGAGGTATTCTCAGCCCTCCATGAGATCCCACCAGTCCATCAACGAGGGGCGGGGTGAAGATATAGAGATTACTTTGAAATACATAGCAATTATTTGCCATGCTGTCAGGGCTGTGCTTATTACTATCCCTTTTGTTAGGTAACAAAGTCATGGTGCAGTGGATAAGAGCTGGTAGTTAAATGCATGATCATTGAGGTGCCTTACAGCCCTGCCAAGACAGTGTATTGGTTTCTGGAGAGTCAGAATGTATCCAGGCCTACCTATATCAGGTGAGGCTCACCTATTCTATAGCCTATAACATTGCAGATGATGGCTTCTGAGAACAGGCTGGTGATGTGCTAATATTGTACGGCAATTCTGAAGTGGCCATGTTAGCATCTTTCTGTCAAACTCAGGACATGTCAAATGCTTTTCTGGTTTCAAGGCACATTATTCTTTGAAGGTTTTTGGCTATTCGGAAGAGCAGTGTCTCCAATGGTTCCCTTTGCCTTTCTACCTTTTCAACCTTCCAGTTAATATAGAAGCCTCTGATTCAGTTACTCTTTGTACCCCATCTCCTCTCCCCCTTATTACAAGCAAGTAATTTCCCTGTGTGACCAGTGTGACTTCAGTAATCACTAAACTCTTTGAAAGCTGTGGAGCACTGGCCTTCATAGCTGAGTGGTTTAGTGCATCAGCTGCGGGGATGGACTGTAGATACCATCTACTGCAAGACTTCCACATTTCCTTGCTTTTTATGGATCCTCCTCTTGAGAAAGCTAAATTCATTGGTCTCTGGACATTGAAGTAATAAAACCACACTCTTGTATCTAACAGAACAAGGTTAAGAGTGGATGGCTAGAGGAGAAATGAAGATATTTCAGATGTTTTCTTGTGAGCAATTTATCTAGCTGGAAAATCAGTTGCACGTATTGATCATTGCTTCACTAAACAAGATTGGAAACTTCACCCTTTGCTATAAGGTAGCGAGATCCATTTTCAGAATCACTGGCTGTGTAATCCTTTCCTTTTGAGAATGCAATCACAATGCATTTCTTATCACTCCAAATCAGAAAAGGTCCAGAGATTGCTTGGAGGAAGGTATTTCTAATATGCAGTGGGATTAATGATTCAACTCACTTTTCAGCAGTTCCCAAAGTGCAATGGAACCCATTTAAATATGCCTGTTACCTGAATACACATACCAAAGCAATAAGCTTCCTCTGACCCAGAGTCAAAGAAGCGAAATGAAACCACAGAGTCTATTTCAGAGTCATGTTTATTCACTAAAAAGTAAATTGCAGTAAAAGCTTTTCCCTCCAAAGGAGAGAGCCTGGGTGCCTCAAGCCAAACCCTGCACGGCAGACGATGTGATAATCTCTTGCTAATCAAAAGCGTGCATATATTTAATGCCTTTGTCTCAGAATTAAGAATGGCTTTATATTATGGATTGGTGATGGGGCAGCGCCAAACATTCTGCTAGTATAAATGGGGGCAGGTCCATTGACATCAAAGGAGTTTCATCTACTTACACCAGTAGAATATTTGGCCCCTCCTTGCCCGAGGTTACTTTGATAGATTTTGCAATGCAAGCACACTCACCTTGTAGGCACTGCATTTCTTAAGGAAAGAAAGAGTGCTTGGCTCATTCTCCTATTGGAGTGATTAGGGGAGTTTTGCCATTGACTTTAGTAGCTGCACATTTGGGTCCAGAATCTTTATTTATATATTTCTGTAGCTGAAATCTGCTGAGATGTCACCAAGAGTTTCTTACACTGCGTGTGTAAAGAGTTTGCTGTGTGAATTTTTGCCTGCCAAAGGCATGTCCAAATTATTGCACCTTGATTTGTATATTGATTTTGTAACATGTTGCACTGTAACATGGACAGATGGATGGATCAGCTACACATCCATCCATGCATTTTTAAAAGGCACATCGCCATTGCATCTGGGATACCAAGCATGGTACTCTATTGTTCTCCCCGGTGATATTCTGCTTTGCCATGCTCCCTCATTGCCCTCCCCCACAAGCATGTCATTCTTCCACCTCCCCTGCCCCTGGGTGCTGTTCTGCAACACTCCCAGTAAGATATTGACCTGCCATGCTCTCCATATGTGTCTCCATAGGATGGGAATGAATGTGCTCTGCTTCTCCATAAGTTGCTGTTTTCTCATGCTTGCCCACGGGGTGCTGGTCTCCCACTCTTCCATGTAAGACACTGCTTTTCCACATTTCCCTGTAGGACTCTGCTCTGTGCTGATATTCCAATCACTAACCTGCAGACAGATACTTACTTAAAAGAAAATGGTCTGGTATGTGTCCTTGTACCCATTCACTGTAGATCTGTATTTTTAAATAAAAGGATCCTTCAATTACTAAGTTGCCACAGGGCACAGTTACTGATGGGGGTGGGGGGAAAGCTTGTGTGCAGGAGTTGTGCAGTTTTCCCTACTTCTTTTTAATAATAATAATAATAATAATAATAAATAATAAAAACAGTGTTACCATAGCAACTGCCTCATCATGTATCAGATATCTTTGAGATGCAGGATGCTGCTGAAAGATCATATTACAGTCCCTAATGCCAACGGTGCTTCGGAGAGGGAACATGCTCTAATAAACAGAGATTTTTCTCATTTTAGTGATAATTGTTAATGCAACTGGGTTATTCTTTCCGGGCTACACACTATGCATGGTGCTGTAATGTTCTTTATCTTCCAGGAAAGCCAGGGGCAAAATGAAGAGTTACAAGTGGAGGTGAATGGGTAACATGGAGACAGGGGAACTGCCAGAATGAGTGGGATAGGAGTGAAATGCAAGCTGTAGTGAAAACTTCTTGTTAATCGGGGTACATCCAGCATAAGTAGTGTGGCAATGTGCTCTCCTGGTTGCTCAGACTGTATAGAATGTCCTGGGTCTCATTCAGCTTCAGGATGTTTCTCTTTTAATCTGAGGTGAAAAACTTGAAATGTTAGAAGGTTTCGCTGCTTATCCATGTTCTTTAGGAGTATTCATCTACTACCAGACTTAGCTCCCTACCTTTGCAGATAAACCTCCTTCCTCAGCAGGCTCTGACTCCCTTCTACTCTATCTGACATGATGTTGTCTTAGGGGAATTGGATGGTTGCCTGTTCACTCCCTCTGGCATATTCTTTGTGATGGGGTGGCCCCCAACGAATCTGAGTCTTCTGAAGAAGGTGACTGGGTGGCCTTTTCCCTGGGGCTCCAGCCTTAGGCTTTCTTCTAGGATGGCCAGGAGGAATTCTCTTCCACTCCGGTGTGATGGGTTATGGTGCCTCCTTAATGAGTTGGCTGATTCCATCACTTATGGTTTAGCGGCCTCTGATCCACTTTAAGCTAGTGCAAACTAGATCTCGTGCAGCTCTGGGATGAACTTACACTCACACTCAAGGCACATGTACAAGAAAACAAGAAATGTTGTTGATCTCCTTTTTGCCTGAGACCAGCCATCATTCTTCCCTTCCTTTTCCCCCGACTTTGAGGGTGCAGAAGAAGACTGGCATATGTGTCCCAGTTAGGGCTGCCAATTTTCTAATCGCACAAAACTGAACATCGTAGCCCTGCCCCTTCCCCAAGGCCCCACTCCTGATCACTACATTCCCCCTCCTGCAGTGGCTCACTCTTCCCCACCCTTACTCACTTTCTATGGGCTGGGGAAGGGGGTTGGAGTGCGGGAGGGAGTGAGGGCTCTAACTGGGGGGGTGCGTTTTGGGGTGGAGCCAGAAATGAGGGCTTCAGGGTGTTGGAGGGGGCTCCGGGCTAGGGCAGGGGGTTGGGGTGCAGGGAGGATGAGGGCTCTGGGCTGGGGTGCAGGCTGTGGGATGGGGCTGCATATGGGGGGTTTGGGGTGCAGGAGAGGGCTCCGGGTTTTGCGAGGAGCTCAGGTTTAGGGCTCGGGGCTGGGGCGCAGGCTTACTTGGACAGATCCTGGTCAGTGGTGTGGCGGGGCTAAGGCAGGCTGCCTGCCTGCCCTTGCCCTGACACCGCGCTGTGCCCTGGAAGCAGCCAGCAGCAGGTCTGGCGCCTAGGCGTGGGAGCAAGAAGCTCAGTGAGCTACTCTCGGCTGCAGGTACTGCCCCTCCAGCTCCCATTGGTCAGGAACCAGCCAATGGGAGTGCGGAGCCAGTGCTCAGGGCAGGGGCAGCCTGTGGAGTCCCATACCCCTCCCCAACCTAGGAGCTGGACATGCTGGTGTTGCATAGTGCGGTGCAAGGACAGGTAGGAACTAGACTGCCTTAGCCCTGCAGCACCACCGACCGGACTTTTATTGGCCAGGTTGGCGGTGCTGACTGCAGCCACCAGGGTCCCTTTTCGACTGCGTGTTTTGGTGGACAACCGTTTACCTGGTCACCCTCGTCCCAGTCATTCTCACACCATGCACAGAGGCAGAATGGTTTAGCCAGTTGTGACAGTGACAATTCTAAGCTTTGAAGATAAGTTGAATGGGTGTTTGTGACTCATTCACTAAAAAGTAAATAGCACCATTTTTCATATGCTCAGATATGTTAGCCTTATATAGTACTATCAGTCAGGCAACTTTTCATTTTTCTGCATATGCAAAAGTCTGAGTTACATATGAACACTTCCAGCTAACACCTAGCTTCCTGTTACAAAAAAGCCAAGCCAGGAACACCTCCATAAAGGTTCTGAGACTAAAATACACAAAATAAACACATTTTGATTTGACTGGATTCTTGGATAGAAATAATTGGGGGCCACCTTACAGACAAAAGAAACATAGGTCCTTGTATCAAAAGTAAAAACCAAAACAAACACAGGAGTATACCTCATTTTCATGCCCATATTCTGCACATAAATTCTCTTGTACCAAAGTAATAGTTAAATACCTCAGATGTATTTCCTGCTTTCAGTAAACATGAACAAATTAATCAGCTGAGCAGATGTAGTTGAAGGGTTTTTTGTTTGTTTGTTAGTGGAATTGTGTGGGGGAGAATGCAATTTCTGTTCAGACAACATGTATGTAAATTGGCAACCACTGAGATCAGTGGGACTACTCACACGAGTAAGTGCAATTTGCATGAGTAAGAGTTTGCTGATTTGGTTCCCTGAATCTGTATTCTCTGCAGAAACAATGGAAATCTCAATTGACCCTTCATGACAGTGTCACAAATACAGTACAATTCCTGAATGGATTTACATTAAAGGCAATGGTTTCTGAGACCAGATGGGAGCCCACACAGGGCACAAATTGTAGAACAGTAGCAGCTTCAGTTTAGTTTGAATAATTTCATTAGACGGGGTCTCTTTGTCTTTAACAACCAAATGTAATATTTCCTTCTGGTATCTTCCCCTGGTTATGGCCCCTATTTATAGGATAATTTTCTTGTCAGCAGCTAGGGTGGAATAAAATATATTTGAGGGTGGCTTAGTTTTTAGCCAGCGAGAACTAATGTAATGAAAGGGGCAGAGATGTTTGTTGACCCGAAGCCAAGGCAAAGTTTGTTAACTCTCGCAAAGTGCATTTCAAGTGCTGTATCCAAACCTCAGAATGCTCAAAATTGGACACTTCACCCTAGCTTTTCTGTGCAATTTCATTCTACTTATCATAAATCACACAGGCTGCTGACTGAGCCTGGAATAGAACTGAGCTCCCTCCTGTTAACACTTGCAGGCATATTAAACATGTTGGACCAAATCCTCAGTAGGTGTAAATTGGTGAAGCTCCTTTGAAGACACCAGCTGAAATTTTTTAAAGTAACGTTTGTATTTTAATACAGTAATACTGTACTCATTTAAAAGAAAAGAACTTTAAATTCTCCTATTGCCCAGGGGACGCATTTGTGGCCCAGCTAATTTGTAGTAAATGCAGGAATGTCTCTACACTATGTACTAGTGTGATGTGCCCCCATAATAAACATAGTTTTGTGAGAGAAATGGGTGTATTGGACCATGAATGCTGGTGCTCTATTAGTTTTATTTCCTGACCCACGATGACACATACAGATATGGAAATACATTTTAGTACTTCAGCCTTCTCAAGGAAAAAAACTAGCAATTGATTTTTTTAAACCACCAGGCGCCCCAAACAAAGGCGCTTTAAAATATGCAAGAGTGGCCTTTGATTTCAAGTGAAAAGTCCGCTGGCTTGGGGTGAGGAAAGTCATCTCATGCATTTAAATGTAACAGCTCGATTGTTCCAAGGATATTTAAATCGTTAAATCAAGGCCTCTGTTGCTATGGAAGATGTGCTAAATGTCAGAGTAGCATGCAAAATGGAAATGTAAAAAGTGACAGGAGCACAAATAAACAGGAAAAGAAGCTTAGAAGAGTATCACTTTGTGGTTCAGCCCAGTGAAACAATACTGAGGCTGCAAACCCTGCTTAGATAATTGCACTGTCCACACATGGCTTCAGCAGGTAAGTTGTGTGAGGTTGCAATTTCTCAACCCAAAAAAACAGTGCACGAAGCAGTGGAGCAGTCAGATTAAACTGATTTGAGGCATTTAGACACTGCCCCAAATAAGGGGTAGTGCTAGGTGCATTGTTCCAGGGGGCATAAACAAGCAAGGATTATGCCTCAGAGGGTTTACTTAAACTAGGGGAATTTTTTTAAAACTGGTTATAGCCTTGATGTAAAGCTGCTTTTAGCTAGTTTAAGGATACCTGATCAGAACACCTTAAACTGAGTCTAAAGAGTGGGGCAGATTCTGTCTTGTGCCAAAGCTTCACTCAGTGCAGGAGAGGAGGAGGCAGCATCAGGGAGCAGGTGCTAGTGGCCTGCTCTGAGATTTGCCATTGGTGGAGGAGTGGATCTCTGCTGCTCCCCCACCAGGCTCTCTACCACTTGTATTGTGCTCCTACTCCTGTAAAGGGGTGGGGGCAGAGGCACCAGGCTTGGCTATAGCTCATTTGTGTCAGCAGGGAGTTCCTCTCTAAGTAGAGCCTTCTCAACTGGCAATTTGTGGACAGAATCCAGCCCCTTGGCATGTCTGAATTGCACAAAGGATTCAAATCTCAGGAGAGAAGCTGGTTTCTTGTCTCTAACCATTTTAAAAATCAGTTTAGCCGATCAGGTTTTAACAGCAGTTAGAAAACTTCCCCAGCATCGAAAGGTCCATACAGCTCTGGTATCAATTCTCTCTGGGAACAAGAGAGCTCTTGCACTCTTCTAAGCCAGGCTGTCATTAAATGCATGCTCCCAGCAGTGTTGGCCAGCTCCAGGACTGTGGTTGTCCCTTGTCCTTTGTGCAGGGTGTGCCAGGTTGTTGTGAGGAGGCTCTTTGTGTTCTCTTCCTACCCTGCACACCTCCGTGCCCAGTCCCCATGACTTTTAATCCAGTGAATGCTTCTGTATGACTTTCCCACTTAGTTATTTAGTTTAGTTTTGTTGAGTATCACCAACAAATTTGCAGGTTATGACCTGGTTTTCAGCATTGCGGAGCTCCCAAAAATTCCATTAGGCCAGTGGGAATTGCAGGTTCTCAGCATCTTAGAAAATCTGGACACTGCCTACTAATATCAAATCATACACACATTGGGCTGAAAGGGACCTGGAAAGGCCCCCTGCACTGAGGCAAGATCTTGTAAACCTAGACCATCCCCGACAGGTGTTTCTCCAACCTATTCTTAAAAACCTGCCACAACAGGGATCCCACAACCTCTTTTGGAAGTCTATTCCAGTGCTCAAATACCCTTATAGTTAGAAAGTTTTTCCTAATATCTAACCTCAGTCCCCTTTCTGCAAATTAAGATGATGACTTCTTGCCCTACCTTCAGTGGACAAGGAAGTACTATTATCCCATTTTACAGATGGGAAGTGGGGCACAGAGAGGCTAAGTAACTTACCCAAGATCACACAGGCCATCTATGGCAGAGTCCTAGGCTAGTGCCTGTAGATTGCCACGTATTCGCAGGGGCGAAAGGAAATGCAGGCCTGTTATTTACCAGGCTGCAAGTGGCAATAGACTATATAGGTAAGAGATGCAAGGAGAGTATGGGTCACGA
>NC_133775.1:91552280-91603156 GCF_003597395.2 Chelonoidis abingdonii
TACACGGGACACGTTTTCTCCTCTCTCTGCCTGCACATGGCAGGGCAACCCCTAAAATACCCACTATGACATCACAGAAGTGTCATAGTGGACAGACCCCAAAACCTGTGTGTGTTCGCCTCTGATTGGCACAAGCAATGTTTTTACCAAATAGGGGAGCGGGTGCCAAAAAGTCTGGCTTTGCCCCCAAAAGGTGAGGTAATGCATATTGTTGTAGAATGGGTCCAACACTGAATGACAAAAGAAGAGGCCAAGGCAATACCGGCCTGGGCAAGTACTACAGGATGCAGACAGGAACCCATTCTAACAGTGCCCTGACCACTAGACCATTCTTCCTCCCTATGTGATAGCCACCATCTTGGCTGACACACTGGGGATTGAACTAAGGACAACAAGAATTAAATGCCCGAGCTGCTACAGTTTGATCTAAAAAGGCAAGACTCCCTTGATGGGGCTGTAACAGACTAAGATCCTCTGTGGACTGGGAACAGAGGGGGACCTGTAAAACATGCTAACCAGTAGGTTATGTATTCATCAAACTCTTTCACCTGATCAAATTAATGTTGTTCTCTTACTATTCCTCAAGTGCTAACTGGGAGGAGCTCCTTTCCGAGTGGGTTTGGAATTGAAAATGGTGATTCTGTTTTATAGACCTGATCCTGCAGACCTTATTCATGTTAGCAGATCCCTGGTAGGCTTGGGTCCTCAGTGAATGAGGGTATATGAGTGGGAATATGACCTCCATGTCTACAGTAATGAATGCTGCTGACAGCTTCACCATGCACAATCCAACACAATATAAACAGGGAAACCAGAGAGAAGATTAAATTCTGGAGAGCGTCCAGTGAGAGATTGAGTTCTGTCAGTCAAAGGGTTGGGGGAGAGACATTTTGTTGGTGACACATCACATTCTCTCTTGCCCTCCCACTGCATTTAAAAGTACCTTTGGTGAGCTGAGGCTTCTACAGTCAAGTGCCACGTGCAATAAAGGGAATGAAATGTCATGGATTAAACATTGCACAACATGATGGGATGTTATAAGATGCTGATAATGAAAGGTCAGCAATGGAAGGAAGTGTCTTTGTACAATAGTCCATTAATTGAATAACCTACTCATATTAGTGAGTTAGAAAGAAGTCACTTCCACTCTTGCTCAGCACCTTTTTCTGAAGGTCCATTTATAAAAATTGTACGCCATGTGTTAACTGGGAATTTGGATTAGAAAATAAAGTCATTACAGTTGGCATTCCTGAGCAACCAGCATGTGAGACTGGAAAACGGAGTTAAATTTAAGAGGAGAACTTCAGTGTTTGATCATTAAGCATCCTGAATCTGACCTTGGCTGTACATGTGTAGCTTGCGTTGAAATCATCCTGTCCTCTGTACATGTCACCATGTATCTTAGCAAATCAGCACTGGCACTTGACACATGGCATAGGATATGTTACTGTGTGCTTCAGCCATATGGAAGGCCAAGATTGAAACCATCTAACAGTGACTGATAAGCTTCTGCACATCAGTGGGATTTGCAGCATCTTGGTGCCATTGCTGGGTTGATAAGATGGCAGAAAGGACTCATTTTTGTTGGAAGGAAAAAAATCAGTTATTTCCTGTCTGATGTACCTGCAGTAAGCTATTTCTTATGGGTAACAGAGGAAGAACTGTTTAAGGCACTCAGTGCAAAATCTTGTAATTAAAGTGGAAATTAATTAGCGTTCAACATTTCAAGCCTCTCCATAGAAAATGGCATTTTAGAACTTCCATAAGAAACGGGCTTGCAAACTGAGCAACATATTTTCCGTTCAGGGCCTTTGACTTGGCACAGAAAGATGTCATACAGACGGCAGCTGGCACCATGCATATCTAAAGAGATCTGAGGCTATTAGTGCCTAAACAGGCACTAGAAATTATGTTACATGATGAAGACTAGCTAATGTAATTGAGCCAGCTAGTTAGTGTGTACATAATTTAATTATTTGACAAATTGCTTGGGATCATGGCATTCTTGTTCCAAAACTCATGCTGTGCTCACAGTGTTACAAGGCACAGGGCATGGGCAGTTAGTTGTTGAGGGGAACACATATCTCAGTAGATGGGTGCTTCTTTCTTAAATTACAAGATAAAGAGAGGTATGGCAGCATTAGAGATTGTGGAAACCAGAGTCGTGGAGCCAGGAAAGGAGTCAGAGGGGACTTGACTGAGATAGAAAATTGGTACAGAGATGGTTGATGTTGCTTCAAGTAGATATACTTGCTATTTTAGGGGATAATGTCATGGACATAGTCTCCTCCTGTTCATTGGCCCCACCCCACAGGACCTATGGAACCTGATTTCTGTGGAGCATTTGCTGAGGGGCTTCCACAGGATCTCAAAGGACGTGGAAGAATGATGGAATAAGCATGACACATTTTCCCATCCTCTTGCATAGCCCTGTGTCCTCTCTGCTCACAGAAGCCAAAGAGACGGTAAAGATAATCAAATCTTACGTTTCATGACATAAGTTGACTGCCATAGGGCTATTTTCCCCCTTGCACTGAAAATTGGTTAGATTCATTTTGGGGAATTTTTCTCTTATTTGAACAAGCTGGAACCAGATCAGCTCAGAGGCTGATTCTGTATACTGAACTGTATATTCCTAAACAGCACCCAAGCAAATAGGAAGAATCAATTGTGCCCCGTCTTATTTATCTTTTTAGTCTGATCCTTTCTTCCTTTCCTTCCCAGGAACTTCATATAAAGCAGGAGTAAAATGCAGCTTTTTTAAAATCCTGATAAATGCAGCCAGATCTGTTTTTGCTTACAGAGCCACTCAGATCATGTGACCAAGAGCATGATGCTGGCCATGGGGTAGGTGGTTTCTACGTGATTGGACTAAATATTGTATTAAAATCTAATTATTGGCTTGGAGAAGTTGTGGGATTAAGGGAAAAATTACACTCCTAAAATTTTTCAGCATCGACTGTAAATCCTTCTAATAAAATCATCCTGAGTTTATAGCGAGATGTCTTCATAGCCAAAAACTTTCTACTGACTAGCAGAAGCTCTGTGGATTGGTAACAACTGATTAACGATTTTTTGTGTGTGCTTGTGCAGTGAACGAGGTTGTCAATTGAATTCATAGGTTTCCAAATGAAATGACATTAATTTGTCCAAAACTCTCATATGGGAAGAGACTTGTTTTTTATTGGCATTATGCCCCTCCTGTTAAAATTATTTTGGCAGAAATCCTGCAGATCTAAGTGCTAAAAGTTCCCCTATATAGATTCTTTGTTCTTGCATAAAGGGAGACTCTCAAAAAAACATTAACTTTTCACTGCTGGGATTTCATGTGAAATGTCACATTAATTGCCTACCGCTGAGTAATGTCATATACTCAGTGTCTTGAAGAGTTGAACGCTCTGCTTCTTTGGTGGCCTCATTCCCTGGGAAAGTGGATGTGAAGAGAGAGGGTATGTCTACACTGCACGATTATTTCGAATTAGCTTAAACTGATATTACAAAACAGATCTAATAAATTGGTTCGCGGTCACAGTGGGGATACAAAGTCGATTGTTTGCGTCCTGGTCAAGCTACTCATCGTCAGGAGCGGTGCACTGTGGTAGTGTTCTCACTATCATAGTTCTACTTCGGTTGAGAGCACAGTGCCTGATGGGCAGAAAACATTGCCCGGGTGGTGCTGGGACAGGCACCCTCTTTGTGAAGGCAGCAGACACCTTTTGGCGTTTTTCCGCGGAGTGGCTGAGCCAACGCCATAGCACGCAATCATGGACCTGGATCAAACGGTATCCTGACGTGTCACACCTTGCGTTATCTTCTGCCAGGCATTCAGTACACAGAGGGTGACATTACGTACTCAAGGAATTATTTAATTTTACTTCTCTTCACGTGCTGGGGGAGGGAAGAGATGACGAGCTGTCATAACACGCAAGAACACGTGGTATTAAGCGAAGACAATTGGCGTCAGCAAGATGAATAGTTTTTCCAAGAGATTGCTGTGGAGACTGGTAGCTGTGTCTTATTACCCTCTCCCTTCCCTCATGAGCTCCGTTGAGTCCTGGATCCCGTTACGGTGTTGAACGCACCGTGGTATCCCTGGATTTATTTTTCAAACGCTTTGGCATTCCTGTTTTTAACGGAGCTCTGATAAACAGATTTGGTTACATACGGCGATCGATTAGTATCCGTAAGGTTCATCAGGAGCTACTTTTGATTTGACTGTCATCGAGCCCGTGCTGATCAGAGTGGCAGTGAAAGAGGAATGTCATTTACAGGTCTCGGGCTTTTTCCTGTTTAACGCCACTGCGCATCCGAGTTGGATTGTTGGACCAGAGGTCAGTGGTGGCATTCTGTGGGATACCTCTAGGAGGAATAATGTCGATTCGTCAACGAACTATCCGAGTTATCACTTCGAATTTAGGCTTTCTCGTCTGGGAGGATTCGAAATCAATAAGGAGCCTTTAAATCGATATTAATGACGACGTGTGTGAAGGGTACAGCGTTAAATGGTATAATAGCCATTACGTCTAAGTGATGTGACTGGCAGTAGATTCAGAGCAGGGTAATAAGTAATACTAGGAACTATACTGTAGGTTCACAAGGGCGTGTGGCCTCCAAAACTCACTGTTCTCAAATCATTCCATGTGGTACAGTACCAGGAAAAGTGCAACATTTTCTTCCATTATCCCCCCAGGTAACTCTTCCATGGAGGAATGTTGATCTTTGCCAGGAATGAATTTTGGTTGCTGCATAGCACAGCTCTATGCAAATGTCTGGTGTTACTATTTGTCTTGTTGGTGCTATCAAAGTGATTAATTCTATAGTGCACTTCGGTAATGGCGATTGTCTCTCCTAATCTGACTAATCTCTGCTTCCTAAACAAGATTCTGAATGGAAAGTGTAGGGCAGTGGTGACAACCTTCGAAGTGCTTGTGGAGTCTCATTTATTTCATCTAATTTAAGGTTTGCTGCCAGTAATACATTTAACAGTTTTAGATGGTCTCTTTCAAGTCTATATATATTACTAACTTCTATTGTTGTATGTAAAGTAAATAAGGTTTTAAATTTTAGAAGCTTCCTTTACAAATTAATAAATGCAGGCCTCCTTTAAATTAATTAAAATGGAAGTAAATAGTTTTGTAAAATGTTTAGAGTTCCTTTAAAATTAAATTAAATGCAGAGCTTCCCTTTAAATTAAATTAAAATGGAAGGAGGAGGGAGAAAGTGGACTTTTAGACATTGATCCAAAGCTATGAAGTTGATTGGGAATCTTTCATTGATTTAGTGGCTTTGATCATAGGCTCTAGTTTCAGGGATCTGTGTGGTGTGTGTGTGTGCGCGGCGGTTTTTTCATTCTATCCGTAAGTTATTTCTGGAAGGACAAAGTAAATAAGGTTTTTAAAATGTTTAAGAAGCTTCCTTTAAAATTAAATTAAAATGCAGAGCCCCCTCCTTTAAAATTAAATTAAAATGGAAAGTAAATAAGGTTTTTAAAATGTTTAAGAAGCTTCCTTTAAAATTAAATTAAAATGCAGAGCCCCCTCCTTTAAAATTAAATTAAAATGGAAAGTAAATAAGGTTTTTAAAATGTTTAAGAAGCTTCCTTTAAAATTAAATTAAAATGCAGAGCCCCCTCCTTTAAAATTAAATTAAAATGGAAAGTAAATAAGGTTTTTAAAATGTTTAAGAAGCTTCCTTTAAAATTAAATTAAAATGCAGAGCCCCCTCCTTTAAAATTAAATTAAAATGGAAAGTAAATAAGGTTTTTAAAATGTTTAAGAAGCTTCCTTTAAAATTAAATTAAAATGCAGAGCCCCTTCCTTTAAAATTAAATTAAAATGGAAAGGGAGGAGGGAGAAAGTGAATTTAGACATTGATCCAAAGCCTATTGAAGTTGATGGGAATCCTTTCATTGATTTCAGTGGCTTTGGATCAGGCTCTTAGTTTCCAGGGGAATTCTGTGTGTGTGTGTGTGTGCACGCGCGCGCGTTTTCTCCTACTTCTATTCCAGTAGAGTGATCTTCTGGCAAGGACCCTTTTTCCAACAGATTTTTGGGATACACATGTGAGGTGTGTGACATCCCTTGGGGTACAACCTGGACTGTGGAATTACTGTGCCCTCTTAATTCTCTGACTCAGGGTACCTCTCACACTGCTTTGCTAGTGACAAGAAGCCTCTTCAGGCTTTGTTCTCACACAGCCCTTAGCATGTGAAGACATACTCAAAGTTACACAAATACTCTCCCAAGCCACTCATGAACTGAATACAGGGAGACCCCCAGAAATTCCCCCAGCCTTGCATCCCAAAAATGTACATCTTACACTGCTTCTTGATCAATGCAAGCTCATTAATTAGTTTGCCACTCAAAGAGTAGCAGGCATGCGCCAGCCTCTGTAACCTGAGCAGACTCCCTGAGCACTTTAGACAAACAAACTGGTTGAGATTAAACCTCAAAATAAGTTTATTAACTAGCGAAAGATAGATTTTAAGTGATTATAAGTGGGATGCATAAAGGTTAGAGTTAATAACATAAGAAATAAAAAGTAAACACTCATTCTAAATCCTAAACTTTATTAGGCTAAACAAGATTTGAATTAAACAGTTTTTCTCACCCTATTAGACATTGCAGGCAGTTTTCAGTTCACAGTTCGTACTAATTAGAAAGCCTTCTAGTCCTCCCACCCCACAATTCGAGACTACTTTTTGTCTTCCAAATGATCTTGTGTTGAGATGGGGGAGGAGAGAAAGGCCCCATGGTGATGTCACTGTCCCTCATTTATACTTTTCTCCAGGTGCTAGAAAAATCCATGCTATGTCGTGGGGTTAGGCAGCCCTCATGGTATACGTGAGTTGCTGACCATCCTTCGTTATGAATTGCAAATTTTTGCTTGCACCTGTGGGCTTCATGGGGTTTGGTACATAAGGCCTCCGTGTTTACAGTTTTTTTGTCCTCTCTGAGGGGATAATCTATGGGTATTTCCCAGCCTCACAGCATTTCAGTAACAAACGTAGCAAAATCTCATAAGTTCATTGACACTGATGATACATTTCAACAGGACAGTAATGGTCACTAGATTATGACTTTTCCATAGAGACCTCACCGGGCATACGTTGCACAAGGTGTATCATAATTTGGTAAAAGAAGTGACCATAATGGTGTAGACTGTTTCACCGCTGGTCAAAAACTTCTCCCATTAGCCCAATCCTGCTGCCACACACAACAGATTCATGCCTGCAGTGCTTGTAGGTTTTGTCAGCTGAGTACATTTTATTTCCCCTAAGTGAGTGTTTATATTGCTTTGAGGCTGCTGAGGTTCATGGTATTCATTTTTTTTTAGAATGTGGAGGTTTATTAGTTATTGCAGCAATGTGAGTCTTTGGTATTTGAATGTTAATGAAACTTTGTATTTTGTGGAATAACTAGGGAGCTGGATCTTAGCTCAGGCTTGGCAATATATTTGTGGGTGGATTTTTTCTTCTCTTTCCCCCCTAGGTTTTAAAACCTTATGTGACATTTCATCCCAGATCAATTTTACGTTATGTATCATCATGTATAATATTGTGTCACGCTGTAATTTTGCAAGTGCATGAAACTGCAGCAGAGAGGAAAGTGGGCTCATTTACACAAGGGAGGGAGAAAAAGGCTAATACAACTGCCTGGTTCTAGGAGGTTATGAACTGGGTGTTAGCATTTTGCTGCTACAATAGAACGTGTCTAAGAAGAGCCTATTGTCATGAGAGTCTCAGTTGGCAGAGAGGAAAGGGACTGGTAGTGTCAGATTATTAATGATTTCTCATTTAGCATGAACATTAACATGGGATTTAGCAGAGTAGGGGATATTCCTGGGGCCCCAAAGAGCTCAAATACCGAGACTGGTCTTTCACCCTTATGAAAAACAAGTAATTTGACCACCTTAGCTGGCTTAGAAGGTTAGAGAGGGACTTTGCCTCTGCCATCCTTATGGCCAGTTTCCAGTGTTAGTCTCTAGACTTGGGAGATGATAATCTCACAGTTTTGGGACTATCCTCCCACTCCCATTCTCTTCTCAAGCGGCAAATTAGCCCAGATGCTAGAACTGGGCTTGAGAGAGCCTGGTTGGTCTGCCCTGTAGAAGCAGGATATTGTGCTGTACACATGGGAGGCAGAGACTGAATGGGCTTTGATGTAGTGAAAGTCCAATGAATTGTACTATATCTCTGGTAGGGGAAGGTTGTGGGAACTGAAAAATAGGTCAGAGGATGAGTAACCTCTTGCTATGTAGAAACAGCAGGTTGGTTTTTTGACAAGTATGGTTTTCTTAGGTGTATTGATGCACATATTCAGTGTAACTTTGTGTCCTTCTTTGATCTTACACTTGCCCTGATCCCACATCAGTCCCCTCCAATCAACCCAGAGTAACAAGATTCCTGTGCTATATACGGTAAATAGTGCAGAGCAACAGCACCATATAGTTCAACACTTCATTCTCAGGCCTTTTAACCAGCATCAAGGGCTGCCCTCCAAACACTCATATTAGCATAGCAACATGTATGTCTTGCCGTAGTGCCATCTCACCAACTTGCAGGGGAGCTCAGTCACCATCATTATCAAACTACCCATCCTCAACACACTGCCAGTTGTGATCATCAGAAGTGTGCGAGCTCATAATTTCCTGTATTAAATGAGATGGGGCTGGTGGCAGGAGCTGTTTTTCTGCCGTGGCTTGCCAGAGCTGGGATGGTTTTTCAGGACGTGCTATAAGATAAATGTTTTCCCAAGCCTCTTGCTGGAGTGGTGAGTGAAGGGAAAGTGGTGGGTTGCAGACAGTGAAGAGATGGAGCCGGTTCGTGCAAACCGGTTGTTAAATTTAGAAGCTGGTTTCGAGCCGGTTGTTAAAGGGGTGGGCAAACTCCAGCCCATGGGACCATCCTGTCCGGCCCGCCTGAGCTCCCAGCCAGGGAAGCTCTCCTGGCTCCTCCCCCACCTTCCCTCCTCTCGCAGAGCCCAGCGCCAGTGCTCTGGACTGTTCCTGGGTAGCTCTGCAGCTCCTGCCGCTTTGAGTGGCAAGGTAAGGCAGCGCCTGCAAGCTCCAGTGGGCCGCGCAGCATCGATACACGCTGCCCTGAGCAGCATGGTAAGGGGGCCAGGCCAGGGCTGGGAGGAGGGGTTAGATAAGGGGCAGGGAGCAGTTGGAAGGGGTGGAGGTTCTGGGGGAGCGGTCAGGGGATAGGGAATGGAGGGGGAGATGGGTAGGCGTGGGAGTTCCGGGGGTCTGTTGGGGAGGTGGTGGATGGGGTCAGGGCAGTGGATGGAGTGGGACGAGTTGGGTAGGAGGTGGGGGGTCTCGGGCTTGTACTCACCAGGCGGCGCTTAATAACTGGTTCCCTACTGGGTCGGCGGCAGCACTTCGGTGGCAGGTCGTTCACTCGCTCCAGGTCTTCAGCGGCACTGAAGGACTTGTGGCTGAAGTGCCACCGAAAACCCGGAGCAAATGAAGGACCTGCTGCCGAAGTGCTGCCGAAGACCCAGTAGGGAACCAGTTATTAACATTCTGGCAGCTTGTCACTGGTTGCAGATCTTCAGCGGATGAGAGTTTTTCTCAGGATACATATCTCTTGAGTATTTATTTGGATGTGTTTTTATTTCAAAGTACCGGTAGTACTTTTACATTGCACCTGCAGAATCTGACAGGGAATTGAAAAAGCCAGTTAAACAGATTAGACAGTAAACTTTGGGGCAGAGACCATGCCTGCCTCTGTGTTTGCACAGCACCTAGCACCATGGGGCCCTTATCCTGATTGGCTACTATGATGTCAACCTTTTCTATGCTGCGTCTTCCTTTTCCACCCACTTCCTTCTAGCTGGGATGTAGCCCAGACCCCCTCCTGTTTAGCAATATGAAAAGGGCAGAGTGGCTATTTCCTCCAGGCTGAGAACCTCTGGGCTACCAGAATATAAATATCAAATAAATACCTATTGAAATTCACCTGCAAATCCAATTCATCATATAGTAAAAAGAGCCAACATCTTCATAGCTATGGGTAGTATTTTTCATGCAAATGTGCTGTGTTTCTACCAACCACCCCCGGTGCAGTACTGAATTCCCTGCAAGTTATATTTGATTAGGGCTGGCAATAAATATCTGAATCTCACCCTGCAGACACCCTGTGCTTACGTGACGCGCTTTTCAGCACATCAGGCCTCAAGGGGAAGGTTAGTTTGAAAGGTTCATTCTGGAAGGGGCTATGGCTTAACTAGATTAGGATACCAGAGAAGGTTGCAGAATTCACGGCAATCCTTGTGTTTGAGTCACCAAAGTCACTCTAGCCTCTATCTTGCCTGCCCTCATTATCTCTCTACATTTCATTCTAAAACTCTCCAATTTAACAAAGGGCTAATTAATCACTGCAGATGAGAGTATTCTTTTCCTCCCCTTTCTCCCCTTTGATTTGGAGTGGGCCTTCTGGAGTTAGATTCCGCAGGGGACATGTGACGTTAGCTGTACTCTTTCCATTCAACATTCTTACAACATCCGTTGAAAATGTAGCTTTGTATGTCTTGGCCATTGTAGGTAGCATTGCCAGGTTTACTGTAGCAGCATGTAGTATAAGTAATGAACCAGACACTGTGTGCTTGGGAATATACCTCACCATGTGGCACATCTTTTTGGAGTACTTACTAGGCCAGATCTGTTCCTGATTTGCAAGCAATCCCAACAGCCTATCTGAGCCCAGGTATGGATTCCTATCATACTGACCCTTAGAACTGCTAGAGAATTAAAGCAGAATACAGTGTGATCCAAGAGTCGGCTTTTTTTTTTTTAATTGAATTGGATGGTGCTACTATAGATTCTGAATTGCACAAGTCTGTGCTTTATTGCATAGACTAGTTACCTTTCCTGACAATTCTGTCTGCTTTGCCATAGTTCTGTTTTTTCTCTTTTCTTATCACCAGGCTACTGTGAATAGGTTAAGTGAGCAGCTTCTAGGAGTAGATACTATGGGTATGTATAATTAGTGGGGGCCCTATGATCCAAATAATAATAAAGTATACAACTTGCATCATTGAAAGAGAGAGATCTGAATATGTCTCTGCGTCTCCCTTTGCCATAGTAGTAAGCAGGAGGGCAGAACAAGCTAATTACTGCCTTAACCCTTTGTTTCAGCAGTTTCCTTGCCCTAGGGTCCCACACTTGCTTCACAAAACACAGAATCTGTTCCTGCAGCAAGACCCTTACAATCCCTCACCAGTGCAGGCAGCCACCCTGCAACCTTGGACAAGCATTAGGCCCGTCTGAGAAGCTGCTCCTGCCCTTTCCAGCCAGCCAAGCAGGTGGGGGAAGTGGCCATAAACGCTCTGCCTGCCAGGGGTTTTAAGCTTTAACTTCATTGCACTCCTCATGCCTGTCATCCCACAGAGCAAGAATGTGACCTCTGCTCTCCATAGTAGTGCAATGGGCTACATCTGAGCCCCAGGGATGATTATTTTTTCATGGCAATCCAGTTAGCATGATGCAACAGCCTTGACAGAACTGGGTAGTCATAGTATTGGCAGCACAAAGGCAGATTGCAGAGCTGAAGTCTTGTTTCGCTTTCTGCTGCCCACCTGCTGAACACCTGCTAGGATAAGCAAAATCTTTGGGAGATCAGTGCTATTGCTGAGCTGGATGTTCACAGTGAAACCTGAAACCACGAGAATTTCCCCTGATTTTGGGTTTCATTACAAACTTGAAACTCACATCAGATTTGTCAGAAGATCAGGGAGCATTTCAGGGCCCAATCCAGGTCTCAGTGGGAGATTTGCCTGATTTAAGACAGCAGGATCAGGTCCTCGGAATGAAGCTGGTAACTCCATTTCAAGAGAACCTGGGTGGTTTAGAGAAAATGGAATTGCACCAGTCAAGCTGAATGGCTCAGGTGGGGTAGCACATTCTGGCATGAGGGGACAGAACACTGAGTTGGGTCCAAAAAGGAGCATCGTGTGTGCTATTATCAGTGACCTAGCCAGGAGCCAGCAGCCACACAAGGGAAAGAGAAGCACTGGCCTGATCATCACCAGGCCCTCAATCTGCCTGAGCATACTGCCTGTGATCATCACTATACAGGACGTGTTAGCTGGTCCTTTGCCTGGCTCTTAAAACAAAGGGCTGGGTCACCATTCTGCAGCTATGTATGGTAGGGGAAGACACCCCTTTCCCTCCCACCAGGAAACCTAGGCAGAATTTAACCATGTAACATCAAGCTGGATGTAACTTAGAAGGCATAGAAGTATAGTGTGTCATGGAGACTTTTTTCTTGTTACCCACTCACCTGTCCTTGGTAAATGGAAATAATAGGATCTTACCAGGGCCAGGAGGCAACTTTGGCTACAGCTGGTTAGACAATGACTATTCCTCCAGTTTGTGACCTCTGGTTGACCCCAGCGGGCCCGTATGCAAATACTTTCTATTGATGCTAAGATCAGAGTGTGAGAACGCAAAGCCTTTTAGAGCACTAAATCTCCTAGTGAATATCTAGAAATGTGTAAGGGATTAAATGTAGAAAATGCAACATCAAAGGTCTTGGGTCGAGGGGGGAAGCATGTCAAAATTCAGGGATATTGGATGTAGCGCTCATTCAATTACTACGCTTAGTTAAGTACAGCACAGGGGAGTGAAGACTGCAGGGCACTAGAATGCTTGTTAATATATGTCATTTAATTGTGAGATTGCTTATATGCCATTTTGACATATGTAGAGTAATATTATCCCTCTTTTGTAGGTCACTATTCTCATAAGTTTGGCTCTTGCATTCCTTGCCTGCATAGTCTTTCTTGTGGTATACAAAGCCTTTACTTACGATCACAGTTGCCCAGATGGATTTGTTTATAAGGTAAGAGATTCCAGCCAGATAGATTCTATCATCTCTGACAATTCAATTGACTTCATGGTCAGAGTCTAACAGAGCATTTACAAGAATATGTTGAAAAGTGGTCAGTGTTTTGGAAAATGTGAACTTCCATCTGCTTCCATCATTTTATATTGTAATCGTCAGGATTAGATCTCTGTGAATGCCACAAACAAATGTCCCTAAATAATCCCTCATGTTTTGGAATGAATGCACTGCAGCTGAGTTTTGGGTTTGCTTCCCACAAACATTCAAGTGATCGAGTTTTTCTGGCATAAATGTTCATGCAAGGCAAATTTCAATGCTGCATGCACAAGCGTTCACTGATGCTGATTTTGAAATTCGCATGTGCAAGTATTTGAGAGGCATGCTTTTGCACCTCATCCAGTAGGCCAACAGAAACAAAACCATGTAACTTGTTTGACCAATCACAGCTAATCAATAGAGTTTGAATATCAGATAGTCATTGAGAACTGTTTGCTCAGTCCACAGAGTTAAAACAGTTTGCAAAACATATCATTGACTGACTATTTACAGTGAATAAATTCATAGAGGTCTTAATTCTTTGGGGATATTCTATGAACAGGAAAAGAGGCTCAGTTATTCGATATATTGTTCATTGTAAATTATTCTCTTAGTGTACATAAAATCAGAGAGGAGATGAGTCATGACTTTTGAATTCTGAACGTGAATTTCCTCAGAGTTCATGCACTTTGGATTTAGTGTTCTGCTCTGGTCTTTAATCACACTAGAATGGGGTGGGGGGAGAACTAGATGGCTAAGGGACATGCTAATTGTAAATGGGGCCCTTCACCTCCAGGTCACCACTATCAATCTGAGCAGGTTGGACCAAAGGTTCTTACCATTTGTTGGCTCTTCTGTGGCCTATACAAAGCAAATTGGTTTTCTCAGTACAGTTCTTAGTGGACAAGGGTCCACATTACACCAGTAGAGACTAGTTGGCAGCCTCAGCACAGAGGAGAAGCACAGAAAGGGCCATGGAGACTGAACTGGTCACCTATCTCTAGGGCTGGTCTTCCTGCAGGTCAGAGATAAGGCATGGTAGCAGGGTAGCATATAAGCAGCTTACATTGCTTCTGCCTGGCTTGTATCTGTTCTACAGATTAATAGAGAACATCAGTCTGCAGGGCTGTCAATCCAACACTTTGTGAGCTAAACGACGTCCTCTCCCAGTACCGCTGGCAGGTGCCTGATCTTAGTGCGTTCCAGTGCCGTGCCAGAGCAGCAAGATCCCTATTCTGTAATTCTGGTTCTGTTTCACGGAATGAAACCAGTCTTAATTAGGGCTGCCAATTCCAGCAGGTTTTGACATCTGTTGACCCTGTCTCAGAGCCCTGTGCTATCTAATGTTTCTTGGCATCCCCCAAGCTATTTGTCAATAGAGGAGCACATATGTTTCCATTGGCACAAGAAGCCCAATTGCTATGAATCAGTGAGTTCAGTCAGTCATCCACGTGAGAACGAACGGGGAATTTAAAATAAATGTAAAGTGATGTGACTGCTACTTACTTATCCTGCTTTTTCCCTCTCTCCAGCATAAGAGATGTATCCCAGCCTCCCTGGATGCCTATTACTCAGCACAGGATTCCAATTCCCGGGGCAGATTCTATACTGTCATAAGCCATTACAGCATGGCTAAGCAAACCAGCTCACGGTCTGTATCGCCCTGGCTTTCTTCGGGATCGGTAAACCATGAAGCCAAGGCTGCCAAGACAGAAGGCCATTAAAACTACTCAGTAGTGACGGGAGGGGTTGGGAGTAGGGAAACAACACCGTGTCTATGAAGTATCGCTCTGCCTCAGAGAGGGCGCAGTGCTAACAGCACAAGAAGAAGAAATGAAACTCAAGTGCAGGAGTCATCTTAATTGATATTTCTTTTCGTGCATTGTTCTCGTTGATTTGTAACCGAGCCAAGCTCTTGTACAAAGGCATGTTTGATGTTGACTGTAACTTTACGATGTAAAAATATTTTTAAAATCATTGCTTAAATATTTGTTAGAAAAATAAATGGAAAAACAAAAAAAGCAAATTCAGAAAACAACCAGAGAGGATGGAATCAGGCAAAGAGAATCTCCCAGAAACTGTATCTTTGGCAGAAATGTGTGAACCTAGAGCAGTATGTAACGGAAGAACATTTGAATACCTTGTTTGACATGCAGGGGTAGGAGGAAGTCTTTTACGAATCATGTCACTGGGTAGTTAAACTTGCCAGAGCAGGGTCCTTCTACTGGCAAACTGAGCTGCTCAAAATATGGTATCAGCATTAGTTTGTGGCCAGAGAAGTACACACGCATGTGTGTTCAGTCTGAGGTCTGAATTAAAAACAGAAGGATCTAGGGATTTGGAATACACAGTCATAATATTGGAGATTTTCAGTGGGTTTGTCAGGATTAAGTGTTTGGGACATAGAGCAGAAGAAGGAAGCTGTTGTGTTTAAATCTCTTCAGCACAGGACCGGGAGTCAGGCTCTATTCCCAGTTCTGTCACAGATTACCTGTGTGATCTTGGACAAGTCACATGGGGCCTGATCCTTTGAGATGCTGAGCACTTCTTTGGAGAGCAAAGAAACAAATAACTTCATTGTAAGTCTAGGATGCTTAGCACCTCGCAGGAGAGGGTTAGCACCTTAAAGGATCAAGCCCCCTCTGTGCCTCATTTCCCCCTTATCCTTATTTCATGGACATTACTTATGTGGGGATTGTGAGGGTTTGTCTGTTGGTGTGTAAAATATTTGGAGAGTTAACGATAGACAGTGCAATCAAAATTCAAAGTTTGAGTTGACTTATAAACCCGTGAACGTAAAAACAAACACCAAGCCGAGTCCAGCCCTGTACGGTGTTCAAACACAGCCCAGTATTTAGCTTGTAAACTGATCTGAGCAAGCATGTCTGTTTTGTAAGACTTGAGCAAAAGGAATTTTCTTTTTCAGAGCTGCCACCCAAAACATCTCAGTGTGACAGTTAGAATACTTGAGATCGCAGTCAGCTTGAGTTCAAAAGAATAAGCACCAGGAGTAGGACAAGATAGATGTTTGGGTTTGGAGTTTAAGGTTTGCATTTCACCAAGCCTGCTGATCAGATTTGTAGGTGTTGCAGGCTAGAAACTGGGAGCCAAACCCACTGGGCAGAGTTTTGTCCTTCATTATGCACACACAGCTGCTAGGGATTTGAATGGGACTAGCCTGGTGTAAGTGGGGGCAGGACTGAGCTGACAGGAGTCATGATAAGCAATTGTATAGTATAGCTAAAACTGTAGTGCCAAACCCCATCGTCTGATTCCCCCTCCCTCCATATTTCACCTGTAAATTCATTTCTCACTTGAAATGTACAAACCCCACCACAGAAAAATCAAAACTTCGACAAACGACTGAACAATTTATAATTTTGTGGTGTGCGTTTTGTCAGTAAGTAGCAGAGACTGAAGTATTTTTTGGTGTAATTCTTGAACTTTTCTGACAGGAAAAATAAAGCTAGATGTGTCTGAGAGTCTCAGCTGCCCTGAAGGGTTCCTTTTGTCTGTGTCCTGCTGTCATGCTGTGAAGAGGGAGCAGTGGGAATGTTTGTGTGCACGGAACTGCTGAGTGTGGTGGTGGCAGAGACGTCTGCTCTGTATTGGTGGAAATGGAAATGTTTGGAAGCTTCAGAGGTTGTTCAGAATTTGCTTGCATTTATTGCTGGTGGGGGGAACCTCAAACACTTTTATTTGTTTGTTTGCTTGTTTTTCAGCTGAAAAAAACCCTTCAAAACAAGAGGCTTTAGTGTGGGTGCATCTACTGGATCATCTGATTCTCAGTTATATAAGGCC
This sequence comes from Chelonoidis abingdonii, assembly GCF_003597395.2. NCBI lineage: Eukaryota > Metazoa > Chordata > Testudines > Testudinidae > Chelonoidis > Chelonoidis abingdonii. The sequence continues at coordinate 91,568,968 of NC_133775.1, forward strand.
CCCTTTTCACTGCTCTGGCAAAATAAAAGGACAGAAATATCGCAGAGGACTGCTGCAGCCTGCATGGAGCTGGCATATGGGTTCAATGCCATCCCTGATCCTAGTGTAGGGGACAAGTCAGGGAGTATAGGCTGGAGGTAGGGAATAGAAGGGGAGGGAGCAAGGAAGGGTTGTAGCCAGAATACACTGTGCTATGGCTATTCTTTGCTGGGCCCTGGGAAGGATAGTGTACCTTAGAGTAGCCCTGTGGTTACTCTAATTTACACCAGGGCTAGGTATGCTGCCAACTGCTTCAAGTTCAGAGAAGGAGAGTTCAAAAGCATAAACAACCTCCATCCCACTCACCCTGTCCCTCTAATTTCTGCCCCAAACACAGAAAGGAGGGAACTGAGGATAGGGTGCAACAATCTCTACAGGTTTTAAAGGTATTACCTCCATTTTAAGTGTGGAGAATGTTTCTAAGTTTGGTAGAATCTTTCAAGGAAACTTTGTCAGTAGTGTACTTTGACCACCTTTCCAGGGACACCAGTGAGAGTGTTGTCTATGTATTTACTGGGCTCAATAATAATGAGCAATGTTACAAGAGAATGGTACACGAAACCACAGATACACACATTACAAAAACTAGGGATGGGCTGTACCAAGAGCCTGGATCTGGCCACCCCTGAACTTTGGATCTATAGCCAAACTTTGTGGCTTGGTTTCTAGCAAAAACATTTCTTTTAATTCACCCAGTAGCTCTTTGAAATGGAATGACACTGTCTTTAAAGTTGCTAGTTTCTGCAGGCTCATGAAATGCTTTATAGTATTCCAATAAAACCTCTGGATGATTTCCCTTTTTGAAAAGCTCGGTTGTGAAATTGAGCCACTGTAGAAGAGGAATCACTGCTATTATAGGTCACCACAGAGAACCTGTGAAATGCATTAAAAAGGATATAGTGATCTCTTCCAAACTGAGTCACATTGTAATGACTGGTATTTCTATTGCATCTCTCATGGTAATACCTTAGTCCACTGTTTACTTTGATCAAAATTCCAGGAATCAAATTATTTGTATTCTTGGGTGGGAGGTATAATTGGATAAACTGAGTCAGTAGCAATAAAAGGTTTTTATTTAATAAAAGAAGAACCAAAATTGTATATGGAACAGAACAAAAAAGGGCTCAAGGGAGACACAGGGGATGGTAAAAGACAACTACAGCTAAAAGTTTAATCATTCAGCTCATTGCCATTGACCTGGTCTATGTTCAAGCTGCAATATAAATTCTAAGTTCAGCCACTTATTTTAGTCCCAGGAATGGGAAGAGACTTGATTGCTATTGCAGCACTTATCCTCTAGTGTTTTAAACAAAATGTTTAAAAGCTGTCACTCTTTTATTTTCAGGGGCTGGTTAGAGCATCTTGCTCAGCTGGGGTCAATGGGCTCTTCTTGTCTCAGCACCACACTGCTTGCTGCCTTTCGTGAAATCCAGAGTTCCTAGCATACACCCAGTGTCTCTGTAGAGGGGTGCTTTGTTCTGGGGAAGACCTCCTACGAAAGGACTAGGCCTACTTTAATTCATTCTGGTAACCTCCACTGTTGTATTTACACTCACAGTTATTTACCTGGGGCATATTATCGTCATGTCTGACGCTACCAAAGTAGCACTGCAATTACTCTTATCAAGAAACCTGGACTAATTGCCTCCTGGCTAAGTCAGCTGCTCAATATACTCCCCTTCCTGCTGCTTCCTCCATTTGACTATTACTTTTCTTTGTGTTGATTTCTACACAAAACCCTCATCCTCGTTTCTGGGCCCTCTATGTCCCCAGGTACCTTGCTGGCTACTGCTGGGGGAGGGTCAAATCCTCAAACAAAAAGCTTCCTCTATGTGGGCCATCAGCCAAGTCTGACAGCTGTTTGCTGACCCCAGTGATCACAAGCTGAATCAGCAGGAGGTAGGCTCAGGTTTAGCGTAAGCCCAATTTCCTGTGAAGTGTCTAGATTTTGACTAGCAGGGCTCCTACTCTCTCTTGGAGAAACAAGAAAGTGGCTGCATCTGCAGGTCTGGGGAAAGCTGTTGGTTACTGTTTTCCAGAGGGAGCTTAGAGACAAGTACTTCATTTGATAGCAAAAGGTGTTTGCAGTATCTTGCATGGAGACCAGAAAAGGTGGAGGAAAATCAGATGTACCTTTAAAAATGAAAATTTCCCACAGACCCTTCTTATTCTCATTTGTTTTGCATGTCTGCCCTTGAAAGCTTTTTCTAGTTTGCAATAATATCCCAAATAGTAAGCTTAAGGGGCCTACATTGAAATTTCTATAGTCAGACTTTATATGATTAGTGTTTTTAAAACACCTGAAGTATTGTAGTCAAATTGGATTAGACTGCTTATAGACTAGATTTTTGTTTTTACAAAATGGAAAGACAAAATGACAAGGGAAAAATCCTTTATCCTCCTTTTGGCCTCAGTAATTTTTAAACACCTTGTACTGTTAGTGATGCTGAATTCTATTCCTTTCAGCTGTATTTCATGATTATATAATAAAGTCAGTGTTGCTTAGTATTCATCTCACCTGCTGCTGTGGGCAAGTGTCCTTCAAAGAGGCCTTTTATTCTCTCCCCTGCCTCCACACTTGGGCTTCTGACAGGGAGTGTGCGGACAGGTTAAGGTAAAAATTATCCTTCTGCTAAAGAAGTTGGAAGTTACTTTCGTCAGGATTGTCACTGATGGGAAATCCATGTGACACTATGAGATAATAATCCTTTGCAGGTTCAAGTACAGGAAGGAAGTGAACTCAGTTAATAGCATTATGTCCTAACCCACACTCACTGGCCAGAGTTTTCAAGAGGATGGACAGGATTAGTGCTGAAGAGACTTTTATCCTGCAGTAGACTGAATATTAATGGCAAAATCAAAGGAGATAGAAAAGGCACAATCTATTACAGTAGGTCATTCAATCTATCTTTGCTATGCCAGTGCCTGTTGTTCCACTCCAGAGATGACTGCATTTCAGTGGTAAGTAAAGGGATCCCTTTATGTTGTAATGAAGTGGCTAGGGTGGACCTGCACAATTGCCTTCTGCTGATGCAATGAGAACTTCCCAGCTGTGTGAAGGGTGTGTCATAGGACCTAGTTAGCTAACAGAAATTCTTCACTAGTGCAAGTGGCTGAGACCTGTGGATCTGGAGCACAAGAATCCACGTGCACCGACATTGTAAAGATGCAAATGGCCATGGTATGCGCTCTAATGAAAACCCTGAAGATTTAGGTGGCCATTCTTACACTGTTTATAGCATTTTGCTCACCTAATCTTCAATGACTCAAGCGATGAGGCTTCTACTGAGACTGCTATGAATGATGATAAAATTATTACCCCTTTCCTGCATGTATATCATGTAAGGACTGGTCTCCAAGCACAATCTGCCTTGTCCTGGGTGTGAAAAGTCATTGAAAAATAAATTCTATTAGAATCTGCCAGGTACCTTCCCAAACTTACAAGGTTCAAAGAGCAGAGTTTATGCTGTTGGTAATTGTGATGCTCCACTAAACCTGGCTGTCTAGTAAAGTTATTATACAATAAGCTTTCATTTGACATGTGCTTCATTGTAGCGCATGCTATCCCTGGTAGCAAAGCCAACCTTATGTAAATGGGTGGAGGTAGTGGTGCAGCAAGACAACAGGCTTTTTGGAGCAGAGACCTCAGTTTGTTCTGTGTTCATACAGCAGATAGCAGCACAGTGTGGGTCCTGGTCCTTGATTAGGGCTCTGAGATGGTAACACAATATAAGTATATTATAATAATGAGGATTAACACTGCCTGCCAATACATGCACTGTGCTGTGGCAATAAGTCATACCAGCCTGTGCTGCCAGACCTCATCAGACACGGGTAAGTACTTCAGTGCAAGACCTCCAAAGAACACCTTGCTCCTGCAGGAACCTGGGGTGGTTATTCAGTCACTGGCAATCTTCCCCGAGAGTGAGTATTCAGCTACTGCTCCAGGATGCTTTATGGGGGCTGTGATGTCTTTTGAGTGACCTGTATGACCAAGGTCATAAAGATCTCAAGGCACTTTTCACAGAAGTATGGGTTTTATCCTGGCTAACTACCAACTCAGGTAATTACCTCCTTCTCACAGTTTCAAATGGAAATGATGTTATACTTCATGTCCTGCCTTAAACTGTTGCACAATCTTGCAGTACAGTTGAAAACGGTTGCTGAGTTTCACCCCAGCGATGGCCGCATTTAAACAGTAGGAAAAGTGAGTTCTGTGTATGTTTGTATGCCACATTATTAAAGCACTTTGGGGTCCTTTGGAATGAAAGGCAATTACATAAACATAAGACCATTATCAGTAAATGCAAAGGGTCAAAAATACCCTATGGAAATGTATTAGAAACAGCTTCTTTTTTGGAAATATAAATACAGCATCTGGCAGGGTTAATGGACCAGCTTGTCATGTGAACAAGATCCCTAATCCATTGGGAAGAAAAGGCTATTTTTATAGTAGGGCTTACAAGTACTTGACCCAATTAGTTCCCATTCAAGGGTACAACTCCCAGGGTTTGAATTCGGTCAGGTCACATCAGGGCAGTGACCCAACACTTTATTTGTGACTGCCATCTTGTTCTCCAGAACCTGGACATTCATTTAAAAGGAAAAGTAAGTCTCTAGCTGGCATGATTTCCAAGAAAGCCTTGGAAAAGTAAAGCAAGTGTAACCAATGCAGAGAGATCTGTGGGCATCTGCAAAGCATCAGAAACAATAGCGCTGAGATAGGAACTGCTCTGGCCATCGCAGTGGGGTCAACTCAGATTCCTCATGATGATATTTTAAATAGCAATTTTATGAACTGTTTCATTGTTGATCAAAGGATGTTAGAAATGAGAGGGAGTGTCACAAATCTGCATAATGTACAATGAATTTCATCTCATTTTGGTACCGGAAGTATATATATATTATTTTTTTTTAGTCTGACTCATGGAGCCAAAGGGGAGGCACAGAGTGTGGGGAGCATCTGAGCCACACAAAGGGGGGCCAATCCCACAAAGGGAAGTTACATGCCAAAGAGTCTTAACTAGCACCACCACCTTAGAGCACCTGGGGTCAGGTTGGCTCTGGTTGTAGCTGTGGGGTTAAATGACTTCTGTCGTAGCTGCTGCTCCTGCTTTTGCTGAATCGGCAGACATTGCTGGATAAATGACACTTAGGTCTAGTTTTAAGCTTTTCTTGGCAACCATGATGGCTGGAAACTTTTGTTGTTGTTATGTTTCAAATGAAAACTGAGGTTATGTCAGCACATGACTCTGGGAGCTAGGGCTTTGTTCTGTCTAGGCTTGAATGCAGCCCTGTCTAGGGGTGTATGGGGACCCTGCTGAAGCAGAGAACCACACCTGAGTAGTCCAACAGAATATGCATGTTTTCATGTTCACCATCCACCCGCTCTGCTGTGAGTGGCATTTCATTTTGCCATCTCAAGTGGGTGGAACTTGGCTTCCACATTTCAATCCCTGGCAACTGCAGTCAGTGCTGGTTAGCAGTGTTTTACCTCAGGTCGATAGGGACTTGGAAAGTATTTTGTTTTTTGTAAACAAAAAACTTCATGTGAATCCTTTAGAAGACATTTTGCTTTCACTTTAAATTAGTTTTTCATAATCATTGGAGAGTTAAGATATGCCAGGACATGAAAACCATGATAGCATTGGTTTATACTATTTATGCTTGTCATGTGCCATCGTTTAAATGTATGGAGATAGTAGGCCACAACCTTAGCTGGTGTAAATTGTCATACTCAGTGGAGCTATATTAGCTTATGCCAGCTGAAGCTCTGGCCCCATGATGATGATGATAATTTGTACCCATACAGTGCCCGTCATCTCAGGTTCTTACAACAGTGGAAAAATATTATTCCTATTTACAGATGGGTAAATTGAGGCTCAGTACAGGCCAGATTTGGATCCCTTTGCTCATACTGATACTATAATTTATTATTTGTGCTGCAATAGCTCCTAAGAGTGCCAGTCATGGACCAAGACCCCATTGTGCTAGATATGATACAAACACAGAACTAAAAGATGCTCCCAGCCCCAAATGATTTGCAGACTAAATACCTAATGCCACAAGTAGCCCCTTAGAAGTCAGTCAATGAACTTGTAAAGCAAAGTGCTACTCACTGTGACCACAATCTGGCGCACCGCAAGTAGCAGAGCTAGGAATAGCGCTTGGGTCTCCCAGATCCCAATACTGTTATATCCCCATGAAACATCAAAGATCATTCTTCACCATCACGAGGTTTCAATTGACAGTGAGTTGATAAAGTAGCACAGCAGAAATCATATAACAAAGCTCAACCGATAAAGGCATAAGCTAGATTGTAAAGTGTATATAACTCGTTGTTGTTCTTCAAAAACTGCAAATCTAATCTAACCCTCTCCCAATGGGTTAACAAACAGCTTGGTTAAAAATGTCTGGCCTAACCTTTCAAAAGAGATGGCATCTTCTTCTCTTCAGACTAAGTAAACAAAGGGGGGAACAATCTATATTCTGTTTTTCATGCTGCACCATTGTTTTCTGGATTTTTTTTCCCCCTGCCAAATTCAATCTCTGTGGCCCAGTGGTGATGGTCTATAATATTAAGAGGGATATATATTTTTCTTCTTCTCTTTCCAGTAACATTTTGGATTATTTGTGTTCCAAAGAGAAGGTTGTTGACTTTCATCTGGAGCCATATTAATAATTTGACAGACAGACAGAGCAGAGGGAGAGAGAAATAAAGTATTCAGATCCTTGCAACAGCTGATATTAGTAGGTATCAGAGGCTGCTTCTGTAAGAAGTTTATTGAGTCCCACTAAAAATGCAGCAGGATTGGGAACCCTGGAGTATTCTATCAGTTAGTCCGACAGAAATAAATGAAGGGTGGCCTGCTTTCCTTGGATAACGTGTGAAAGGGCATTTGGCCAATCTGTTACTGATCCATTTGTCTCACACACACACACACACACACGTGCAAAATTGGAAGGAAACATCTGAAGAAAACACCCACTCCCATTATTATATTGAAGGATATTGGGCCATTTGCAGAGTGCTAGAGCCAAGTCTCTGAAATGGATTTCCTGTTACCAGGGAGTCTTACAGCTATTTTTACGGTATTGATTTTAAAGCAGCACACATTATAATGTTTCATTCCCTGGGGCCCCATAGATTGTATTGCCATATGTAACAATAATACCTAGAGGCCCCAGCTGAGATCAGAGTGGGCCCCACTGCTAGGTGCTATACAAACGCATTGTAAGAGAGATCCCTGCCCAAGGAGCTGACATTCGAAATAGACAAGACAGCTGTATGAGGGGAAACTGAGGCACAAGAAGGAGACGTGGTTGCTCAAGGTCATACACCAGGGCAGTGGCAGAGTCAGGAATAGAAGCCTGCAGCTGTAGTTCACAAACCTATCCACTAGAAAACACTGCCTCTCTAAAGTATATGACTGTTTAAACACGAAATAGGTATCTATGAGCTATTTAACTGCCCAATTACCTTGGTACCCAAACTCCTATTCCCCATATGTTTTGTTATGGAATGTATGCAGGGAATATGTGCCTGAGTCTTTAGTGGCACTTGAACATGAAAGCCAATGTGGTTTACATGGGGTTAGGAATTCATGGGCCTGTTTCTCATCTCTCACCATTTCTACAATGGAATAACACCACTGAGCTCAGTAATTACTATGCTGGTGTGAGTTCGATCAGCATCAGGCCCATGAGTTATAAATCTTCCTTTGTCAACTGATTTGCTGCGGGGCTTTGGGCAAATGTGTTTCCATCCCCCCCAGCTGTAAAACAAGTCTCACAACATCCCTCTGCCTTACGGGACTGTGGGGGCGGTGGGGTGCAGGTAGAGAGGGTTCATTTATTAGCAGACTTAAAGGGCTTTGAAGATGAAAAGTGCTAAGTATTGTTTTTATTATTATTCTCTTCCACAGGCAGGAATGCCCCCAGCTGAGCCATGGTGCTGAATGTGCAGATGCCCTGTCAGTTCATGTTTTGAACCATCATGGGAGGCTGGGCTTTGTGCTGGCAAATCTGTTTCAAAGTGCAGCTTCCCCCCCATGCTAATGATGCATGACAATGCTGGCGTTGTCCCTTTGTTGATGTATATGTTCTTTGCTGTGTGCTTAGGAACCGGCCAGAAGGAGGCAGAATGGCAGGAGCAGAAATGGCTTCATTATCTCCCCGTTTGCTGTAAGAGGATGTCGGGGTGGAATGCTGTGCTGTGCTTCTAAGCCCAGAACTCAGAAGGGAGGCTGTGGCGGCTTCGAGCCATCTTTGTGCCCTTTTGAGCCAGGATTGTTCAAGGGGCTGCAGAGTCTCCTTGGGTAGTTTAGACAGCCTTGGAGGCTGCCTGTAATTTCCAAAGCATTTTGTGCTACAGCTCAGCCCAGACCAGCCCAGGGCCTGGAAAAGGGGGTCCTTGGACAACAGCCATATGGCTGTCCCTGGAGTGCATGTGCAGGGGAATCCTCCTCCATCTGGAACCATGGCTTTTAGGGCCCCTTGGCACCTCTCTAGCCTTTTTTACTCAGTGTAAAAAGGGCCAGAGCAGGGGTGAAAATCTCGCTCCTGGCATTTAGATGCTCAGAATGTTTATCATTAGTAATGTGGATTATTCAGAAAAGACTGAATCCTGGAAATCAGCTCCAATAGCCAGGTGGGATGCCAGGGTTCTCTGTGAGACTGGAAGGAAGACTCTTGCTCCTTGATCTTCTCCCTGTCTGCTAGAACAGTGTCTCCTGTGGTAGACATAGGACTTGGTTGAAATGAATAATAAGGGGTTTCCTTCACTGAGGCTGCTGGAGTGTGGTTCACTAGTTCCCTGACTGATGGCCTGGGCAGCTTAATGTTCCCATATAAGGTCTTCCTAAATCCTGGATTGAACCAGACTGTCATGGAAGGGATTGGTGCCTGCATCTTCCCGCTCTGCTCAAGGTAGTGGCTGGTGGAGTAATGTAGAATGCTAGGGTGATGGAAGCAAACATTGCTAATTGACTGAGCATCCTCCCCAAATCCATCCCTTGTCTTTCTGCATATGGAGGAACTGTACCCATTTCTCTCAGTCTGGGGACCTCCTTACCTGGGGGGGCAGCAAGCAGAATTTATCCCAGAAAACAGGGCTGAGGGAGTTATTTGCTTAAGTCCTTTGCATAATTGGGGATCCAATATTCTGCTGCCTTGTCCTTAAAACACCTTGCACTTGACTGCAATGTCACTGCATGGCAAATCAGAAGTAAGCTCCATTGAAGTCAATGGAGCATAAACACAATGTAACTAAGATCAGAACAAGGCCTTTACAATAACTGAACTGATGCATCAGTTCAGAAGGTAGATGACATTCTGAAACACTTTACCTTGCTGCTTACTCCCACTTCTCCCAACCAATATTCCACCTGATTAGAATACATAGAGCTTAATTACCTGTAACAATTGCTTTGTTTATTAAAGTAAATAAATAAAAGAAGACAGAGGAGATGGAGTAGCCTGCTAATTGGTTTTGAGTTGCTGGGAGTTGTTTCGGTATGCTACTATCTGACAACCAGCAAGACTGTATTGCACATGTACTTTGGTGTTGGAGCCAGTCCTCAAGAGCAGAACATCATTCAGCATTACAGTAATTAACAGCAAGATGCATTCCCCCCACTCTCAACAATGAGGGAGAATCTAAATACAGCTATGAGGGTTTTTTCTTCTTCTGACAAGTAAAAATTCTGTTGTGAATCTTAAAACCAAACAGGGCTAAGGAGAGAGGCCTGGTGTAGTGGCCAGATCCCAGGACTGCATCCGGGAACTTCTGAGCTCTAATCCTGGTTATGACACTCAATCCCCATGTTATCTTTAACTTCTCTGCCTCAGCTATGTGAAGTATCAAGATAACTATTCTCATCTACCACACAGGATTTGTAAGGAGGGTTAATAAATATATAAAACATTATGAAGATGAATAAAAAAACAGAAAATGTAGTGTAGTGATCCTGGTAGCACATCACTGGATGCCACCTGAAGGTGGAATGAAATAATTGGGACATTGGTCATTTTAGCAGGGTCAGGGACCAGATTATTGCGTGCCCAGAAATGTGCACAATGGGGGACACATTTGTATAGGAAAGTTCTATAGAATATAAGAAAAATACCCTTTTCTACAGGTGTTTTGGACCATCCTCTAGAATGTAACCGAAAATTGTATCTCCTCACACAGAGTTCTGTAGGGTGGCTCAAAAATGAATAGACAGAAGAGCTTATTTATTTAGTTGAGTAGGTTTGTATTGTAACTTTCATGAAAGCTAATTGTTTTGTTCCCTGTTCAGTTCTATACGACTTTTTCATAGGGGGAAGTGACAGAGGGTAAGGTATGTAAGCAGCAGGATGAGGGCAGCAACCTGTGAGCTACACAGCTATACTTGGCAAGACACTGGGGCTAGGGGACGGGGGCTTCTGGTTTGTGACCGAAGAAGCAGCACAGGCTGTATAGCAGTGGATGTAGGCCCATAAGGCAGAGGGGAGGCTGACAGACAATAGGGAGACCCATGACGCCGGAGGCAGATCCAAGCTCATGCCTAGGGCTTAATGTCTCCTCCCCTCCCCAACCCCCAAGAGGGGTGGACTTGAAGTGGCACCCTTAAGGACAATGGCAGCTTTGTACTTTCCTGTTGGGTATCCTGTCTAGGGGCTTAATGAGGAATTATTCTGTACGTTCAATAACTACCCACTCAACCTTTGTTCCTAGGGTGATATTACCCTTTGTTTCCTAGCCCTAGTGAAGATTGCCCCTTTACTAGTAGCTGTGTATTGGGATCACACCAAGGGCTGGAGCCCAATGATTGGAGGATCTGCTAAACCTGTCTTCTGTCTTGCAGTACATATAACATGGTAACAGCCGTCCGAAAAGAAACGTACCATGAACTCACAGTGAAGTGAGGGGTTGTCTGTGTGTGCAAGAGAGAGATTCTGAGGAACAACCCTGCATGATCTGGCTGAGCTAACAGAATGGTCTCCTCCCCTCCACCCCACACTCTAATTTCTAAGGTTCTATGACAAGGACAACGTGTAACCCACACTCCTCCTGGGAGTGGTGTTCTGTCCCATCTACTGGCACTGAGACCACTTAGAGAGAGATTAATGAATCTGCTCTACAGCCTTAGCTAAGGGCCATATGGCTTTTAGCTCATGCAGTAGAGGCTCATGCACTAAGTTGCAGAGACCCCAGGTTCGATACCACCCACCAATGACTGGGGTCTGTAGGCATTACAAATAGGAAGTGCTAAGAATCTGGAGTCCTATGTTGCCTAAGACAGTAACCCACAGTTCTCTCCCTTCCCCACCCCCCCCCAAAAAAACCCATCAAAAAACCAAACAAACCTGTGCCATTAGGGAAACTGGTGCAAACAACCCTGCCAGCCCTGTAGAAGACTGTTAGGGGTTGTCACTCATATTACCCAATCTGGTGGCTGGACTTTGTCCTCACCCACAACTATTTCACATTTGGGGACAATGTATATCTTCAAGTCAGCAACACTGCTATGGGTACCCATATGGCCCCACAGTATGCCAACATTTGTATGGCTGACTTAGAACAATGCTTCCTCAGCTCTCGTCCCCTAGTGCCCCTACTCTACTTGCACTACGTTGATGACATCTTAATCATCTGGACCCATGGGAAGGAGGCCCTTGGGGAATTCCACTAGAATTTCAACAATTTCCATCCCACCATCAACCTCAGCCTGGACCAGTCCACACAACAGATCCATTTCCTGGGCACTACAGTGCAAATAAGTGATGGTCACATAAACACCACCCTATTCCTGAAACCTAGTGACCACTATAGTTTCCTACATGCCTCCAGCTTTCCTCTAGACCACATCACATGATCCATTGTCTACAGCCAAGCTGTAATACAACTGCATTTGCTCCAGTCCCACAGACAGAGACAAACACCTACAGGATCTCTATCAAGCAGCCTTAAAAGTACAATATCCACCTGCTGAAGTGAAGAAACAGATTGACAGAGCCAGAAGAGTTCCCAGAAGTCACCTACTACAGGACAGGCCCAACAAAGAAAGTAACAGAATGCCACTAGCTGTCACCTTCAGCCCCCAGCTAAAACCTCTCCAGTGCATCATCAAGGATCTATAAACTATCCTGAAGGATGATCCCTCACTCACACAGACCTTGGGAGACAGACCAGTCCTCGCATACAGACAGCCTCCCAACCTGAAGCAAATACTCACTAGCAACTGCACACCACACAAAAACACTAACCCAGGAACCTATCCCTGCAACAAACCTCATTGCCAACTCTGTCCACATATCTATTCAAGGGACCTCATCATAGGACCTAACCACATCAGTCACACCATCAGGGGCTCGTTCACCTGCACATCTACCAATGTGATATATGACATCATGTGCCAGCAATGCCCCTCTGCCATGTACATTGGCCAAACTGGACAGTCTCTACGCAAAAGAATAAATGGATACAAATCAGACATCAAGAATTATAACATTCAAAAACCAGTAGGAGACACTTCTATCTCCCTGGAAACTTAGTAACAGACTTAAAAGTGCCAATTCTTCAACAAAAAAAACTTCAAAAACAGAGTCCAACGAGAAACTGCAGAACTGGAATTAATTTGCAAACTGGACATCATCAAATTAGGCCTGAATAAAGACAGGGAGAAGATGGGTCATTACACAAACTAAAAACTAATTTCCCCATGCTAATTTCCCCCCTCCTGTTACTCACACCTTCTTGTCATCTGTTTGAAATGTGCCACCCTGATTACCACTACAAAAGTGATTTTTCCTCCTGCTGATAATATCCCACTTTAACTGAATTGTCTCCTTAGAATTGGTAAGGTAATCCCCCATCTTTTCATGTACTGTACTATGTGTATATATATATATATATATATCTTCCTACTGTATTTTCCACTCCATGCATCCGATGAAGTGGGTTTTAGCCCACGAAACCTTATGCCCAAATAAATTTGTTAGTCTCTAAGGTTCCACAAGTACTCCTCATTGTTTTAAATCCTACCCAAGTGTATTTAAATCTGCCTGCCTGCTGCTGCATGCAATAAAATGACTGCAGAGATAGTACCTTAAAACTGCCTTGAGACAAAGAGGGTGAATTTGGGTAGTTGGGGAAGAAGGAAGGGGAAGCGAGAGAGGGAGAGAAAGCAATTGAAAAAGAAGCAGAACCTGTCTACTGAGAATTCTAATTCAACAAAACAAATGGTCTCTTTACTTAGAAACAATTACACACAAACCTTTACCGCTACAAAGCCGGAAATGCTGCTGCTATCGGTAAACCTTGGGTAGTTAATGCTGTATTGATTCTGTAAGTGTGTGTGTGTATGTGTAGCAGTTCCAAGTCAGGAATAAATATACTGAATCTTAAAGTTATACAAGGCAAAGGAATAGCCTGATACACTGGGTGCAGGCCTATCTGGCTGCTGTTTGTATTTCACAGTGCTATTTTTGTTCCAATTTCAGTTCCCTGAGGGTAGATTTGAGAACTTAAATCAGGATGCCCAAGTCCACATTTCAGTTCCTAAATGACACATCTTTAGGGCTAGATCCGTCTCGTATTAAGGTAGCTGTGCACCGCTTCACCGCAATTAAGATGCCCCAGAACTGGCTCCCCAGCCCCTGGAGGCCCTTCCCAGTGCAGAATCATTGCTGTGGCTCCTGTGTGAGTGCAGGGACTGTGGCTGGTGTTCTCCCACTCCCTGGAGAGCCCACATTGCCATTATGGCTGTGCACCTGTTATCCTTGGGGATACTGACAAGAAGCATAAGTAAGAGCAGCCTGACAGAGGTTCTTTGGCTGCATAAGCTCTGTGGCTTGAAGCCTGAGCGTAAGGAGCTCCTAGTGACACCTGTTGATGGACAGGGAGAAGGACAGCACAGAGTTGCTTGAGAACTCAGATGGAGAGGGGGCCCATAGGGAAGGGAGCTGTCTGTTGCCATCTGTTATTGGGCAAATGGAAATAGCTGAATGGGCCAAGCCTCATTTGCATATCTGTGATGTGACAGTTTGGGGAATTCTGGTGAAAATTCAATTAAGTTTTAAGTTTGGGAGCAGTAAAACATTATCATCTCTGCTGGGTAATGAAAGGATGGAAGAACTGCACCTGACATGCCCAGGATGAGGGGTCACTCTGAGGAGAACTGCTGTCTGGCTCAGATGGGTAGAGAAGCCTGGGCAATGGTAGAAAGAGGTAAAAAGTGGTGGTTGTTGGCTGTAGGAAGAGTTTCTCTACAGGCAAGAATACTGCTGAGGTTTAGATATGGTATTAATTTCTCTTTGAAGAGTCAGGGGAGCATGGTAGGGGATGGAGTGAAGTGATATACCACAAAGAGAGAGTTTCAAGCTGAGTAATGCTGCTGAGGTGGTTTGGGCTGCAGCAGCAGCAGCTGCCTAGCTTGAAGGACTCTGGTGAGGGCCTCCCTTGCCAACAGGACCAACAATGAAATCACTTGAGCTGGGTCAGGTGATAAGAATTCCTGGAGCAAGCTAAGCAACACTTCCCTTAGGGGCTGGAGATGGGCCTGCCTGAAGTTTGGACTCTGTCAACCCTGGACAACAAACTGTGAGTGGGGAGTAGGGGTGGAAGAAATGGCTAATGTGAGACTGCATTGCTTCAGTAGCCACTCACAGCCATGAGAGAGGAGTGGAAGTGAAGACTATTGACAAGACACCTGGGGTGGGAGACCTTCTCTAATAGATATTGTTGGTTTATTAATTGCTGGCTTTCCCAAGTTTATTCTGTGCCTTCTCCCTCTTAACCCTTCCCCCCATGAAGTTATTTGTTTTGGACTCAGTGCTTGTGAGGGGAAAGCATTGCCTAGCAAGTGTGTGTAGGGAGAGAGAAGTTAGTTTTCCCAGGTTTCTGGATGGGGCACAAGCTGGTGATGTTTTCAGAAGGAACCCTTAGATAATTGATCCTGGCACTTTTTGCTGCCGACAACAGGTGGCAGAGGGGTTATACATTCATAATCTTTCAAAAATGGGTTTGTTGTTTGATCTCCCTAACCTGGTATGAATTCATGAGTCAAAAATATGAATTAGTGATGGGAAGAAACTCGTGTGTGACAGCTCAAGTATGACTGGTGAAGATGATGTCTTAAGATTGTTGCATTGCCAGGGAATGCCGGTTATCTGATTTATCACACCTCCAAGTGTGAACAAAGTCTTCCTCAAAACAATTTTAAATTTTGCAAAGTTCCTTGACTGGAAAATAACATTGATATTTAACTGACAAATTTTTGATTGCTTAATGTCAGTTGCACCTTTTCTTCTACTGTATAAAATGTAATGAATAAGGAAAGTTTCTGCAGGATGGATTTAGGCATTTAAAACAAGTCAATTTACTATCTGGCGTGCATTTAAAACCAGAAGGCGAAAACAAAATCTTCAGTTATGTTACTATTGTATCAGGACTGCCCTTTCATGTTGGATTTATCTACTGCGGGTATTACTGTTATTTTCAATAGTGAGAGTCTAGGGACTAAATGAAAACAGCCTCATTACTTGCAGAGAGAGCCTTTTGCAGCATATAATTGAGTAGAAGGATTGGTGCGGGGGGAGGAGAGTTTTTCATCTTGTTGTTAAAGTGCTGGATGGGGATTCATGATTATTTGTGTATGTAACATATTTTATGTCAGGGATATACATGCTGTGTGAATAAAAGGTGTCACAGTAACTTCAGTGACAGTCTGATGCCACATGCTTTACTGTGGTCTGATGAAAAAAGGACATGTGGAGTGGAAAGGGAAATGGAAATGAAAGGTGACCCTCTGAGGGAGCATTGCTTATTTCCAGGGGGGCTGCAGGACATACTCAGCAATGTGCCGATATGAACTCCATGAACCTAGTCAGATGCAATGTGTGTGGGGAAAGGGGCATGTGCAGAGTCTCTCTCACTGCTGGTAGAGGGTCTGTGTTATTTTTATACAGCGTCTATAACGTACTGCCTGCAGGGTGCTAGCGCGTGATATAAAATTTCAGTTTGAATTCTCATCTCTGGACTGTTTGAAAGCCATTAGATTCAGCTTCCACTAGAGAGAAGAGCATTGTAATTGAGATGAAATAGTCCTTTTTCCTGTTTACAGCATGTGTTCATTTGCCCAGGCAGAAACCATTTCCACTCCACTTTCCACTTGTTTCTAAGGTCTGTTCTTTATTTTCTTTTTCTGTATTGGTGTTTTGTAATAACACAAGGAGCTCAAGGCAAATAACATTTCAAAAGCAAACAGACACTCCAGCTAGTTGCAGATTCCTTCAGAGAGATGGAAATGAGGAAGCAAAAGCCTGGAATCTGTGGAGAAAAAAGGTCCTTCCACCTCTGGGACAAATGATCCTGAGAGGTGCTGAGCACCCTCACCTGGAAGGGAAGCATGCTCGTCAGCTTGCATAGGGCCAGATGGAGCTATAATGTCTCTGTGCATAGATCTCACTCAGTGCTGGGCTTAGGACTCAGCCTAATGTTTATTTTCAGTACCTTGATTGAGACATATAGGCTGCATTCTAAATTCCATGCAGGTTACATTTTATTAGCAGTTTTCCAGCCCTCAAATCAAACAGGATTTCTCTAGGTATTTTTCCATATGTTTGCGCTGGTCCATCTCCTGGCTAGAGGTCCTGGAGTCCCAACTCTACTCCCACCTTAGGATAAAAAAGGAGGGGATGGAGGTTATGCCCTCATTGGAGGAGCTCTTCTCCAAAGAAGCCATCTCTCTCTTGGATTCTATATTTCTGGGAATACCATCTGCAGGAGGAGGAGTTACAAAACCCATCTTCCTAATAAAAGGGCCATTTCTTTTTATTTGACCACTAAGAATTTCACCCCCAGTTTAAATCCAGTTTTGGTTGGAAAGAGACTTAGTGACGTTCACTGAAGCTTTTGTGGCAACTATAAAGACAATGTATGGTTAACAAACCTCCCCGTTCGCTACTCAGGTTCCATGTTACTGTGAGATAACAGGAGATGTATGGGCATTATTGGATTAATTATCAGTTGACTGGATCTGTACTATAAAAAGCACCAGCTACTATATTACTCAGAATGACTGTGAGCATCTGCTGACAAATGGCTATATTCAGAAATAAGAGGATGTTAGTGTCTGATCCCCTTAATGCAGGGTGCACCAAGGCTATCAGATTTCTCCAAAAGTAATCCTACCTGAGACTGCTATAATGGAAAATTAGGACTGGTAAGGAATACAGTAGGGAATGGAGCTCTGGTGTCCAATGCTCTGAAGAGACAACATCCATGACATATGTCAGCTGGTGCTGTGTTCTTCTTTTTGCAACTTAAATTTGGTCTGGCAATTTCTAGGAGGGTTGAAAGACAAGCATTTCAGATCAGCTGTTTGCTGCCTCATGCTGCATGTGGAATTAGCACATAAAGTTTCCTAAGATGAACAGATACAGCTAGTATCAGAGGGGTAGCTGTGTTAGTCTGGATCTGTAAAAAGCAACTAAGAGTCCTGTGGCACCTTATAGACTAACAGACTTATTGGAGCATAAGCTTTTGTGGGTGAATACCCACTTCGTCAGATGCGAAAACTTATGCTCCAATATGTCTGTTAGTCTATAAGGTGCCACAGGACTCCTGGGTACAGCTAGTGTGTTTCTCTACAACTAGTTTGGGAAGGACGTTCATTTCACACTCAGTATAATCCCATTTATGAGCCTGCTCAAATTGATTTACCTTCATGAGCAAGGCTGCAAGGAGAACTTGGGCAGGGTTTAGCCCTGCACCGATGACACCTCTGTGATACAGAAAAAAATCCTCCTGGCTTTAAAGCTCGTGATTTCTCAGCTCTACTGGGTGTGGAAATCAGTGGCCAGATTTTCAAAAGAGGTCAGCATCCACTAATGGGGCCAGGTTCTATATGGGATCTGAGCTCTTTTGAAAATCAAGCCCAGTAGCTTTATCCCACTGGAAAGAGAATATTCTCAGCTTCCCCGTGGAACACATGGCGTTCCCGTCTAACCCTGGAAGGGCCCCAAATCATGATCTTTTGTCAGCGGGTGAAGTCCTAGCCCCACTGAACTCAGTGACAAAAGTCACCATTTCACTCATGGTGTCTTTAGAATAGAGTTTATTTTAAATCTTTATTAGATGTTGCAATGGCTCCCTCTGAGTCCTGTGAGACTGTGCTTGTGGTAACTAAGAAACCTGGCTTTATAGATGCAGGGATAAAAATAAATAGTACCAAGAATATTTTTAACTCTTGCAAACATTTTTCAGATTTGTTTTTCTGTAAAATCGGTAGCATATCCAAGATACATGATGGAGTAAGGTGGTGTAAAGGTATCATCAGCCTGAGTTTTGAATAACTCCCTTCTCACCAGTACTGAGTAATACACCCATTCATGGTGATAAATTTTTGTACCACCTTGCATACCTATTTGTCTCTCCCACCATATCTATAGCGATCTACATCACACAGGCATAATAGGCCAGGCATTAGTGGAGGATCTGGCCCTATATGTTTTAATAATTCACATCACTATGCTTTGTTTTGTTTCTTACATCGACTCTGCATTCTTATAGTCGCCTGCAGGTTTCTCAAATTACAGTGCAAACTCTGAACAATTGCTTGACTAGTCTGTAGTAAGAGCTATTATTTTAATGCTACACTATTGTATTTCTTTCTTGGAGAGAACGGGAACTGTTTATGCCAGTTATAAAACTCATTAATAGTCTTGTCTATTTTCAGCAATTTTCCCACTCTGGCAGCTGAGCAAACTGAAAGAAAATGATATAATTTAGTGAGGCATAGAATAGAGTAACTGTATTTCTAGTGTCCATTAATATATTTTTCTGCTGCCAGTATTTAAATTTTGTCCAAATACCAATGAGAGATACTGGAATGGACATTTTTATCCCCTGCCAATTATACGAATGTTTACGTTTAAGTTTGTGATGCTCTAAAGATTAGAGTGGATTAAAGGAACATTGATGGGGCCTGAAAAATGATCTTGTTTCCCCTGATCTTGTATCTGTTTGCTAAGCTCACGTGACTTTTGAGTCCACCATCCCAAGTTTCATTCCTGAGGGAAGATAATCCCAGTTCAAGTAGCCGAGCATTCGTGAACAGTCCTACAATAACAAACTTGTGTGCAGCTTAGTCTTCACTAGCACAGCTATAATAACTGAGAGATGGAAGAAACCTTTGGGTAAGAAGCTTTCATTTTCAGTCTGAAGCTTCCTAAAGATCAGTATGAACAGTGGAGGAAAAATAGGATTTTAAAATTAAGGAAGCTGCTTTGATAGTATTCTTTTCACATCACTTTTTCCAAGTTCAGAAAAGTTTAACACTTCCACCCACCCTCAGAGGGGTTGAGAAAAGAGTGAAAGATTTTTTTTTTGTTGCCTTTGTTCTTAGTTGGTGTGCCACATGACTGATATAAGACTTAATATCTTCCAGCTGTTAATCAAAATGATATGCAGGATATGAAAGACCATTTGTGCTGCTGTTAACTGCAGGAGGCTCCAAATGGACTCGGATTGCTGTCTTTTCCAATTAGACTCAAGAGAAACTATGTGCATACAGTATTTCTATCCCAGATAGCCAACTGATTCAGTGGGTCACAAGGGTTATGGAGGAAGGAAGCCCATTCCATTGAGCTCTGTGCTGTGACGCTGGTGGAGCAGAGAACTAGAAAAGGCAGCCATGCTGTATCCGTTGCCCTCTTCACCACCAATTCTTGCCAAAGAAAGCAAGGGGCTTCCTGCTCAAGACTGGCTCTGCCTTTAGGGCTGACAAAGAAGTTGGCTTCAAGTGGCTTTGTCTCTGCGGTGCTATTGTAGCCCATCCATACTTGATGGAATCACCCCATGGAAAAGTGATGGGGGTGTCGCAACACATGCTGCAGTAAAATGGCCACAGGAATTGGAACTTAAAGGAGAGAAGAGGAAGTGTGCCACAACTCGCATCTAATCCTTCAAATCTCTCACATGAAATTGAAAGATTTGTCTCATACATACAAGGGACAAAATATATCCATGACGTACAGCTATGGAAAAACACACTCAGAACCCACCCTATGAAATGAAAAAATGATTACATTATGGTAGTAGCTAGAGACCCTGACTCTCAATGATGCTGGAAGAATTTATATAGTGCGGGTGCTGAGAGCCTTTGAACCAACCTGTAAACCCTGTATATGATGGGAAACCACTGCTGCACCCCTAGTTCCAGCATCTATGCCCTGACTGAGATCATATCCTCACAGTGCGCGCGCACACACACACACAGAGCAACTGACCCAAAGGGCTTACAGTCTTAATAGACAGACAAAGGAAGTCCTGTTATAACCATTTTAAGATGGGGAGCGGAGAGACAGAGAGGTTAAGTGACTTGTGCAAAGTTATGTAGAAAGCCTATAGCAAAGGCATGAACTGAACACAGTCTCTTTATCTCAGACTAGTACCTTAGCCACAGGACCATCCTACTCCTTGGTGCTGTAGTCAAACACCAGCACTGCACATGCTATATCCTGCAGTCAATATGACACAGCTGTGTGGAGGTGCAATAAGGATGCTAAATAAAGCCCTCAAAAACCAGGAAATGCCCAAGACAAGATCCTGCACAGCCCCAACTGTGCCCTCTACTTACTGCCTATGCAGAACAATACAACCTTTGAGTGCATTTTATTTCTTCCCCGCCCTCCGATCTCATTCAGTGTGCAGGCTAGATGGTGCACAGTAAATGAGGTAGCCGGTCAATATTTAGGGCTTGTCTATGCAGGGATACTTAGGAAAGTAAATCTGAATTAAGTAAAGATGTGAATATGAAGTGGATTACTTAAACTCCATTAAATCCCAGTGTGGACACTCATTCAAAATTAAAGTGACCTTACTTTGGTTTAGTTTAATTCACTTTGATTAATTTGGATTAATTCACCTTTAGTTAATTTAGTTTGTCCTGAGTGTCTGTGTGTAGATAAAACCCTTATATTTATCCTCAATATTCTCTGTACATCTCCTAACTTATGCACGGACCCATTTGTGTAGTTACTTTTCAGAATGAAAATGCCTTCGGTTGGGAAGTCTGGGACACGTGGACAGGCACTGACACTGTTCACCTAATTTGCATGCACCGTTATTGGACTTATAGTTATAAATCAGGTATTTGTTCACATCTAATGGCTGCTAAATATGGATTTGGACGTGTGCTGCACTAATTGCACTAGCAAGTGCGATGTGCATTTTTGAGCATGGCACTGGCCTTCTGGTCTTTGAAAATCAGGCATTAGAAAGTGGGATTATCATAAATTAGCAACACGGGAAAATTATTATTCCATGACACCTGCATATTTGCTTTTCCTGATTTCTTCTGATTCAAATCTATAACATTAATATTACATAACCATAAAGTAGAATTATTATATTTTTATTTTATGGTGAAAAAAAGACTCTTCCCGCGGGCCCCACCTGGCCCATTCATAATAATTGCACCATTTAAATAGTTCCCAAATAGTCTTGGATGAATACACTTTTAAGTGATTGGCATGGGGGCTAGCATAATGAACACCATAATAAGATAACAAAAATAAGAAAGTGTATGTACGTGCATTTCATGGCAGTGCATCTAGTGATTAGAACTAAGGACTGAGAACCAAGGAATCCTGATTTCGTTTCAGTCTCTGCCACTGATATGCAGTGTGAACATTACCAAACCACTCAAACTGCCTGTGCCTTTCTTTCCCCATTTGTAACCTGATAATGTATATATGGCTTAATAGAGCTGGCCCCTTCATTAGGATTTTCTCTGGGAACTGATTTAGCCTAAATAATTGTGAATGGTAATGAGTGTTATGCTCTTGGGACACCACTAACAAATTCCACTTTGCAAGGACATAGTTGGATAGTGCCATGTTGTTTAAGTGGTGTTTAGCCACTTGTTAAATAAAGGACCAAGACACAGATTCTCACACTTATTTCACATCATTTTTGGATGCCTGTCATGTGGCATCTAAGCACTGTACAATAAACAACACCACACACAATGTTAAAAATAAGTCAGAGTAGCCCACCCACTCCAAAAGCTGAGCGACAGATCTCCAGGCTGATTTTTAAAGGAATAAGAAATTAAGATGAAATGTGGGATTATTTTTGTTCCTACATAAAATATTGTGTAATTTACTCAGGTTAGTCATTTTCTTCACTATTTAAAGAAAAAGATCATTTTTTAAAAAGGTCTTCTCTTTTGGCCCCAATTCAACAAAGCACTTAACCATGTGCTTACATCATCCTGGAGTCCATTTAATACATGCTTAACTGCTTTGCAGAATCGGTCCCCTAATTCAGATGATAAACTCTGACATAAGTGAGTTCTCCTAACTTAATAAGGGTTCTTTGGGGATTAGTTAAGTATAACTTGTAAAATGCTTTGAGATCCTCACAGGGAAGGTGATACTGATGCACAGAATATAATTACTCAGAGGCCTGGGAGATAGTTTCTAGCAACGGCCAGCATGTCCCTTGGCCCATGCTGCTTCCTGCAGCCCCCATTGGCCTGGAGCAGTGATCCGCGATCAGCGGACCTGCGGATGCGACAGGTAAACAAACTGGCCTGGCCCTCCAGGGACTTTCCCTACACAAGCAACGTCCCAGGTTTGGGAAACACAGCTGTAAGGAAACAGGAGCTGGGAGAGAGCTCCAGATCTGAGGCAAAACCACTTGGGTAGTGCTGTGTTGAGCCTCACCTCGCATGATTAAATACAGGGCAGAGCCATGCAATCAGGAAAGTGTTGTGGGACCAGAAGTGAAGCAGAGATCTGGGAAGCAGCAGAATGTTTCAGAGCAACAGTGTCATGCCATTCGCAGATGATGCAAAGGGGAGCCCAGGAAACAGTCCAGACTTGTCTATAAGGGCCTGCTTGTTTGGTGACTGGGAAGAAAGTTGCACAGGATGTGCAGATGAGCTGCCCCAAGGAGCGCCCCTGCAGAAGTCTTTCTTTACTCCATATTTCCCATCTGCAGCCATGGGCAGCATGAAATGCAAGCAAAAGCAACAGAGTAACAAAGTTATTTATGTTGTTAACTGAAATCAATAAAAACCCTGAGGTGACTGAGATCCATAAGTATGCAAAGAATGTTCACACTGATATTTGTGCTTGTTTGTATTATGGCAGCACCTAGAGGCCCCAATCAGGATCGAGGTCCCAATGGCCTAGGTGCTGTGCAAACACAAAGTAATAGAGATTCTCTGCCCCAAAGTGCTTAGTCTAAATATCCAAGACGAAGATGGAGAGGGAAACTGAGACAGTTTAAGTAACTTGCCCAACGTGTCACAGAAGGACTAAGGCAGAACTGGGAATAGAACTTAAGTTTCCTGACTATCAGGCCTAATAATTAAGTAACAGAGCTACTAACACAGCTGTAACAAAAGTGGAAAGGATCTGAAACAAAATTAGTGGACATAGTTGACATTTAGGGTGTCCCATCTCTCCATCAGTCGGGCGGCACAACTCACTGCTTAGAACACCCGAGTGTCATACTGAAAAATTGTTACCACTGAGGAAATGATTGATTGTCATATTGTCCTTGAAATGGTTGATTTCATCCATGTAGAAACAATTTTTCTGGCAGAGCCATTTTGCTGTGTCCATAGCTGGCACCCTTTGCAGCAATGCACCCTGAGACTCTGGGGGCAGATGCCCAGCATTGTTTAATGAATGGATAGATTCTAAATTTGAGACATCCCATGCTGGGATGAACTTAGGAAGAAGGAATACTGTCTGAACCAGAGGACCTGCCATGCTTGTGGCTTCTGGTCTACAGTATAGGAGAGCACAGCAAGACTTGAGATGAACATCTCAGAAAGACTTGAGCAGAAGGCTTCCTTGCAGCCAACCAGTGCTTATAAAATAGCCTGGACAGTTGCTGTATGAAGAGAAGTTATTGTACAAGCATTGTAAGCTCAAAGCACTCTAAGCAATAGTTTGTTGTGGTGCCTTTTCAGCTAGTGTGGACAAGGCCTTTGAACAATATCCTCCCTCGGTGAAATATAATTCACTCTGACCCTCTTCCTGCCCATGACAATTTCCATGTGTTAGAAAGAAACCATATGATCTTTCCCCTCCTCAGTTCAGTTGTTACAATCTTTCCAGCCTATCAGAGCCAAGCACCAGGATTGTACTTGCAAAGACACTAAGCATCAAAGTTAACAGTGGAGGTTGGAATTTCAAAATGAAAATGTAAACCATTCCCCTGAAGCTTTCAGGATGCTGAACTAGGAGCATATGGGTTTATCTCATGGTCACTTTGGCTGTTTTCTTTAGAACACCCAATCCTGTGAGGTGCTGAGTTCATTCTGCTAGGAACTGAGGGTCTTAAACTTCCAGTGAGCTGGTAGAAGCAGAGGAGATGCTAAAACACACATAATGAGGTTCCATAGTACTAATTTTGACTTTTTAAAGAATTCTTATAGAGAAATAGCCGTACAAGGTAATTGACAGATCATAGGACCTCTTGCGAATTAAAAGCTCAAAGTACCTGATAGACCAAAGGGCTATAAATTCAGCCATGTCTAACATAAATCTGGTGCATTAAAATAAGAACTGAGAATAGCAAATGGGTTTACAGTCTCTCACACAATACCTCTGTGCAATCTTTTTTCCCTACTTCAGAAATCTTATTAACCTAGAGATTTTTCTTTCTTTTTGATTGTTAGGTTCCTACCAAGTCCAAATAAGTCTAGGATGTGCAATGTCCCAGGAAACCCTTTGGAAGTATTTCATATATGCTGTTTAAAATACTTGCATAGAATAACTGCACAGGGCAGGAAGAAAGCATCTGGTGGCTTTCTCTGATTTTGATTGTTAACTAGAAAACTTAAATTTATGCTAGGCTCACTTTGCATGAAAATATTGAAAGAGAAATTCTCCCATCCTTTGTCCTGCCTATTTAGATTGGGTGGGAACCTCTCTTACTACGTGAATGTACAGCGCGCAGCCCAACAGAGCTCTGATCTCCATTGGGCCTTCTTGGCATTATTGTGATAATCATAATTTCAGTTATTTTGCAATAAAAGTAGCTTGTTGATATTGTAAAGCAGCCCGACTTTGCATTGCAACACATAGCCATAGTTCCACCTGAGGGATTCTGATGATATCATGGTACCCTATGCAGATAAGTGATGTGGCATTCCTAGCTACTCAGTGGCTGAGCTAGGTGCTATTCTAGTGCACAGGCACCCTGTAGCAACACTATACTCTATTTCCACGAGCCCTAGAGGAGAACTGCCCTGATCTACCCATAGCAATGTGTTTGAGCACAAACAGGAAAGCAGGGCGTGAGTCCATATGCCACCAGGTTCCCAGTGCGGCCTGACGTATTACTATATATTTTGCCTCCTGCCATGCAAGTAGGGATTGCCCCTCATTTATCCTTTCCCCAAGCTAGTTCCCCAATCTCCTTCCCTCACCCTACTTTGTATTGCCTATGGCTGATATTTCCCCCATATGCCTTCCTACCAACCACACTGTAAGAATGTAGAATCATTCCAGGCATTCAGAGTTTGTGCACCGTTGGTGCGCAAGGTCACTGAGATGGCACAAGCTGCCTGCAGCTGTTATGGGGACATTTTGCAACAAACTATTACAAAAATGTCAAGCCAAAAGGAGATTTGTTGTCAATGTTTTAAAATGGGCTAAAGGATTTTTCTTAGGCAGTCTCTCTGGCAGCCATGGATCCAAGTCCTGAAGTTCAGATCCTGACCTGTATTCAAATTATGACTTTCCCCAGATTTTTTTGGATGTTCTGGTTCAGTCCTTTGAAAAGGTCCAGAGGCTCTGCGTGTTTTCCAGCAAGTAAGGAGTTAAGTTCCTACTAGGTCCTCTCTTAAAGACAGTAGAAAATCCAGGGCTGATTATGGAATATTAAATGACGCTTTAGCAGAAAATACAGGAACTCTACTAAAATTGGTGGTGGTTATTAACTTATTTATTTTTATTTTATTTATATTATAGTAGCCTTTAGAAACTCCAGTCAAGCTCTTTTGTGTTAGGTAGTGCAGTACAAACACACAAGTCTGATTTAGTTGGGAATTGGTCCTGCTTTGAGGTCCCTTCCAACCCTAATATTCTATGATTCTATGATAAGCCAATAAGCTTATAGTCTAAACAAAGGAGACAGACAAAGGGCAGAGGAAAGGAGATATTATCCCCATTTTGCAAATGGTGAACTCAAACACAAAGAACTTAAGTGATTTGTTCCAAGTCATGCAGGAACTTTGTGATAGAGATAAGAATTGAAGCCAGATCTCCTGACTCCTAATCCAGGGCCTTAAGCAAAAGGGCATGTTGTCCTTCCCTGATTTCATCCCATTGTCCCCCACACTCATTGCTAAAATAGGCGCAAGTTATGAAATTCTTAATCTGGACTCCCCTGTATATCAAAGGGGATTCAGCTCCAGTGCACCAAGATCTCTATTTGGGACTAATTATGAAGTCCTTATCATGCCTCCATCATAATTATAGGTCAGAGCGTCTGGGCAAAACTCCCCATTGTTGTCAATGGCAGTTTCACCAGAGTGAGGTCAGAAGGACTTGGCCCTGCATTTTTGTTATCAGTAATTCATAAATGTTGTATTGTTGTTTATGTCATAGAAATATTTTTGTTACTCCGCAGAATCACTTTATCCTCACACAACCAGAACCTCTGCTGCATGAGTGGTCTTTACACATGCACACTTAAATCTGGAGGTGTGACGAATAACTAGGAGGGCAACCGGATCATGGAGTAAATTGATTTTCTTTCTTGATATCTCTGTTTTCTTATCAGATGCTCTGGCAATCTTGGTTCATTCAGTGAAGACATCCGTTTGGATGAAATGCTACAGCATGCACTTGTCTCCTGGAATGGGAGTGCACGCAGGCGTCATTCGGATTTGCTCCGCCTCTCCATTAAGGGATATTTTGTCATTCATGTGGGGATGAACTATATATATATTTTACTAGAGATTCAGGGCCAGATCCTCAGCTGGTATCAGTTGATGTAGCTTTGTTAGAGTCAATGGAGCTACTCTGATTTACACCATCTAAGGATCTGGTCCTATGTATGGAACTGAGTTTCCAAGAATGAGCAATGAAATAATGGCCAGTTAGCACTGCCCCTCTACAGCCAACTTCAAAATTTTTGCTTTTTTATTTTTCCTGTCTTGGTATTTAAGTTCCAGCTATGGCATTACATACAGGACCTGCATGTAACAAGATGGAATGAGCAATGCACATTTAATCTGATAAATAACCTAACATTTCCGTTTCCTTCTGCAATATGAAAATCATTAAGAATTTTATATTTATTTTCAAATGAACATCTCTTAGGCTTTTCTAATGCTCTCATCATTTATTTTGGTATCCAGAAGCCAATATAAATAATCCCTTCTGTAGAGTATCTTCATAAGACTCCAAACATTTTAAGAAAGGAAGAGAATAAACCTAGTTATTGTCTGAATAATCACTGGCTTATTGATGGAGACAAGCACATTCCCGTATTATGATTTTTCCTTGCTCTGTGGTGATTAGATTATGATGAAACTTGACATTAAGTGATGAATTTGGTACGGCTTTAAAAAAGTGGCTATTCAATTATTTTATTTTTGTGTGCTCATGGAATGCATTAGCCCCATATGAAGGATGCTGAAGAACATCTCTCACAGCACTTAGATTTTCAAGTGAAGAGGTCATGTACGCACCCTCAGACATGCATGTCATCTTTGTACCCTGTCCTTACTTTTTGAAATTCATTGGAAGTCTGAAACTAAAGGAAAGTGGTGAATGAAGACTGCATTTTTAATGACAGTGGGATGAATTTACAGTGAATTTGGGATAATTTGTGGGTTCAGGTCAAGTGGATAATATACAAGACTGAACTGATTTTGCATAGTACTGTCAACTACATGTGAGGCCAAATCAAAACCTCAGATTAAGCCACAGCTGGGGAGGAGTTCACAATACAAATTGCGCTCTAGATCTGAATTTTGAAAATGGCTCATTTCTTTAACTAAAACCCTGGAACTGATCATCTCCAAATGTTGGGGTGTTAGAAGTTTCTACTTTCAATCAGAAACCAGGACAAATGTGGCCATTTTGGCTGAATTACATTTTGCTTATTTGGGTTCATTTAAAGTTCAAAATGAAACTCACAGAATGAAAACTCCACATGGGTCAAAGCCCAGAAAAAAAAAGCCTTCCCAGGAGGGCTTCTGAATCAATCCCACTACATTTACTGCTTTCAAATAAATGTTTGAAAACAGCCAGAATCTCAAACCCAACTTCCCTTGAACATTAGGGGTGTTCAAACCCTGATCCAGAGATTAACATCATGACCAGAACATTGAATCCAAACCCTTTTGATGACCACTGAACTTTAGGAAAACTCAGTTTTTGATCTGAGCTTTACAGCCTAGTCCAGTCTATGTAATGGAACCCTGAATTAGGGGGAAGTACAGATTCTGAACCAGAGTCTGTGCTGCAGGCCAATTTCCTGGAATAGTGCGATTCTATTTAATCTCTGTGCACCCTTCTATTTCGTGCACATGCTATAGTATCAAGATCATCAGTCATGCACTGGTCACTACAATAATCCTGAAACTCTCACCCCCTTTTTGGACTTTTAAGTACAACACGCAAGTAGAGAGACAGCAAAGAAGAGAACACGAGAAGAGAGCTGTTATTGGGGAGTATTATTCCCATCCCTTTACAATGGCTTCACTGGCTGTGTGCATCATGCTTTTGGAGCTGGATGTTTAATCAGTGCCTGTATCATGGTTCCAGAACTTTTAGCGCCCCTCCCATTGGAATTGCTGTCTGATCTGGTGGGGGCTGACAACCAAAAAGCTCTGTGTTGAATATAGCAGGTGCTCTGTATGGACCACCGATCCACAGGCAGCCACTGGATGAGCCACATTGACTCCTCCCCTTGCAATCGTCTGTCTCAAGGGTGGGTAGTCAA
Source organism: Chelonoidis abingdonii (assembly GCF_003597395.2). Lineage (NCBI taxonomy): Eukaryota > Metazoa > Chordata > Testudines > Testudinidae > Chelonoidis > Chelonoidis abingdonii. Next base: position 91,597,979 of record NC_133775.1, read on the forward strand.
GGAATCCTGACGTAATGAACCAGGAAACAACTATTCTGGCCTCCAGCAGAACTCTGCAGCCATTTCCATCTAGTCTGCAGCTAACTATTTCATCAAAGAACCAGGCCAGCTTTTCAGACATGTTCTTGTCTATTCATGTAATTATTCTATTTCCCAGCTCTAACTGTTTGGAACAGAAACAGGGTTCAGGGCCAAGCTACATGTTTGATTAGCCAGCAAAGAGCCTGTTAGCGAAATGTTCAGTCACGGTAGCTTAGCACAGCAGGCTAAAGAGAGACCAAGGGAGCTGGTAACCGGCGAAGGGCTTCATGCTTCTTCCTGTTGCACAGTGAGGGAGGAGAAATATAGCGTAAAATGCCAAAGGCAGGGCAGCCAATGCTCCCTCTTCCAAGCTGCTGCCACTGTACCCTCTGTGTCCTTTGAGCTGTACAATAAAAATCAAAGCCCGTCAGTGCTAACAAAAACAAAGGCAAAGTCCTGTTACAGCAGCTGTTACCAAGAGCATTCACATGTATATTCCCATTAACAAAAAAATTCATTTGAAACCAGCTGAAGTTGTTTAAAGGTGATGTTCCCACAGTGCAAATCCTGCCAAGCAAGAAATACCAAATTAAGGGCTGCCTCTTAACCACACCCTGAATTACTGTCAGCACATTTCCATAGTCCATGGTAGACTATGGGCCTCTCCAAGGCATGTCCTTTTGTCTCCAGTGGAGAAGGAAACACACTGCACACAACACATTCATCTTCCTCGGACTATAGCGCAAAACCTTAACTGACAGATCAGTGGCATTAGAAGATATTCTGTATTGACACGCACATATAGGTTATGTACAGGATGTGTTATGAGACTGCAGGGGAAGGCTGGAATCTCCTTTTATTAAGGAGGCACAAAATGCATTTGGTGGTGCTATTCCCCTGGCTTGTCCTGATCTATCCTAAGCAGCTCTGGCAGGGTGACTCCTGTCCACATGAATGGATGGTACCACTATGCATGACTTTCTGTGTTAAGTGCAAGGTTTCACTCCCGTTAGTGGATACTGTGGTAAGAAAGATGCTCCGATAGATTCCCAGTGATCGTAACCTCCTTTTCTAATTAACTATCCCATTGTCTCTTCTGATATAGCCCTGTTGCTTAACTCCCACTTAGCCAATTGCTTAATGAGTCAATCAGACTTGATGTCATCTGAGTGATTTCAATCATCAGGATTCTTCTGTGTATAAAATGTGAGCTAGCGGAATGCAATGCTGTAGCTGGGGGAGATGAGCCTGTGTGACCAGTACTTGGGGAACCTTCCAGAAAGGGACAATTTGGGCATGTCCCGGCACATGGGCATCTAAGGGAGTTAACAAATGCAAACAAGGTGAAACTGATTCTTTTAAATGAGGGAAGAAATCAAACGGAACAAGATGTGAAATATACTCTTGATAAGGCAAGTAATTAAATTCTTGGCTGCTGATTGACATGTTTTAGAGAAACACAGTTCCTTGGTCTTCTCTGTTCCTTCTCCCAGCAGGTGGTTGGTGGGGGAGCTAGGCAGCCAGCATCAAGACTTTGAGGTATAAGAGGTCGAGAGAGACAGAGACCAGGATCCTTTTGGGAAAGTCTCCTTGTTCAGTGTGGCCCCCCTGCCAACGCCCATTTGCTGATTGGGTTTTGCTCTTTAGAACACAAATGCGCAGCTCATCATCAAATATTAAAGTACCCTGTTCTTTCAGACTTCTTGGGAGTTCAGTTTTTTTCTTAGATGCCCTGCCATGTCCCAGCTATCAGTCCCCTCTGTTTTCTGCTGGCAGCTCACTGACTGCAGCACTGCAGTCTGCTCTGCTGCAGAGGTCTTTGACTAATAACTGATTAGACTTAGGTCCCTTGCTGTTACACCATCTGTGCTCTTCAGCCTTCAGCCTATCAACTAGAAGCTCATACATTACTCCTCGTCTGCAGAGAACTGCCTCTATTTCATGCCAAACCTCACAACTAACCTGTAATTTGCTCAGCCTGTGAAAGCTCCCTGAAACATGCTCTGCTCTGTGCTCTTTTGAGGGGCCCCACATTTTCTGCTTCCTCCACTCAGTCAGCAAGACCCTGTTCTCACTCTTCAGCTCTCAGCACAGGGTCAATTTCATCTGTTGTATCCAGGAACATCCTTCTCCTCAGGACTATTCACAGGGATAAAGGATATGTGCTAATCAGCATCTGTGGATCACTTGACCAGTAAATATGTTGCCCTTTGAGTTTTTAAAGTAGCTAGAGGTGTCAAATCCCCTGGAGAGGACAGTCTAGCAGCCATGGACTTTAGATGTGAGAAGCAGCCAGAAGAAAATGCATATTACCAGTGTAGGAAACATGGAATGCTGGCAGGGTTTATTTATTTTACCATAAATATTTTTTTCCCTACCTCACTTAATGTTTCTGATGTCAGAAACCTACAGTAATAAAAATTGAATGAATAGAGCATGTGTGTGGGGAAGTTGAGATAGTTGCAGTTACTCCTTGAGAAGCATGCTACAGTATGGGATGGAATGTACTATCTGTCGGCTGCTATAGCATAGAAAGTACTGTCCCTGCAATTTTCATTGCCCCATGGAATAGACTTCCTTGAAATGTATTATAGCATGAAGCATATTAACCCCATAGCATGTGTTGCTGTATTAAATTTGCTGTTCCTGTAACTTTTATAAACACATGTGAATGTATCATTCCTGCAACAGTATAGATATGGTATGAAATAGCTACCCCAATATGTTCTGGCATGGAATATATGAACCCTCTAACGTGTTACAAGGCATGAATACTTTCTGTCTGATACTATTTTTTCTTAGCCTCTATGTTGATTTGAAAGAATAGGAGATGCACAGACTCAGAATGGAACACATACTGCCCATCCATGAATGCTGCATATTAGACGTAGATGGGTGTTGATACCTGACTTGATACTATCAAAATACACTATGGGTAATGAGGTATCTATTCCAAAGAGCTACAGATTGGGTGTACTGTTGTGATGCCAAAAGCATGGCTGCATGGGGTTTGGAAAAGTCTGATCTCATTAGCATTCATCACACATGGCCAGAGCATGAAGGAGAAGCGATAAGAGGAGAAGAGGCTTGTGCTCCCACAAAGAACAGTTACTTCTAGTACATAATAATAATAAAAACTCATTTCCATTTGCAAGTTAGGGAAACAAGAAGCAGGTTGTAGATTACAAGCCTGTTTTGACTGATTGGGGAATTAACTCACACTTAAGAAAAGGAAAAAATAGAGCCTTTGCTTCTCATGCCCCAATCCCCTCTCTCCATTTTACAGGGCTCATGTCTTAATTTTAATTCTGCAATCCCCAGACACTTTCTCCCTCTTTAAATATAGGTCTTTTTATGCCTGCTTTCAGCTTTGCATGCATTCCTTGCCCTATCTATTCCCTAGACTGTCTCTTATGCAGACGTCTCACTGTTGTTAGCTTTCCTCCCAGCTTCCCTTCCTGCACAGACTCCCACAAGCTCTGGGTTGCAATTCAGGAAATCATCCCTATTTGGCAAAACACTTAAGCACATGCTGAACTTTAAATATGTGTGTAATTCCCACTGACTTCAAAGTAAACCTTTTGCTTCTCTGACTAGGAGTGGATTTAAGCATTTGATTAAGTGCTTGTCTGAATGGGAGCGCTTGTGCATTGCAGTAATGGGCCAGACCAGTTTCAGCCATTCTACTGGTGATATGGCTTCCCTCTCCTTTTTAACAAAGATGTGATATAAATAATCAGTCCCCCAGTAAATGAAGCTAAGTGGCAACATTTTAACAGTCTCCTGCCAGGTTCAACAGTCCAGTGAGGCACAACATGAACAAATTAAAGATTATAGAAAACAGAGAGACTGGTAAAGACTTTACGGAGCAGACTGGTTAATACAGCATTGGACTCCGAAGACCTGGGCTCTATTCCCAGCTCTGCTACTGGCCTGCTGGGACACTTCACCATTTTGCTCCACAGTTTCCCCATCTGTAAAATGGGATACACTGGTGAAAAGCTCTTGATAAACGTTGCTGTTATTGTTGGTATTAATAATGATACTTTCCAGGGATCTCTAGTTGGCTGCTAGAGTATGGAAAATAGCTGAAATACAGAACTGAGCTAAGTTTCCAGTTCTGTACTTATAGATGTCTATATAGAATTCCTGCAAACAATGATTTTTACCCCGCTGTGTCTATTAATCATAAACGGTACACTCAGCAAGGAACACATTAGCAAGAATAGAAGGAACCAGTGCTGAGTGACCAGAAGTTCCTAGAACTTGTTTTAAGCCGCCTTAGATTATTCCAAGAATTTGTCAAATGTTTATGGCTGTCTTCAGGTCTTCCCAGTTCATGCCTGGATCCAGTAAATTACTTAAGCATGTTCATAATTTTAAGCACTTGAGTAATTGGTTAGTTGAGCTACTTAGTTATACATTTGCTAAATACTAAAGATAAGCCAGAGCTGCAGAAGTAATACATGCCAGTAAATTCTGATGTGTGTATATGTGTGTGTAAATTCTCTGGTTAATCAATCAAAGCTCCATACTATATAAGGCAGGGGTTCTCAGACTGGGGGTCGGGACCCCTCAGGGGGCTGAGAGGTTATTATGTGGGGAGGGGGTCATGAGCTGTCAACCACCACCCCAAATCCGATTTTGCCTCCAGGATTTATAATGATGTTAAATATATAAAAAGTGTTTTTAGTTTATAAGGAATAAGTTGCACTCAGAGGCTTGCTATATGAAAGGGGTCACCAGTACAAAAGTTTGAGAACCACTGATCTAAGGACAGGAAAATATGAAGTTCTGCAGTCTTCACCAAGAAGTAGATTTCTGTGTCTTTTGCATTGAAAATATATACTTGAAATTCATGTATTATTTCATCAGGGGCCTGCAGCTTGCCCTGTGGCAGTGCATGATAATGACAGTGGTGGATCAAGAGAGATTTGTTTGGTCTTTTTTGGAGGAATTTGTGTTAGAGACTAGGGCCTGGTCTACACTACACGTTTAAACCGATTTTAGCAGCGTTAAACCGATTTAACGCTGTATCCGTCCACACAGCGAGGCCCTTTATGTCGATATAAAGGGCTCTTTAAATTGGTTTCTGTACTCCTCCCCAATGAGAGCAGTAGCGCTAAAATCGGTATTACCATATTGGATTAGGGTTAG
>NC_133775.1:91604615-91605884 GCF_003597395.2 Chelonoidis abingdonii
AGCTACCCACAGTGCAACGCTCCGGAAATCGACACTAGCCTCGGACTATGGACGCACACCACCGAATTAATGTGCTTAGTGTGGCCGCGTGCACTTGACTTTATACAATCTGTTTTACAAAACCAGTTTATGTAAAATCTGAATAATCCCATAGTGTAGACGTACCCTTAATGTTGGGAAGTCCAAAGGAAAACCAGCCAACCAATAAATACAGTGAACAAGTTACTTTAAGTAACTATCTGCAGAGCTAGGAGCAAAAAATCTGAGAATACCTGTAAATTCACATTGAGCACTTAATAAGGGGATTTAGTACCAACTCTAGAGATCATGACACATAGCTGTTCGGAATATGATTAGGCTCAACAGCTACTGTACCTGAGATGCTGAAATTGATATTCTCCATCTATTCAGAGTTATTATCTAGATTTCATTTCATATCATGCCTCTGACCAGAGTTGAAAGAATAATAGGAAAAAATGCTGTTTTTTTTTAAAAACCCCCCAAAATAGCTATATTCCCAGACACTGTCTATTTCTGATCAGACTGTTGACTCTCTTTTATCTAAATTCCTATTTATCTCATGAAAATTAAATACAGAAGGCTTTGTTTGTATTATGACAGCACTTAGGCTTTGGAAGACTCTTACCAATTATTTAAATCTCACAACCCTTTGCCTTGTAAAGGGGCCATTCCTATCCCCATTTTATGGATAGGAAGACTGAGGCACAATAAAGTTGATTATATATTTAAAAGCGTTCATGCTGGAACTGAGTATGCTAAGTGTTGGGGTTCCCCCGAGACCTCTTCCATTCGGTTAAGTGCTTAACCCAGATGTATAATTCCGTGCTGTGCATATCTTGACATGTGTACATGTGCAAATCTGCACAGCAAATGTGACCCTCAGACATGTAGTGAATGCCACTGAGGGGTGCATACTTCTATGCATGGACTTTAACAAAGACTTGCCCCAAGTTCACAGAGGAAGTTGATGGCAGATAAGGGAATAGACCCTGACTCCCTGGTCTAATCCACCATTCCACTGCACCTGGTGTAGTCATTTACAATGGTGCAGATTAAATAATTTGATGGCATTTTACACCCACTTTGCATGCATGCATTCATTCATGCTGGAGTAAATGACTACACATAGCGCAGGACAATCAATTATCAGAGGGGTAGCCGTGTTAGTCTGGATCTGTAAAAGCAGCAGAGAATCCTGTGGCACCTTATAGACTAACAGACGTTTTGGAGCGTGAGCTTTCGTGGGTG
>NC_133775.1:91944546-92009121 GCF_003597395.2 Chelonoidis abingdonii
GTTACACAGCGGCCTGGTCCCAGGCTTCGTGACAGCAAGAGTACTCGGCGAAGCGCAGAGACATCACCAAATGGACAAACTCATGAAGGCGATGGGAGCTTTGGTGTGGACTTTCCCTATCCGGCCAGTTGTTGGGGTAGCTGAGGACTCCAGGCAGTCCTCACAGCCACAGCCGTCTCTGAAAATTATTTGCATTCTCTGCTGAAGCTTCCCAATGTCTGTAGGTTCAAACACAGTGTCGGCGTCCGGTTCAGCCGGAACAGTTCTCAGTTTATTTCCCTCCCACCACGTAAAAAAAAGAGGGAAGATTGCTGTGCTATGGCATTTGTCAAGTCACTCCGCAAAAAGGCGCAACAGGGTTGTCTGGCTGCCTTCACAAAGGGTAGGGTGAGGCATTAACCCCAGGCACCACCCGGGGCAGTGTTTTCGTGCCCCATCAGCACTGTGCTCTCAACACGGAAGTGGGAACTATGGGATAGCTGAGGAACAGCTACCCACAGTGCACCGCTCCTGAAATCGATGGTAGCTTTGGACCATGGATGCAAACAATCGATTTCGGGATCCCACTGTGGACGCGCTAAACCGATTTTATTAGATCTGTTTTGTAATATCGGTTTAAGCTAATTCGAAATAATCGTGCAGTGTAGACGTACCCTGAGACTAAATTGGCACGTTCTCCAATTATTGACTGATTGAAGGGAATGTGATGCAGCAGTTCAAGAAGAGGATTGGAAGTCAGGAATCCTGGATTCTATTCCTGTTTCAACCACTGATTTCATGTGTGACCTTGATATATAGTCACTTTATGTCTCTGTGCTTTAGTTTGCCTGGCTGTAAAATAGATACAATAAGATTTGTCTACCTCAGGGTTTTTTTTAAAATATTCATTTAATTAAGTCTTAATAAATTCATGGTTTAGATGCTTTGAGATCCTAGTATCAGAGATTCTTTACAGTGCAACTGAAAAATATTTTATAAAAATATTTGGGACCAGGTCTCAGATTGTGTTTCCCCACATTTCACTGTGATTCACATTGTGGCTGTAATACTGATGTCATTTTGGCAACGTAATTGGAGATTCTTTGTTTGAAGGTAACCAAAGGAACCCTGGAACTATCCATCTTTTAACTCATAAAGGGACCTTGAACCTAGGTAGTACGGCAAATGTTTGCAGAAAGTGGCCACTGATATTGGATGCCTCAATATTGGGGTACCACTGACTCAAGTTGCCTATTCAAAATAAATCCCACTTTTGAAAGCTCTGGCCTCAGTTGCTATTATAGTATTAACATGATGGATGGATGGATAAAACTGTCTCTTTCCTCTTTTATATGCTGATTAGAATTTTAAAATTCTTTATTACATTGATCCAAAGACTTCAAAGAAACACTCTTAAGCTTAAAAAGTATATGGTAACAAACACAGCTTTATGTATATTATTACTAATAATATGTGAAATAATTGAAAGTGAAATCATTAAAATTTTTCACTCTTAATGGTGTCTGGCTTTTTTGCATGTCACTAGTTTGGATTATGAATAAAGTTGCCTTCCTTTTTATTTGTACTTCCTAGTTCTGAGTGCTGCTAGAGTCCAGTTGCAATTGCAGGCATCTGGGGACGTTTAGCTGTTTAGAAATCTCTCTTTCGTTTGGAATCTTAAAGCACAAACATGGAAATATTTCTACAGTTCTTAGGTTTGAGAAGGAAAGTCTTGTTTTTAACTTAATGTGAAATTTGGTCCAAATAAATAATTAGCAAATTCCTTTAATAAGTTATTAGAATTTCAGAGAGAAGCATAAATATAAATGTTTGCAGTCTCCGCCATTGAGCGACATAAATTACACCGACCTAAGTGCCGATGTGGACAGCCCTATGTCAGCAGGAGAAGCCCTCCCACCAACATAGCTACCACCACTCATGGGGACTGGAGTAATTACGTCGATGGGAGAGCTCTTTCCTGTCAGCGTAGAGTGTCGACTCAAAGCCTCTGCACTAGCCGCATTGGTGCAGCTGTAAGCTCTAGTGTTGCCATAGCCTGAATGCCTTCCAATAGAGCAGTAAGCAACATGACAAATACCTGTCATATGTGGTTCTCTCATCCTGTGCCAGGGCGGAGAAGTGTGTGTGCAGTGGAGTGTTGTGTTTTGGCAGGCTTTTGTTCTTGGCTTGGTTTGTTTTTCGGTTAGAAGTGAGTCAGAAGACTTTAAAGCCATCTTTGTGCCTTCCGTATTTTTAAGCCAGCTATAGGTTTACCCTAAGGTGACCACATGGCAAGTGTGAAAAATCAGGATGGGGGTGGGTGTAATAGGTGCCTATGTAAGAAAAAGCTCCAAAAACCAGGACTATCCCTTTAAAATGGGGACATCTGGTAAACTTTACCCAGCCCTTCAGTGTCAATCCCAGAACACTCTAAGGATATATAATGTAATGTACTGTAATGTAAGCTTAGAGTTAGTAGAACTTGAGTTAGTAAGCCCACTTTTGGTTAACCTAGGGCTTGACTGTCTACACACATTTGTAACCTCTGGTTAGGAATTGTTGAACCTCAGCCTGGGTCTCAGCCTGGGTCTCCAGCATCTACACTACATTATGTGGGCCCAAGTCCAGCCGTGCCTATCCCAGACTTCCTAGTACCCTCCCAAAATATGGCCACTCTAGCCCTTTGTTTGTGGTGCAGAAAAACTTGATGATTCACCAAACTCCTCTGTCTAGAGAGGACAAAGGAAGTTGGCCTGTGGGATTGGAGGATACTTTGAGCATAAATCCAGTCAGACTGCATCCACACTGCAAAGCAATGGGCTTGAATGCTGAGTCCTGGCTTGACTCAGTCTTGGACCTTCCATACCCTTGGGGTCCTGGGACGCTGCATGTGAATCCTAGTTTAGCATGATTTATGTGGAGATGGCTTGAGCCTGAGTTCAAAACCTGGGATTACACTGCCCTGTAGACATACCCTAACATACACTCTGCTTCAGTCAAGAATAGTCAGAGTGCAGCATGCTCTGGTCATGCCCCCTTCCCAGTATGCTCCCTATATTGGGTGCTTTGATTGGAGGAAAGAAGCAATGTAGAGCAATTATAGACAATACTGTGCCACCTCCTTACCCAGGAAGTATTGCCTAGGGGCCATTTCTACCCCTTCATAATCCTTTTACACCACCAGAATAGCATAAATCGGCCAGGATAGAAATTAGAATTGTCCCTTTTGTTTCTTTAGTGCACACTGCTTGGGCCACACCTTAAGTAATAGACCGTATATTATATTTGGAACATCAGCTCATGTTCATGGGTGTTCCATGTGCAAATCAAGGTCACCGAATGTTGTCTGACTCATATTGTTCTGTTTGTAACCTCACAGCTGGGTGTTTTTCTAGATGTTGTCAAAGCCTTCAAAGCAGTAAAAGAGTTACTATAAGAGAAGACTGTAATGAATTGTTCTCCATGTCCTCTGAAGATAGGGCAAGAAGCAATTGACTTAGTATGCAGCAAGGGAGACTTAGGTTAGAGAGCAGGAAAAACTTTCTTACTATAAGGATAGTTAAGCACTGGGGCAGGTTACCTGAGGAGGCTGTGGAATCCTCATCATCGGAGGTTTTTAGGAACAGGTTAGGCAAACATCTATCAAGGATAGTCTAGGTATATTTAATCCTGCCTTGTTGTGCGGGGGGTGCACTAGATGACCCCTTGTGGCCCCTTCCTGCCCTACATTTCTATGAGTTCTGTGTTTATTACCTAAAAAGGGATTTTTAATTCAGTTGTAAATTGATCAGTGGTAGAAAAGGTACTCTTAACAACCAGTCTTTATTCACATGGGCCTCGTAATAAAAATGAGGGGTAATCAAGGCCAGCTCTAGGTTTTTTGCTGCCCCAAGCAAAAAATTTGCTTCCCCAAGCTCCAGCATGCCGCCCCAGAGTGCAACTGCCCAAGCAAAAATAAATTAAAAAAAAAAAAAACAAACCGGTCCTGGGAGTAATCTCCAAAATTGTTATATTTCCAGAGAATGGTTTCTAAGTAGAATGTTTTTCAACATTTCCCAGAAGCTCTGGTATTTACTGAGCAAAATATGCTCCTTGCATTATCTCCTTTGAATTCTTCCATGCCGACAATAACTCTAATTGTATGATTAGCAAGGTCTCCTCTCAGGTCTCCTTTATTATTAGCTAATAAATGTTCACAAAAAGGCAGGCTTCTCCCCTTCCGATAATCATGCATACCACTTATGGTTGACATATTTGAAGCATGAGTAAAGAGATCAAAATCCCAGCAAAGACGCTTTAGGCGTTTATCAACACAAGGGGAGGAGATGTGCTTATGTGTACAAAAATAACATTATCTGGAGCATGAGTGAGAGCACTCAGAGATGGACCGTGCACCATCTTTCTGACTACATCTGCGCTATGGCATTGCAAAGGCTAGGGATGTGTTATGTAATTTTTTAACCCACAGCTGCTAATACTGGTCCTGCTCCACCAATAAGGTTGGGAACTCTATTGTACACACAAGGCCTCTGGACCAGTCTTTTATACACTCTTCTTTAGAGCTGCTCTGATTAACTTTAAATTAGATGCTGGCAAAAATAAAGGTGGCTCTGGGAGCACACACTGTAGGACCTACAGTGGTAATGCCAGAGGAGATGAACCAGTGTTAACAATGAAAGGTAATACATAAAGAAGACCAATGCTGCTAGTCGAATTCTGGCTAAGCTTTAACCTATTTCTCTCCCTCAAAGTGCTAACATGGTTTCAATATGATTTTCCTGCCCTTTGTAGACCTGGGTTTTAAAAGTGTTCTAGAGATGGGTTTGAACAACAACAAAATCTAACACTGAAATGAGCCTCTGTACCAAACGACTGGAAAGGATCTGATGTAACACTAGTTTTTAAAAAGCAGCCCAGAGGAGATCCTGGCTGTACCAGGAAAATTGGTAGCAACTATAGTCAAGAACAGAATAATGAGACACACAGATAAATGTGATTTGGTGAGGAAAAGTAACATGGCTTTTTAAAGGAAAGTCATGCATCGCCAAACTATTAGAGTTCTTTGAGGGCGTCAACACACACATGGATAAGGGTAATTCAGTCAGTATAGTGTACTTGGATTTTCAGAAAGCCTTTGACTACGTTTCTCTTCAAAAGCTCTTAAGGAAACCAAATAGCCATGGGATAAGGGGGAAGGTCCTCTCATGGATCAGGAAATGGTTGAAAGATAGGCAACAAAGGGTAGGAATAAACGGTGAGTTTTCACAATAGAAAGAAGTGAACAGCAGGGTCCATACTGGGATCTATGCTGCTCAACATATTAATTAATGATCTGGAAAAGAGGGTGAACAGAGAATTACCAAAGTTTGTGGCTGGTGCAAAATTATTCAAGATAGTTAACTCCAAAGCTATCTGCAAGGAGTTACAGATCTCACAAAACTGGTGACTGAGTAACAAAATGGTGGATTAAATTCAATGTTGGTAAGTGCAAAGTAATGCCCACTGGAAAAAAAAAATCACAACTATACATATACAATGATGGGTTCTAAATTAGCTATTGCCATCAAAGGAAAGAAACTTGAAGTCATCTTAGATAGTTTTCTGAAAACTTCTGCTCAATGCCCAGCAGTGGTCAAAAAAGGCTAACAGTATGTTATGAACTATTAGGAAAGGGATAAAACGTAAGACAGAAAATACCATAATGCCACTATCTAAATCCATGATGAGCCCTCACTGTGAATACTGTGTCCAGCTCTCATTGCCCCACCTCAAGAAGGATATAGTGGAACTGGAACAGGTTCAGAGAAGGGCAACAAAAGCTGGTCAAGGATATTGAATGACTTCCATATGAAGAAAGACTAAAAATTAGGGCTGTTCATCTTAGAAAAAGAGACCACTAAAGAAGGTTATGATAGAGGTCTATAAAATCATGAATGATGTGGCAAAAAAGTGAATAAAGAAGTGGTATTTACCCTTTCATATAATACAAAAACAGTGGGGCCCCCAATGAAATTAATAGGCATCCGGTTTAATAAAAACAGGAAGCACTTTTTCACACAACACACAACTAACTGGTGGAACTCATTGCCCTGGGATGTTGTGATGGCAAAAAACATAACTGGAGAAGTCTGTGGAGGATAGGTCCATCAGTGGTTATTAGTTAATATGGTCAGGGCTGCAACCACATGCTAGAGGTGGCCCTAAGCCCATGCCAGCCGGGAGTGGAACAGAGGGGTAGATTACTCCATAACTGCCCTGATCTGTACACTCCCCTTGAAGCTCTGGTATGGGCCACCGTTGAAGATGATCCTGGGCAACATGGACCATGGTTTGACCCAGTATGACAGCTCTTATGTGTGGGTTGTGGGTTTGGAATATCAACTCCAATTCAGATCCATATTTTTAAAGTGGGCCCCTGTGAAAGACCAAACTAAAACTTAGGATTCAAATGCTCCTGAGCTTTTGAGTGCTTGAAATCCAGATCTGAATTTTGTGGCTGAGGCTTATCTGTAGTTAAAAAAACAGAACCTCCATTAAACAAATCTTTATCCAAAACTCCCCATTATCAGAAACAGAGTCATGTCCCCAGTATATATTAGTAACACTGAAAATTCTTTGATTACTACAAATCTTGATTGTCTGAATGTCCTGGAGGCTGTTGAATAAAGCTGGATAATCAAGAATGAGTTGTAAACTATTTTTACAAACCAGGGCCCCAGTCCTGCACGTTGTTGAAGTCAGTTGAACATAGCTTAACCATAATGGGTCAGCCCATACCAAACCACTTTCAGAATCATGACCCAAATTATAATCTAAATTGGTAATATTTGCCAGAATCCTCATTTGCTAATCATAATCTTTAGTCAAGCACTCTGATTTCCTTCAGCAGACCTGCAGAAGAGCTATGTGTAGCTCGAAAGCTAGTACCATCTACCTACAGAAGCTGGTTCAGTAAAAGATACAACCTCACCTACCTTCCCTTTCTCATATTCTGGGATCAACAAGACTACAAAAACACTGTGCAAACCACAATTGGCCTGGAAAGCCCTGTTAGCACCTTTCTGGAAATAACTTGTGTTTAAACACAGTTTTGTTGTTTTGGCCAGTATGGTTTGTCTGTAGAGTAGTCAAGATCTTTGAAAGACAGGAATTGTGATAAATTGTAATCTGAGTCCAAGAAACATTCAAGATAAACAAACTTGGATTGTAAAAACATGAAGATTTATGGCAAAAGTGTGCATCAGTCTATCTGAGTGTTAAATGGTCACAGGCCATGTACAATGGAATAGAACAGGGGTTCTCAACCTTTTTCTTGCTGAGACCCTCCCCAATATACCATAAAAACTCCACAGTCCAACTGTGCCCCAACAACTGGTTTTCTGCATATAAAAGCCAAGGCCAGCATTAGGGGGTAGCAAGCAGGGCAATTGCCTGGGGCCCCCATGAAGCTACATGGCTCAGGCTTCAGCTTCAGCCCTGGGTGGCGAGGCTTGGGGCCCCAGGCTTCAGCCGCATGCAATGGGGCTTTGGCTTTCTGCCCTGGGCTCCAGTGAATCTAACACTGGCCCTGCTTGGTGGACCCCCTGAAACCTGCTCAAGGGCCCCAGACCTCTGGTTGAGAACTGTTGGAATAGAAAACCTTGATAACATCCAAGCTTGAAACAGATCTCTTTCCTAAAATTCCCACTCACAAGCAGCCTGCCATGACTTATATTTAAACACACATGCAATGTATTATTTTTTTTTAATTTTAGAGATCTCAATTTGATTTTTTTTGTAAGAACACAGACAAAAGTAATACTGTCCCCATAAACATGGTTATTCTCCCAAGGGACGGGGTGGAAGTACTGCTGCTTGGAATATTTAGAACTAGTTCGGACAAAGCACTGGGAAAGGTATAGTAGGAGGCAAATCTGCATTGGCAGAGAGTGATGGAATGTGCACTAGGTTAACCAATCAGTTCTTTCCCTCTCTAATTCCTATGGTTTGGTGCTGAATAAGACTATACAATTGCAGCTTGTTTTTTCCCTCTTGGGTTTAATTTGATCATTTGTTGTATGAATTCATTTCAGCATCAGTCATATTCCAAAGAATGACTCATTTTGATTATTACAGCACAACGTTCCCTGAGCTCTCCAAAAATATGAATACAAAATGTTGCCCTCCTTAAAAAGGTTAGATGGAACACACCCTTCAGCTGAATGAGAAACTTCAAAACAAGCAGTATAATATTTCCTGTACCTTGATAGTATTTCTCCCTGGAACTAATATCATCACTAAATGTAATGGGTTATAATTAGTCTATAATAATTGTGAAAATCGTGGATCACCCCAGGGAGTTCTGAATACAATTACATGAGGAATGTCTCAAAGAAAAAAAATTTAACCTTGAAAGGCTGTTTGGAGTCCAGTCTGAAGGTGCTGGATAATGTATTAGCTATTCATCTAGCTAAGATGCTAAATGGATCTAAAGGGCTGTCACTGACCAGGACAATAGAATTTATCAGACAGATAACAGGCTGGGATGTAAAATCAGGTGTGGGGTGTGAATTCTGAGTGTGCCTGTTCCTGGATGGAAATCAGTTACCAGAGCATCTCAGGAGGTTGGCGTCCAACCCCTTGTGCCAACCAGGACAGCTTCCAGGAACCACAAGAGGGTTAAAAACAGGATCACACAGGAAGTGAATTCCCCCGATTGGAGCTCAGGCTGAAATAGCCCCGAGAGCACACAGTGAAACACGCGAATTAAGTCCCCCTTTTTCTCAAGGCTCAGAAAAGTATTTCATAAAATAATTTCATGTTCATAGTATCCCACCTTCCTCGACAAGTATGGGATAATCAGCTAACTTGCCTTATTATACCAATTAATAAGAGCCTGTGATTGCAGTGGTAAAAAGGGAGATTTGCTGCTACGTGACATGTACAAGTGTGTGTGTGTGTGTAGATATAGATACATAGATATAGTTTATGATGAGGTTACCAAATCAATCAATTGATCTGATAGTTTATCCCTAGATTCGGGTTCATTCAGAGTCAGTTTGTATATAATTTACTGTGTAATTATACAGACATACACACGACAAAAAGGAGTGGGCAGCTACAGAAAAAGCTTCCACAATCAAGAGGATTTGAATTTCTTTTTGCAAAACGAAGATTAGAAACAGGATAATTAAAAGGTAAAAGTGCTGGAAAGGGCAGAGTCTGTGTACTTAATTTCCGATGGCTGTATTGAGCTTGGACTATGTCTCTATATTTCAAAGTAAATAAGAAATGCATTAGGACCATTATGTGATCCCAGTATGACGGGAGGGTGTTTATTTTTGTTCCAAACCATTCTGTAGTTCTGATGTTGTGGGTGGGAATATGCGGGACATCTAAAAACGAAAGCATGTGAAAACTGACAGCAAAGATAAAAATTAAATACGTATATAAATACACACGTGTGTGTGTGTGTGTGTGTGTATGCGCGCGCGTAGCTAGATATAACAGGGTGTACAAATCTAAATCAATGCAACGTCGTCTTTTCGAATCGTTTTAAACGATTGTAATACTTGCTTCGGACAACTTGCTTCGTAGGGATTGTTAATTAAGTAATTTTAATGGCAGAATGTGTCTATACCAGTTCAAAATGCGGCACGGGAAGTTTGGATGGAAATGGGCAACTCGCCGGCATACAGCGATGAGCAAATAACAATTTATTAGCTTGCATATTTGAAACGTTTGGAATTTTTGTTTTGTGTTCTTTGAAAGTCATAGATTTAAAAACTGTAGCCGGAACTAAAAGGAAAATTCTACAATGTAGTTTCCAAGGTTCTTGGTTATATTATTAGCAAAGTTCCTCTGCATCACTGAGCCTTAGTAAAAAGCTATGTTGTCTTCCCCCCTCCCCATAGGATAAAAGGATGTTTACAGTCAGGAGCTGAGAGGGGAACCCCATAAATACTGGGGGGGGGCGATGTATTGCTATTGGCAGATTGAAATCCCCGTTGTGTTTTGGGCAGATTCCAAAGGGCGTTTTTATGGGGCCATTTATCGACCGCCCATTTTAGCAACTGTACGAGATGCTCGGGGATATCCCGACCCATTAACTCACTTCTAGCCGGGAAGGCTTAACAGCTGTCCAACTTTATTTTCAAGGGTCTTTTCCTTCTTCATTTGGAATCAACAACGATTCTTCCATGGACTTCAACGGAATCAGGATCGGGCCCTTGGTCTGGAAACTGACAGTATGGTGCATTAGGTTAGACAAATGTCCTACATGCTGCTTCGCCTTCTGGGCCTTATTTTCCAGTGGGGAGATGATCGTGTAAATGACAGTAGGATTCACTCTGGAACGCTCAGTCCCATTTATACAGTGGGAAGCAAACGCGCAATTAAGACTGTGATCAATATTATTATCCATAGCAGTGAGAAATAGAGCATCTGAAAACAAAATCTTCATCTCTTTCCACCGATCCTTTTTATGACTTCTCTCGCTTTACTGTTACCTAACAAATAGTGTCTTCCTCCCAACCCCCCATTGAAGGTTTCCCTTTTATTTATTTTTAAAGCCATTGCCCTGAAAAAAAATCGTTTGCCGTCCTTAAGGGCAAAAAATTGTCAGCAGGTTTCAGGAACCAGACGCCTGATCTCTAAAAAGAAGCTATCACCTGGCTCTTGCCAAGTAGAAAATGCATATCTCGTTGTAAATATAATTCCTCTTCGGAGAAAATTTACCTTTGCGAGCGGGAGAGGAGACTCTCTTATCAAAAAGGTTATTATTATGCAGTAACACTGTTCGATAGACACTGAATGTCATTTCTGACTGCCGGCAGTCGTGATAACATGGTCAGAGGACAGACCCAGGGAGTAATTGTAGCAAAGGACTGCACTGGATGCGAGATCTAAAGGATCGAATTTATTAGAACCTCTTCTTTACTCATTCAGCTTTTATGTTCATTAGCGATTCTCAATGGTTTGGTTCTGCAAAGCCCCTCCCTGGGCATGCTGGGTCCCAACACATGCAGAGCTCGATCCTGCACAACTGCGGCTTTGCGTAGACTTGGAGTGGAGGGAGCAAGATCTGGGCCCTAATGTACGCACTCAAAGCAAAGGGTAGGGCGGCTTTTAGACACATTTCCGTAGCTGGACGGGAAACAAGAACAGAACATTAGCGGGGGGTTTCCACCTTCCGAGTGGGATGTTCGACACCCACGCTCTAACAGTCAGAGCTTCAGAAGCATAGTCTTCACAAGAACGGCTTTGAAAACGCATCTATGGGCTCCTGTGTTGGTAACCAGTTCCGATTGCTCCGAGGCTGTGATGTTTTTCATTCCTTTTTCAGTGTCTGCAGATAAAGGCACGTGAGCTAGAATCCAAACGCCTTTCTGCTGGCTTCAGTTCTCCCTTGGCAAGGGTGATGATAAGAGGAAGATCTCAGACATCTGACAAATTAAAGGCTTGCATCTGCATACACCTAATTGGAGGTAACGTTTCCACTGTGTGCAAGTCTGAGCCCACTTTAGTTCCTCTCTTTTCAATCAGGGTTTATGCTTCAGCCTCTTAAAGAAACTTTTTTAAAGTGCAGTATTTCCCCCCATTTTTTTTCACTTGCCAGCAGCACAATGCCTTGTTTTAAAAATCTGTCTTTATAATGAGATCTATTCAAAATATCTGAAAGGGGATTTTTGTGGGCTGGGGGAAGTCACTAGAGTCTAACAACGTAGCAGAAGTGTTCAGTCCTTTCACAATAATGCAAACAAACTGCTTGTAAATGACATTAGCTTGAGTTCGTTTGCAAATGTCCTAAACCTACGTGATTATTAATGCAACGACTGTTTTCGTGACTGATTATCTGCTGTACAAAGAGGAAACCCAATTTCATGGAACACAAACTGGGCCTGATTCTATCCCCGCTTCCACTAGTCTAGCTCCAGTGATGTGGATGGAGTTGTTCCTGGTTTACACCAGATCAGAATCGGGCCCGGTCCTGTCAAACTCTTGACAGGGAAATCTGAGTTAGGCGGAGGAACTGGGCGTTCACATATTTCTTATGAATTATCGTTCAGGACAATAATAAAATAATGATTGTCACTGATGTTCTTAATAAGGCTGATGACAATGTTGATACAGTAATTATGATGTTGTTGATTCTGCTGCTGGATTCCTCCTCCTCTCCCCTGGCCGGAACAACAGACACGAAGGCAAGCTCAGTGGCCAGGCAGCTGCCCCAGGGTAGACGGGGGGCAGGAGGGGGTGACGGGGCGGGTCTGACTGGGACAGGCAATCGCTGCTGTTGCTGCTGGAGCCGGTCAAACTGCACAGCACTTCCCCCAGGAGCCTCCCTTTCATCTCCCCGCTCCTGGCGCCTTCAAACAGCCTCAGTTTGTCTGCAACGTCTCTCCCCCCTCCCCCCTGCTTTTGCTCTCCCCCTCCCTGCCCCACTCTGGAGGCTGAGTCCCAGGGCCCAGGCACACCCTTCGCAGCTGGTGCAGGAGAATAAGTGATGAGAGGGGAGAGCTGAACCTCGTGTCGGAGCGTGGATACAGGTTATGTTAAGCCCCAGATGCCTTAGCTGGTGCAAACCCCTCTGAAGCCCTTGGGATTGTTGCTGCGTGTCTAACAATTGCTCGCTCCCAGTCTCCCCTCCAGAACCTCGTGGGAAGGTGTCCCTGACCCTGGCAGGGTCCCTGTCCTTTTCTGGGATCTCCGAGCCCAGGCTTTCGGATACCTAGGTGAGGGTACGGCAAGCCAAAGGTAGACCAAGAGCCTTTAAGGCACAAGCAGAGGTTTAGCGGGCAAACCCCTTCCCCCATGTTCTCCTTTCTAGAGCAAAGGTTCGTGACATTTGCTTGGGGATCAGAAGATGTGACTTGTGTCTCTGGGGAAAGGAAATGATACAGCTGAGACAGGTTGTCCGGTCTTTTCGATCCCAGCGAGAGCTGGGCAAATAGTCAAATAAATGGGCTTGTGATTATTTTCCGGAATGAAAGAGGAGTTTATTTGGGTTCACAGTGGCTCCTGGGGTTGTATAGCCATGATTTGATCAGAAGCCGGACAGCCACCTAGCATTCCTGAAAATGGTCGCAAATCCCAAATTCTGTCCTAGGCAGTTAGTCATCCTCGTCTCCTGTCTTAAAAGATAAAGGCATCTAATCGGTTTGCAGAAACGAATCCCTGTGACTGAAATAAACAATTATACAAATAAACAAATGTCTAAACGAACAGTTTGCGAACAAGCATAGGCTTAGAATTATCCAGCCAGACTATTTACCTTGGCAGAACATCGGGGATGGGTTCAGGAAGGCTTTGCTAACCCAAAGTGATACTAAATGGGTAGCGAATATCATCCACGACAAAAGAGTTAAACTCGAATAGCAGCAACCGACCCGGTGTTGTGAGACACTTATGTAACCAAGTCTTAAATGTACAGTGTGCTATACAAACATGTATACAGGCATGTTTGCTGCCCCAAAGGGGATACAATCCAAACAATGCACATCAAACACACACGACCACGCTTGTGATATCACGTACGGGCCACAGCAATGCAGCAGTGAAAGGAATTCGAATAGAATATTCTGTCCAGCTGAAGAAATACACCCAGTGTACTCAATTCTTGAAACAGTGTCACCCTGACCTACCCCCCAGCAAGCATTCTTTCTTTATGGATAGTTGGAAGGTGCATTGACTTTGTGAATACAGTATAATTATCTGTAGCATTTAAGCCAATCGACAATGGTTTACACCGGCGCTTCATTGTTCCCTAGACACACATTGTTTCATTATTTTCATTAATTCTCATTTACTTGTCATGATGCAGGGAACAGGGGGAAAGGGGTAAGAGGAGATACGAAGTAGACGAACTGCAGCAAGATGGTTTGCAAGACCATAAATAGGAAGTCATAGTATGTAATTTAAATTGCTCTCCAACCCATTCTCTACACACTGCGTAACCTGTGGTTTAACTTAACGAGAAAATGACCATGGATCACATGTGCTGTTTACTGAAGTGGCAGCAATAATAATTAATAATAATAATAATAATGCCAACCTATTATTAATCCCTCTGAAAGCTTCTTCGGTGCTCTGCCTCTTTTTATAGTTGCTAAAACTGTCTGTGGCTTAATTCGAAACACCCTGATTTTGGTCTTATAAACTAGATCTTTGCTGAAGATGTGCCTATGAGGATTAGGTGTAGAGGAAAGACCGTCAATATATTGCTGCTCAGTCGATCTGAATGCAGTGTATATTTTACAGATGCTGGCTGGAATTTAGGGGAACGATTAACAGCTACCGTCTCAAGAGTTGAAAAGGTGGCTAATGGGCTAGAATATCTGAAGTGGCATACTAGGAATAATTCTGAACCCAAGGGGGCCTGTTTTTTCACTATATAGCCCTTTAAATAATTTGGGTTTAGTTTCATTTAAAACGTTCGATTCTATTCCCTTTCTGAGAACTGGCAGCCCCCACCTGGGAGACAGAGAAGGGAGCTAATCTAGGCCAGTCCAGAGAAGGGGCATAATCTTTTGCTGTCCTTACTCAAAATGCCTTTTGCCTGAATAACAGCTACAGGATCAAGCCCCGGATACCGCTCGGAGAAGAGTGCTCTCTCATATAGACCAACACAAGGTACATAGCACATAGGCTCCAGAAACCAAGGTCAAGACCAAATGGTTGTAACTGTCTGGGATATTAATAAGAAAGGGGTAAAAGCTCTCAAGCTATTGAGAGGTAATGGGTCGATGAAACTAATACCACTAACCAGCTAGTGTCAAAAATAAAACCGCCTTTTAAAACAACAACTCTGCAATATAGTTTTGCTTCGGCAGGTCCCGATCCTGTATCCCACCCCCACCCCTATGCTCCTTCTACAGTCGGTGGAAATCTGGGCGGAATCAATCATCAAATAAATAAATATAGACTCATCACTTGTTCAGGGTTTGCGTTAGGTTTAACTGCCCCCGCCTATATTTTAAGCTTCAATTTTTCTGAGCGTTTTAATAGCCATAGTTACCAGCATGTAATTAAATAATTATCATGATGAAATTACACTCGTTATGAAGAAAATGTATTTACTTTTATCCGCAAGGCGATTGAAAGAAATGTTTTTAATTAACACACTCTTATTCACACTAAAGGAGTCAAAAAGAGGCAGAATCCCCCACCACCCCGCCATAAAACTACGTCGATATGTTTGCAAACTGAGGACTGCAGAATCATGTCCCATGCTTATTAGAACCACATTTATTCATCATCTTTGTCCGCGTGCAATTTATGTGAGCAAAATCATCATTACAAATCCCACCTTTGTAGCGTGGTTTTTAACTGGCGGGTGTCTTTGCACTAAGAAATAGAGCAAAAGTGCCTTTGTAGTGAAAACTGGTCCAGCTATTAAGATTATACGTTGATGTATTTGTGCTTGCCAGGCTATAGGGAATTGTCCCTGCTGAGAAGCACTGAATAAATGTTTACCCCTTCGAACCTCAGTGGCATTGGATCCGAACGGAACCGCACGATTTTGCAAATCACATCATTCTTTTAACTCTCCAAGGCGTATTTTGTAGCGTTCGGAGGTGCAGGCGGAGCAGCAAAAAAGGGGCGAGGCACGTGTAATTTCCCGTAGTCTCGTGTGTGTATTTTGACAAAAGACTAAATAGCAGAAATTCACAAATAAGGATCGGGAGACAAGAATCGCGGGTGCCCTGCCCGAGCCACGGGTAAAAGTGGCGGTGACTGGAGGTGGTCCGATGTCACATGTTTCCGTGTCAGACAAAAACACCTGGGATGTGATTGGAAGTGGGTAACAGTTATGCCACAAGCTAGAGAAAAGGAGTGTTTAAAATGCGAGGGTGGGAGGGTTAAAAAGAGAAAAATCTTGAATCTTAGAATCCTCTTCATGGAACCTGCCTTAATTACCTTACTGACTTTTCCTGCTTTGGCATGATTATAGCTCTGGAAGGCTCCTTAATAACGCAGCTCCGTTTGCTGCCCATGTTATTAACTCCTAATTTATTTTTTAAAAGGGAGGGGGGAAGCCCCTCAGAACCAATCACAAGAGTGGCACCTGCACGTCATCCTCCAGGGTTGCTCTGATTGGTTCGGCTGGGTTGACTCAACTTCCCAAAGGAGGAAACAACAACTGAGCACCCAAAAAAAGAAGCGGGGGTGGGGGGAATTGCTGAGTGGCTGGAGCTGGCGGGTCCCTGAGCAGTGAGTAGTAGGAGCCGCACGGAGTAGGAGGGATACGGGAGCAGAGCTGTGTGTGTGTGCCAGGCGCAGTGCACAGGGATCGGTGGGGGTGTGCAGCGATGTCTTCTCCTTCCAAGACGAAGGAGGTTTTCTCCTCGGATGAAGAGGGCCCAGCAGCTGGTGCCGAGGATCATCACAAAATCAAAGTCTCCAGTTTGCCTTTCAGCGTGGAAGCGCTCATGTCCGACAAAAAGCCCTCCAAAGAGGTGCCCCTCACCCCCGGCGGGGGAGGCATGGAAGGAGCTGGCCTGGGCACTTCCAGGAACATGCTGCTGCCAGGGCACGGCTCCAGGGAAGCTCACAGCCCTGGGGGGCTTACAAAAACCTTGGAAACCTCGTCGGTGAAATCAGAGAATTCCGAAGACGGCAGCTCCTGGGTTCAAGAGGCCGGGAGATATTCCCCTCCACCAAGTGAGTGCTGCCCGGATCTGGGGCTCTGACACTAGCGGGTCTAAATAGAACAAATGGGGGTTGTCTAAGTAAGAAATGCCGCGTCTGGGGGTGAGTCGTGCGCGTGGGAGAAGGGTCTGTACTGGGGCATGAAACCAGATCTATGACCGCATAGCTTCCAGGGAGGGCGCTGACTCTGCCTTTAGGAACTAACTGGCTGCTATTTCCTGATTTAATCTGTTCCTTCACGTCCAAGAACGAGTCTTTGAGCGGTAAGATTTGGACGGAGGGTGGCTGGCTAGACGCTTTTTGGCCTGTATAAGTGAAGATCCGGAGCCCCGCAGCAATTTCCCAGATACTGCATTTGTCTGTAGAGATTTTCAAATCAGATCTCAAATTGAACTGGACGGAGCGTGGCTTCCAACGAGAATTCCAGAGTTGTTCTATATGATACCGGCTCCCCGAGCGCTTCGTTTGACACAGTGCGCATGAATGAACCCATCCGAGCTGGCTCCGCTAAGTGCCCTAAACTGTGTGAAACTGGGGAGGACTCTGTCATGTCTTCGGGATCCGCTCCCCAGCCTCACTAGAGGTGTTTCCACACACATACACCCCCAATGACACGCGATCCGCAGGCTAGCAATGCGCGTAAAGCCATGCCGCCGGCTTTCGTCAGAGCGGAATTCCATCTGTATCTCTACAGACAGCGCGTGGACACTGCATTGCGCCATTGAACTTCGCAGCTAGCCCGCTTAGATCACATCACGCGTTTCTAGAGTTCTGGCCCCTTTTTAAATTCAGGAATATAGCTGACCTAGTATGACAAAAATATATTTTAAATGGCTATGCAGCTCCGCATTTTCCCAGATAGAGAGTAGCCAACGGTGTTACGCACCTGTAATAACAGATGGATCAATACACCTCAAGCTTGAGTTAAAAATTAAAATGGGCTGCTTTGCTTTGATCTAATAACTGCTTCACCAACAGATGTGATCTGCTTGGTCTAACTATCTTGGAGGAGGAGTTCGGTTTGTAATCTAGTCTCACGAAAAGAAAGTTTTAGCAAAGCTCTAGCTTTCACTTTTCCGGTACCTGTGTATTTTCCTTGACTTTCGGAGCTTCAATTTTCTTTGATCCCCCAAATTAATCTGATGCTTGGGACGTTCGGAAGAGATTGTGTGACAACAGATAGAACAGTGTAAACGGGGGGAAAAACTAATACTCCTGCGTCATTCTTGTATAGAAAGTCTCCCAATCTCTATGTACTCCAGGTTTGCTAGGGAAAGGTATGAAAATACCTTAAACAAAACCCCTAGGCGCTTTTTGTGTGTGTGTTGCTCTTTCTATATTTTACTAGTTATAGCATACAGCTTCTAACAAAATATGACCTGGAAATAGACAACGCCTAACGTTTTTACCTAGACACTACTTCACATGGCTCTTTTCCAAGACCATAGATTCACTGAGCTCCCAGCTTTTTTCTCGCTTTATTAAAAATTGCCAATGATTCAAAGGTCACAGTATTCTATAACTTTAACATGTCACAGAAAGTACATACTGAGATTTGGAAGGATTCATGGCTTTTCACAGAATTCACTATTTCGGAGGAAATTTTGCCTGCACGAGGGTCTTAGGTTTTGGTAAAATAAGATTTAAGACATGATGAAAATTGGAGATTGCTACTCTTCTTAATTTAGGGTTTCCTTCCTCTCCAGCCTCTCTTATCCCTGTCAAATAACTACTGACTCCCGACACTAGGTAAGTCTTAGAGGGTTGTCTGTAGGTCAGTGACTTTGGGTTCTTACAAGAGATGATACAGATCATCTCCCTGCACACTCTTGGCATTTAAAATAGGTTATTTGAAAACTTATGTTTGGTTGAAGGTGTGATCAGTGGGATCAGAGAGGAGTAGCTTAAACTACATGGTTGGTTTCTTTGACACAGGTAGCATTACTCAGGTGATGACTGTGTCAAGGATTTACCAGAAAATCTAGTGAAAAGCATAAGTGATACCTTTAAAATAAGCCATTTCACCAAATACCATAGACTGTCCACAATAAAGAGAGTGTAATGTGTTCTGGTGCTCTGTTTATTATCACCGCTACACTCAGGTGACTTATTTGAAAGGATGCCGAAATGGTGAAAGATACATAGGTTAAAGTTTGCAGATATTTGACAGTAAACCTTTGATTGGGATTTTATTAAAAGATAAGTACTTATATGAGGTTGAAAGTCTCCCCTCCCCCCCCACATATACACATTTGGCAGAAATCTTGACGTGTTGGGCCAGTTCCTGATGCCATTTGAAGATTTGCTTTTAATTTCAATGGAATAAAACTATCTCGTTTTCTGTGTTTGCAATTTCGAGATAAATCTTCATCTACCCTCTTGGTCTTCACATGCTTTGTAAGGAGGGAAAAGGCATAAGTATGAAGCCCCTTGTCTAACCATGCCTTTGGAGATCTTTCCCAAGAAGCAAATTCATAGGAACAACATCTAATCATATTTTCATTTTAAAATGAGCCCCAATGGAGTGTATTAAGCGAAGCAATTCCATATTTACTGTGTTGTTTTAGGAAGTTCTGGGACTGCACGAAATACCCACACTGGCTGCATAGTTACGAAAATGCCCTCAATGTATTAACCACAATTTGTTTTGCATTAGAAAATATTCCGCTCTTCAGTAGACAGAATAGGGATTAAGAATTTAAGGTTGACTTTTATTTTGGGCAATCCTTCCCTTTCTCTACTTTTTCGTTTTCAAACGTTGAACAGTTTGGGGGGTTGTTTTGCATTTCAAACTCATCGCCCAGTCTATTTTAAAATTCAAAACGTCCTTTGAAACAAATTGTAAGAGGCAAAGAAAAAATATATTGACAACCAGAGTGCGCAAACACTGACAAGTGTGTATGAAACAGGGCCAAAAATATGTCTAAAATGCACCTGCCATTTAGGGCAGGTTCTCCTTTTCGATATCTCACTGAAGAAAGAGCTGCCTGTTAAATACTTCGATTTAAAGCCAATCAAGCGTCCCAGGTTTTCAAGTTGCTCGCATCTTAGTCATTCTTTTCACCCCAAAAGGTTATTACTGAAATGCAAAGCGTTCTAAGAAAAATCAGTGACAAAGTAAATGATGTGGCCCGGATTACGATGGAACACGATAGATAACACATTCCACATCTTGCATTGGCCAGGGATGCTTCAGTTATATGGGGTTTTCAATTAGCCTATGTCATAAAAGCTACACTTTGAAAAAGGACTCGCCTTCTTTCCTTCCTGTGCTTTTCTGTCATTGTTTGTTGGGGGGGGGCAGAGTGAGAGGGGCTGTGAATAATCTAAAAGTAATAAAACTGCCCGATTCCCACCCCCCCACACCTTTTTCAGTGGAAGCAGATAGAGGTGTCAGCTAGGGTGACCAGACAGCAAGTGTGAAAAATCGGGACAGGATGTGTGCGTGTGTGTGTGGGGGGGGGGGGGGTACTAGGAGCCTATAAAAGAAAAAGCCCCAAATATCAGGACTGTCCATCTAAAATCGGGACATCTGGTCACCCACTGTCAGCAAACATAAAGAATGTTATCAGATCCCATTCTATAGCTCTCAGGCAGAAGGCCTACTAGGACTGCAGGGTTTGGCCCAAAATGGAAAAATCCCTGGAGAGTGGTGATGATGGTGGATTTATTTCTGTCCCTTGCTGGAGATTTTACTTCTGGGGACTTATTTCTTGTATAACGCGTTACACTTTGGTGTACACAGAGGGTCCTAGGAATTCTTGCTCACCGAAGCTATTAAGACATTTGCGCTGTACTGTCTGAATTTATGTGGTCGGACCCCGTGATGTCTTCACATGCTGTTTCCTTTTTGTTGATTTTGTCACTTAAAGGCTTATGGGGAAGGGGGATTCTCTACCTGCCGTATGGAAAATGGGGCCGGGATTTCTCCATAAAACAGCCCACGACCCAGACAGCAATGAGTTCAAGCACCGCTTATGTGTCATGTTCTTATTTGTGTCATATTTGGGGGTTATCTCCAGGAGGGTGCGAATGAAACAAATCCCAAACATACTCTCAAGCTTCATTTTCTTCCCCCTCTTTTTTTCTTAAGCATTCCTCCTCCTCTCTTTTTTTTTAACTGGCCTTTTCTTTCCTTCCAGGACATCTGAGTCCCACCGCATGCACACTGAGGAAGCACAAGACTAACAGGAAGCCCAGAACCCCTTTCACCACTTCCCAGCTGCTGGCTTTGGAGCGCAAATTCCGCCAGAAACAATATCTGTCCATCGCAGAAAGAGCAGAATTCTCCAGCTCTCTCAACCTCACAGAGACCCAGGTCAAAATCTGGTTCCAGAACCGGAGGGCCAAGGCCAAGAGACTGCAGGAGGCCGAGTTAGAGAAGCTAAAAATGGCAGCAAAGCCCATGTTGCCTTCTGGGTTCAGTCTACCTTTCCCCATCAACTCTCCCATCCAGGCGGCCTCACTGTATGGACCATCTTATCCTTTTCACAGACCTGTGCTTCCCATCCCACCTGTAGGACTCTATGCTACTCCTGTCGGATATAGCATGTACCACCTGTCTTAAGAAGATCGAAAGGAAAGCAATGGCGATATAGACTTCCTGGCGGATCTTGTCCACTGCGAGAACGCACTAGAAAACCAGTTCTGGCCATTGTTTCTGCCGGCTTCTATGTGCCATATCCAGTGTATAGGAGTTTGCATTAGAAAAGTAAAGCAGCCTGTATGCTACAGGTTGGGAACGCAGCCAGGGTCTCCCCTAAGCTTGACCTGAGCAATCAGACTCTGACTCTGAAAGAAAAATATAAAACCCTATACAATTAAACCAATATAGTTCTCTTTATATACTGCACACGGGACAGAGGAGTCGGTAAACAATAAATCCTGTATTTTCAAGGCATAGTTTCCTTAGCCCCTTCCTAGGAGGCCCAAGACCTGTTTTAAAGTAGGAGTGGTTCCTTCCCCAAACTGAATCTTAAGCCTTGTCGCTTAAGATGTAGGAGATGAAAGGTATCGTCGAGTTTTGTTTTTAAAACAAACCTCAGAAGACAGAGACTCACTGTAACTAGGACGTAGACCCCAGTAGAGTCAGACTGAGGCCAAAGGCAGCAAGTTCCTGCATTTTCAAATGGGGCCACCCTGCGCCCAAGCAACAAGGAGCATTCCTGGACCGCAGGATCGGGCCCCTAAATGAGTAAAGTCTATAATAACTTTACCCACCCCATTATCGGATCATTTATTCCCTTCCCCCCTTTTTTTTCTTGTAGAACTTAAATATTTTTTTCAAAGCACTGTGGGGGAGGGGAGACGCACAGAGAGGGCTATAGGCAAAGAGTTTTGTCTTTATCCCTTCTTCCTTTGCGCGTTTAATAATTTCACCTACAGCCAGGTGTATGTGTGTTTGGCTCTAGGATGCTATTTGAAGGGGGCAGGGTGGAAGGGTACGATAGATATATGGAGAAAAGAGGTGGGCTATTTTTTTCCCCCCAGAGTAGTGTGTGTGCAAGGACTATCAAACCCTAACGCAGAATTGTTTTTTATTTGCAATAATTTATGCTTTAAAAAAAAATCACCTTGTAAAGAATGCCAATATAGTGAATCATGCTTAAGCGTTTCTTGAAAACACCAGTAGATTCAGGTACCAAAAAGAAACATATGGGACAATAGGATGCCACTGCTCTGCAAACTGATCTCCTTTCCTGGAATTCACTGGGGGAGTTCTGCTTACAAACCAATGGCACGATATAGCCCAGCCTTTTTCTTATAATCATTATTGTTTAATTATTATTATTACTGAATAATATTTATAATTATTATAAAGCGCTGAACTTTGTGGTAAAGTTACTATAGAGGATGCAGATCACTGAAGGCAGAACTTCTCCTGGATACATTTTGTTTTAAAAGCATGTTGTGGAAAAAAAAAAAAAAAAAGAGCCACAAAGTTTTGACCTACTCCAGGATGTGTCGTCTTCCACTGTAGTTCAATCCTCCACCCTCCTCCATTCCCATTATATTAAAGTCCCTTTGAAAGGGATGCCGTGTACAATTTTATATATTTTATTGAAGATTTATTATTTCTTATCTCTTTCGAATTAAATTAAAAAAAACCAACCTTGTTTAATTGTGTCTGGGTTTGTCAGTGTTCGCAATTATTTAAAGATAACTTTTCGCTCTGGTTGTCTGTCCTGGGTCACGATCAAAGAAGTAATCAGCACTCCTCTGTAGGCTGCCTTTATTGTTCGTCCCCCCACTGCCCCCATAAATCTTAAAGTGAAAAAAGGCCAGATAGGCGGCACACAGAGTTGAAATTGAGAGCCAAACATTCACAATCGAAAGCCTAACCTGTGAGTTGTTCTTCTTTTTAATAACTCTTCCTAGGCGCTTCTTCTCTTTGCACGATATTTTATGTAATATTTAGATCATTTTGGTTAGCGCTTGATCCCGATTCCCCTCATGCTGGCATCTCTATTCAATCCTGACTCCAGTAGAGTTCCCAATGATGTACACCCAGGGGCAGATGAGAATGAACCCAGTAAATTCTCCCCTTGGAGCCAGTGACAGGGAAGGATTGAAGGTTGTGGATCTAAAAGACACACACATCAGGGAAGGGTTGGAATAGTCTAGTACACATTTTAACGCATTTACCCCGTCTACACTGAAATGATCGCCCGTAGTGTGTCTGCACCTTAGTTCCTGAAACTGACTAGTTAGCTCCGCTGTCATGGAGATTAATATCTACCCTATGTCCTTCCTAAGATAATTGTATATACAATGTGCAATTTTATATTAAATAGCAGTGATAGTTTGGGTGGCCTGTCCTCCACAGTGATGCATTTTGCCCAGGGATTTGTTCTTTTCCTTGGCTAGGGAACGATCCTGCATTCGCGATAGGGAGGGAGGCGGGGGACTAGGATCCTAAGCAATATGTTTCCTTTTCTACTTCAAAACAAGAAGACAGGGAAATGCCCATTACCTAGCAATGCCTGTTTAAAATTTAAAAAATGCGGATAGTTGTGTTTCTGCGTTGGTTCCGGCCTGAGAGCCCTTCCCCACGTTTGTAAGCAGGACTCTCCCTAGTTTCCATTGCAGGAAGAGTTCATGTTGAATACGGATGGGACAATAGAGCCCCAAATGTTTTAAACAACCTTCTTGGTGGCTCTTGGCTCCCTGGCGAATTCAGTGCATTTAAGACCCGATCCAGAGGGAGGTGAGGGAACGCAGCCCCTTGTTAGGATGTGGCCCTGAATGTGACAACAATCAGGCACATGGACCTGGCTGCAGAACGAAGAGTACAAAGTTCTAAAATGTCACCGAAACCAAGTTATAATACTAAGTCCTGGTGGTGGAATCAGGACCCCGCGCTCTAACTAGCGGGAGTTTTACCCGAGTAAGAGTTTCAGGAGCAAAGGTCTGATCTCTGCAGCTCAGTGGAATGACTCGCATTGAATTCAGTAGACTTTGGACCAGATCCCAAAGCCTTAGTCTCCCTCCTGCCTCCCCTCCAAATGCAAGGACCAAAGCTGGAGGAATACAATCTCCAATGCAGACTTTTCAAATTAGCATTTACTGCCACATAAAAACTTGAGACAACCGCTTCTGTCTCTCTCTCTTCCCTCTAACTGCAGGAGCCTCTCCCCCCGCCCCCGCTACACAGCCCCCAAATGTTCCTGAATGTTTTTTTTTAACCGGGCTGGAAATAAAGCAGCAGTATTTTGAACCTTCAGCATAAATCATGTGTGTCAGGGATTATGTCTAAATCGTTTCACTGGAAACTCTTTGAGCACCGGAGCTTTGTGTGTGTTACGAGAGATCCTTAAAAGGGCTACAGATTTATGGCAAAACACAAGAGTGTTGAAGGAAAAGCCTCCAAAACATGCGCGGGACTTTATTATGACAAAACCAAGACGGCCTATGACACTTCCTAAGAGCGAGCTGCGGAATGGCCAGTTCCCCCTGCGCCCACTATTAACGTGTTCAAATTAAAGCCTTTAGAAAGGCCAACCTAATTGAGTATTCTGTTCATTAGAGGGAGGTGTCAGGCTTTGCTCATCAGCGGCCTAATGGGAGCTGCCCTGCGGGCAGATCTGTAACCAAATCAATTACAAGACGTCAGGGGAATCAGAACGCTGTCATCAAACGCGATGCAGCTCCCCACCCCCGGCCCCTTTCGCAAGAGGTGTGTCTCTAATGAGTTACTCTAATGCAAAGTTAAATTGCTCTCCAAGTATTTTCTGACACAAAGCAGGTGCGATGAGTAGAAACGAGCGAGCTGGAAAACTGTTCCGGTTAATTTTTTTTTAAGTGCACGATAATTGGAACAATAAATAACAAACATAAAAATGCTACCTTATAAATTATCCCGATCCTTGAAATTGCAGCTCGGGGAACGGGAGAGGCAGGCCTGCGAAGCAACGGAACCCGGCTGGGGCTTTAATCCACCCTTGGATTTGTTGACATAAACGGTTATAGGGGAAAGGGGTTTCTGACAAGGAATTCATTACCCAACGCCATAGGCACGTTGAGTCTGTATTTCATGTTGTCACATTTCCTTGTCAAGCCCTGGAATTTCCCTGGCTTGCCTGCATTTTATTAGGGGGAAAGTTAAGTTACTACCGGGCGTCTATTAGTCCACGTGTCACAGTTTTATTTCAATCGTCTACTTTGGCGCTAGCCCTATCCCGCAAGCCCTTACGCTCGTGAGTAAACGTTGCACAAGCGACTAAACCTGGGATTATGGGATCAGGCCCCAAATTATGTGACAGTTTGTTAGGCAAACAGCTCCGAGATGGGGAGAGAGAACCTGCCCCTGCCTTGAGAGCCTGGTAGGACGTCAGGATCGGGCCCCAAGCAGGGTCAACTTTTTTCGCCGGAGAAGAGAAATAACGCACTAGCTAAGTACTTACATTGGAAACATGGGGCCCGATTCCGATCTTAATTACAGCCCTACATCGCCATTCAAATGAAAGGAGGGTTTCTTTCGGGCTGACAGGGTGGTACAATACTCAGAACAAAATCTGACAGACCCTCTCCTTGGCTTCTTACTCCCAAGGCATTGTGCGTTATTTAAAGGAGGAGCCGTTTAGGGTTTACACTACAGGCTATAAAGCACATATTCCCTTTAGCTGAAATTAGTTAATATTCGCAGTCTTGGCCACCTGCTCTGTGACAACAAAGAGCCGGGAGTGGTGGGAAAGTCACCAATGATTTTCATTTAAGGGAAGTAAAGGCGTGGGTTGTTTTCAGGATAAAATGACAGCTAGTACAGAAGGAATTTCAGGATCACCAAACAAATCAAGTTAGACTCCATTAGGCCAACATTTCTGTCCTGCAGAGACAAGAAAGGACTGAATGTATATATATTGCCATCATACTGCACGCCTGGATCATGCATTTTATAGCATACGCACACATATCCTTGGTATATACACACTTATACGCATAATACAGGTATGGAGAGAGATAATGTGTATTTGTCCCAACGTATTGCATTTCTGAACCACGTCTGCGCGCTCTCTCTCGACATACAGACATCTTAATTTTCAGAATAAATTCTGTATAGCTGTTGAGAATTTTATACGTTTGCACTGGAATCCTGGATCCTATGTACACGCACGCACGCACACAAAGCATGCATTGCGCAGAAATGGAAACATAATGACAAATAAGAGAAAAAGATACAATCGAGAAAGCACAGTCCCCTCCGCTCTCCCCGCGGGTCAGAGTAAAGAGGAACCTTGTCACGTGAACACTTGCAAAATTTGCTCACAACTCCAAATTCGAGAATAAACTTGCTGTGGTGCTTTTTCCTCCTTACCGGGGAAGCTCAGCTGTTGGAAGAAGCACTGAATCATCGAGAAAACAAGGTCCCAGTCTCTGAGGGGCCTAATTCTGAGCTCACTTAGCTTGGTATAATATCAGGAGTAACTCCTTTGAAATTAATTGAGTTACACAGGGGATATGAAAATCAGGGTTAGTTTTACAGATTCTTTATGGTAGTAAAGTTATCATTGCTTTCCTTAATCTATCTTTTGTACTCATCTCTGATTTATGCCCCCTCTTCCTCACCCCCAGAGTAACATGGCCTTTAAAAACTTTCCGCTCAACAGGACGAAATCAACGAGAGATTGTTCCCATCTTGCATATTATTAATAACAAACGTAATCATTTAAAGGCGCAAGTTTATTTTTAAAAAGTAATCCATATAGATAACCTATAGCCATCATCCCCAACGCTTACAATTTGCTTGCAGAAATCCCCCCTACAAAAAGTAATGCCTGTGAATTTTTTTTCTCCCATCATCCCTAGAGCAGATGATGAGTTTTCACTTCATTTATAGATCAGGGTACCAAAAAATGTCGAATGAAGTGACATTTACAAGTGAAATATACTAAGGTTCTCAAAAAGCCTATACATCACTATTTGCATTCCGAAATCAAAAGAGGTGGATTACAATATAATTTATGTTTAGCTTTCGATGTCAGCACCACAATATAAATACCGCCCCCGACCTCGATGCGTGTTTCTCACCGTGTTACATAAGGTATTTGGCTATCAACATGCTTCAGTTCTCAGCTGGTTGCAGGAAAGGAATAAACATCTTTCCATCCCTTGTATTTCACTCTCTTTAATACCACAGCAATTCTGTCCCTGCTGTTTTAGTGGAAATACGGGTCTATAAAGCTGCAACTGCAACATATTTTTAAAATAGTACCATTTTTAAAGGGGATTGGAATAATTCTGCTTTGTTTGGGTAGGAGAGACTCAAATATATATGTTCGATTAATGTTTCATAAAAGTGCTCAAGGAAATTAAAACGTTCTGTGACAGTCCCACTGTAAAGGCAGGTCTTTCTGGAAAGTGTTCTGTATGTATTTTTTAGATGGCCATGTTTTGAGTTGAATAAGCAAGAACTCGTAAAGAAAAAAAAAACATGTTCCTTAAAAATATGTGCTGCCCATTTTATTAAACTGATTATGCCAGAGTTCAATTTCAAGTTTGTTTTAAGCAGAAATATTTTCCTGTAATGGCCTGCTTGAAAACAGATTATTTTTTTCTTCTTTTTTTTTTAATGACCTGTAATGGCCAATCCAATTCAGCTGGGCTATCAAGGCACTGTGTTAAATATCATGTTTGAAAAAAAACCCCAAAAAGTCATAATTAAAAATAAGCAGTCGGAATAATCTTCCACTGCCAGCCCGCCTCCCAAAAGGCAATAACATTAATTTAAGACTGTCAAAACATCAAAGCTGAGAAAAGGAGCTGCTAAAATAATGTCTCTTGATAAGGAAATAATAAAAACACTCAAAAAACTCTACTCAATAAACTCCACTGGATTTGGAGGTCTGTGCCATATTTTATTTGGTGATGAAAGCACTTTGATGTCACTGTATTCCAAACAATTATTATTATAATTTTAAACAACCTGGTGTTTTCCATTACTAACGGCTTACGCTTTGAAGTTACACCTCATAATTTCTTAAATTAAATAAATCATTTTAAGTTTGCACTGGGAGCCTTTTAATAGCAGAGAAAGGAATATCATTATCTTGTTGAGAGGCAATTGCAGTGGCTCCAGTTTGGCTGTAGCTGGGGGCGAAGTGGTGCACTATAACAGACATACTTTATTAGCCTCCCATAACTCTTGAAAGAACATTTTTATATTTTCTTTGATTCACCCTCCCCCTCTTGTTTAAAAGCTGTCCCAACCTTTAATTACTGCCTAATATGAAAAGCATTATTTTTTAATGCTGTGTAATTTACCAGAGGCAATAGGCCAAGTTAACAATTGTTTATGAGGGGTGCTGTTTCACACAGGGCAAAGAATGCTGCTCCAAACCCAACTTTGCATGGGTGGCTGCACTAATTAATACAGTGTCTGAGACTCCTAGGGGTTTTTTAATATTAAAGCCTATGGGGCGGAAGGGTTTTAGAAGTCCAGCTCCTGCTGACGCCCTCCTCCCTTCCCCAATGATTTCTGCTTTCATGCTGTTTTGATCCTTGTGTAAAGTCAGCACATACAAGAGACGTGCTCGCTCCCCTTCTCCTGGGGCCTGAGGTGCCCAAAAGAAAACGAGACACTGTGCAACATCAGAATCACGCGTGGGGAAGCCGAGTCACATTTGCAAAATATAGAAAAATAATGGTGAGTGGGGACAATTGCTATATATTTATGTTTTTTCCAGTTTGAACAGGAAAAAAAACCTTCCAACAACAGGGCAAATTGTTCCTTATAAAAGAATAGGATTTAAATCCCCCTTCCTAGATGGATCAAGTCTTATCCGTGACATATACTTTTCTTTTAGTCTGATTTTTCCCTTAAATCCCCCTGTCCCCATTTATTAGAGCAGAGGATGCAGGCAACACCAGACAGTGTGCAAAGCAGGATTCATTATATCTGGCACAAGGGAAGTTTATCTGTCTAAATTATCACATAGCCTGGACAATTTACATCAGCTCGGGATCTGTTTAAAATGTAGGGCTGTAACTTAAACCTTGGCTCCGAAAGAGTTACATTAACTCATTCGTTTTGGAATGAAAATCACTAAAGCTACTTTAACCAGACCAGCGATTTGTAAAAGAGAGGAGCGTTGTTGCTGAATTAAATCTCTCTCTGTTCCGATATTTGCCATTAAAAAAAACAAAAACCTTCTATCTAGTGTCCTGCTGAGGAAGAGAATGTAGGGGCATGAGTAAGGACAGAGGAAGGCACGAGCTTTTTTCCCTTATTAACCACTAGTGACACGCGGAACTTTCAGAAATTTACTAGGAAGCGGTGAGGAAATTGACCAGGAGCCAAAGGTGCCAAAGAACTGTATCTAAACACACACTCCCCTAGAAAATCAATAACTTCTCCTGCCTGACAATGGCTCTAGCAAAGAGGGGGACATGGAAGCTGGCACATTCATCACTTTGATAAATGGTGGTTGCTCACTTCTGTTCTTTCAGCCAGTTTATTTTCTTAAACTACCGGGCAAAAGATCTAATGATGGAGCAGACAAACGCACTAACAAACAGACGACAGCTTTATGGATGGAGTTCAGTTCCCAGGGGATGATGGGTGTTAAAGACAGAGCGAAACAGACTTTGCCTAACCTCGTTCTTTGTATAGTTCAGTTTCACTGTAACCTGGTCATTTACTTGGAAATTACAGCTAGGGTTGTTTTTTTTTCTCTCCCCTTTTAAAGGAGCAGACACCTCGAGGTTTGTTTTATGGGCTGATCGGGTTTGTTCTCTCTCTTTCTCCTTTAGTTCAGCTCCTTTACAAGTCTAATCTGCCCAACTGCATTGCTATTTTTCATGTTGGACCCGTGCATTTCTCGGCTAAGCCTTTTTCCTTTTTGATGTAGCGAGTCAATTGAGGAATGCTGGTCTTGGTTATCAATCACCCAGCTGGGTCTTAAAGGGCTCTGGCTAATCAGATTTAATTGCTCATGTAGCGCCACTCCTGCCCTGGGCCACGACCGACTTGCTCAATTAAACCCCAAATACCTGCAATCAATAAATAAGGAATGACAACGCGTTTAAGGGATTTACCCAGCAAAGAAACTGAACGGGAAACAGATTACACCCAAGAAACCCTTTTTATAATTAAACATACACCTCTCACCAATGGAAGAGGCATGTAAAGGATAAGTCTTGGAAAAATCAAGATACACGTGTTTCTCTGGGAGAACTTTTCAACAGCTATGATTATATTTGTATTATGACAGAGCCTAGAAACAGCAGCAGTAAGTTTCCATTTTATGGGCACCATTCACACATCTAAGGAAAACACTCCCTGCCCCACTGAGCTCACATTCTATTTTATCTTTATCTGAAGGTAGAAATGAGCTGTTTTATCTCACTGTCATTGTAATATCTGAGCTTTTGAACCAAGTTTTTCAGGCCCCTACGTGCATTTACGTCTTCAGAGGTGCTAAACACAATCGATGTCCGATGTTAGAAAATAACAGTCCTAAACCGTAAAAACTGAGGTTCTTTCCTCTTCTTGTTTCTTGTGTTAAACGTGGTAGAAACCGACAGTGATATAATCACTTCGAAGATTCAAAAAGCAGAAAGATACACAGCACTTGTGGCATGCACACTTGCAACGTATTTATTACAACCCTTTTGCAAGTGACCGATGGGAGAGAGGTTTATAATTTGCATAAGGCTACTTGGGACAATCCCTGCAAGATCTTGGCCAAGATTTAAGCAGCAGCTTTTTTCTTTTATTATTATTATTCATTTTGTAAAAATGCTCCCTCAGCACTCTTGCCATCAGGATTCTGCAACCTCCTTTATTTTCAGTTTATCTTTGTTAAAGGAGCAACAGAAAATAACTAAAATGAAGAGTCAAGTGGAACATGATTTCTAATGCGAAGGGTTTTGAACTAAAGTCCTAATATACTGGGATAGGATATGTCAGCCTTGTGATTTACAAATAGTCTTGTTCACTTAAAATGCAAATAATTAGACCAGGGGCCTTGGGGGTTCAGTGAATTAATGGTCTCTCCTTGCACCTTTCTTGGGACAGGGAACCCTGCCAAGATGTGCGAGAAACCAAGCTAGAATCCTGTTTACGCATCTTTTCTTATCTTGGTTCTCAGCTTATTGAAAATGGTGCTTAAGTCCCATGCCAGAAAACTACAGCAGAATTCAGTAATATTTGAGTTGGGTGAATAGTTCATAGTTTATTTGATGATTTTTGCCCTTCTCCTTTCAGAAATAGTCCAGGAAGAGCTTACCACCATTGCTCTAATTCAAAAGTTTTCACTAAATAATTTCCACAAATAATTGTTGGTATGTTGATTGTTCATAAGCAGTGAATTGCAAGTATTGGATATTCACCCTTCTAGCTGTGATGGGTACATTTGGCAGGACACATGGGTTAAATGGTATTATTTCTGCTCCCTGATTGGGTAGGTACTGGTATATAGTCATGTTTTGAGTCCAAATGCTCCTGTTTCTATTTTGAACATTTGCTTTCTGTAAAGATTCTATAACATCCGCTTAACAGTTTGCTCTTTACATGACCATTCCTGCCAGTAAACTCACGCAACAGAATATTTGTGGAAAGTGAAAAATAAAAAATGGTGCAAATACAGCTAAAGTGAACATGTTTAAAAATTTCAAATGGATATTTGGGCCATTTTATATTTTTTTCTTTGCAGTATTCACCCACCCTTTGCCTCTGTCTGATATCAGTTTGGCTTGGGCTGTGCCTTGTAGATTAAAAGGAACATTATAGATCAAATCTGTACATTGACAGAGCTGCATGGGATGGGTTTGTACAACACACGCTTGCCTGACTCCTGCCACTGTCAGTGATGTTTATCTGTTTCAATCAGAAAGCCCCCTCAGTGTCATGTGTATTTAAAGGACTGACGATTAAGGTCAGTCAAATCAGTGGAAATAGTCCCATTCATTTCAATGGGCTTTTCATTAGGCTCTTGTCCACTTTTCTTTTTAAAAAATGTAGCTGATCAAAATTATCTTTTTTTTTTAATAGCCAGTTAAACAACCAATAACCAGTAATGAGTCATCTTTCTTTCTCCCCTTTACTCCAGCTTTGGAAAGATTTGTGATAACTCAGGTCTGATACTGTATGTTACTTGGTGTTTTCTTTAAAGTTAGACTGTATGGTTTGTCCTGGTTCCAAAGAAAATCTAAAGGTACACCTCTACCCCCCATATAACGCATCCTGATATAACACAAATTCAGATATAACGCGGTAAAGCAGTGCTCTGGGGGGTGGGGTGGGGGACGGAGCTGCGCACTCTGGTGGATGAAAGCAAGTTCGATATAATGTGGTTTCACCTATAATGTGGTAAGATTTTTTGGCTTCCAGGGACAGCATTATATCGGGGTAGAGGTGTATATGCATTTGATGTTGCTAAAAGGTGGCTGGAACAGTATGCAGACAAACAAAACTATTCAAGGTAGAGCCATGGTTTCCTAGTCCAGAGAAGGAAAGATAAGAATGCTGTAGTGAAAAGCAGCATCCACTCTTCTGTTTGTCCCATTGCTACAAAAGCAGTGGGTCCTTGGCGGGCACAGCAGACCATGACCCATTTTCTCCTCCCACATGCTAGGTCAGACTGGGCCAGCTTAGGGCAGCTCAGCCAGCCAGGTTGCTAGCACTGCCTTTCTCTCACAGGTGTCTTATGCATCACAATCTGAACAGTAAACTTCAGGGGTTTTGTTTTTGTTTGTCATGTCTCTAGCACTTATGTTCATGAAAATCTTTGCAATGTGTACAGATTCAGAGATACTTGACCAAATCTATGGGAAGCCTGAAATGATAGCTCTGAGAGAGGTGTGGCCTGTTCTTATTCATGATATGAAATGCTAACTCTGAAGGCCAAGGGTGCACTTTATATGTCAAGCTGTTAACCATTTCAGTGCTCATCAAAATGCACAAAGCAAAAGATAATCATACTTGAAGGTCTAAACAATCTATGGTAAGTGGCATCTAACTTTAGCATTATGAGCAGGTGGAGCCTGATATGGGTTTTGGGGGGTGGGGGAGGACTCTAGGGGGGAACCCCAATCTGATTCATTCCACAGAGCACCTCTGCCTACAGACACACACACACAGAGCTATCTCCTTATTTCTGTTTCATTCTTTTCCCAGAGCTGACTGTTTTCCCCATTCAATAGGCAGGACGTTTTGTTACTGGAAGGGCCTGGGGAGGGTAAAAAGTGAGGATGACATGAAACTCTGTTGTCTGGAAAAACTTAGTTTCATTGAAAGCACCAAAACAATAACACAGTGTTATGCGCTGAGAGAATAATTTGGAGTGCCACCTACACTGGTGATGTTAATGGAAGTCATGAGACCCTGACATCCCCATACATCGCTTTATACATAACATTGTGTGATTGTAAGATCCTGTGATGGTAGGAGGTTAGGAAAAGACTATTCCGCAGAAGACCCTCCTGAGCAGAAGACAGATCAATAATAATAACTCATGGTGCAACTCATAGTGAATGGTACTGTTGGGCTGCATCGCCCAAGAGAAAGCAACATGTGCTGCTCTGCCTCAGAGAAGTAGAATGTTTCCCAGACGTCTCAGTACACAACCTTCCTGAATGCCCTCTTAAGAGGTATAGCTAGCTTCACTGTCTGCTGTGTAGGATTCACCTCCCCACCTTCTTGCTACTCCTCCCTTTTGGGTGCCACATGCCTCTGAAGAAGGAGAGAAGAGGCACTGCTTGAATCCTTCTCAGCACAGAGACTGGACATTTGCCTTGCTCTTATATGGGCTTCACAAGGGGGATTGGAGACTTCTTCCTATTTGCCCCCACTCTGAGCAACTGAGTAAGACCAGAGCAGGTTCTAGTTCCAAGGGACTTGCCCACATCCAAGCAGTGGCAGAGGTGAGATTAGAATGCAGGATTTCCTGCATTGCAGTCTTATTCTCACCCCATTCCTTCTCAATTGATAACACATTGCATCTTCGCCAAAGGCCAGAGGTGATTGGCATTCCTCCTCCTGGAGGCAAGATGTAAAGGAAGATTCTAGGTATACTTGGTTCTGCCTAAGTGCAAGGAGCAGGGTTAGATGGCCTGTCAAAGTCCCTCCCAGCCCTACAGTTCTATGATTCCTCTGTGCGTAACTTCTGTTAATGGGAAGAAAAGGAGAATAGACCCCTGATGTGTATTTGTTAATTATAATTAAAGGATCTATATTTACTTATTATTAGAGTTAAATACACTAACTTGATAGTAAATCTGGCACATGCAGAATCTGAATTGGAGCTACTCATAGCATCACAAGATCATGGGTTTCCAAGGGTGTTTTTGGGCATGTATTGGAACAAAATTAAGTTAGTCACTCCATGCAGTTCTCTAATTTTGTGCTGTTAGGGTTTCCTCTAGTGGATTGGAAGCCAAGTTATGCCCCTCAGAAGTCGAGAGAAAATACTAGAAATAATTAATGGTGCACCTGTTGCCTTCACTCTAATAAAAGGTCATGTATTTGTTCTATGGAAGCAGCAAGAGGTCCCAGCCAAGATTAGGTAGCCATTGAGGTTGGTAAAGGGAGAAAGGAATATCATTATCCTTGTTTTACAGATGTGGAACTCAGTTGCTGAGAGGCTAAGTGACCTGCACAAAGTGAAATAGAAAATCTGTGGCAGAGATGGGAACTGATCCTGAGTCCCACTAAACAAAAGACTAGCTTTTGTCTTTAATGTGTAACACTTATTTAGCTATTTAAGAGAGAGTCTCTTTTAAATCTCTTTTAAATAGCTGAATAAATACTCAGTGGAACCTCACTGGTCCACACTTTATTCACATGAAAACCTCTGTCTCTCTTCCAGGCTCAGCGAAGATTTAATAGCTGAGAGCCTGTAATGAATTGTCATATTACGAAGACTTCTTTGCTTTTACTACAGTTTATTTGCTAGCACATCATGAAGTGTCACCATAAATAATTAAGACTGAACTATAACTGTCAAAACAAAACGAGCACAATCTGTTTGGTCTGATGTATTATTGTTTCCTTTTTTTATTGTGTTCATTCATTTAGGGACTCAACTTGGCTTCCTACGTCAAATCAACCAATAATGGCTAGATCAAGCCCGTTCTCACTAATTTGCCATATTCAGTAATTCCCCTTCATTAGTGTGAATTAATGAGCTCCTCCTGGAGCTACATTTTGGCAGGGGGTGAGAGGAAGCAATCCTGCAGCCACATAAGCATGAGGAGAAGAGAGGCTAGAGTCAAAGGGGCGTGGCTTGAGGGGATGAGCCAGTGGAAGAGGCTTAATTCAATCCAGCTGGAAAGAGCTGACCCTGACTTCACCAATCAAGAAATGGCCCTAACCAAGCTGTTTTGGAGTGAGGGAAAAAACTAATATAGATGCTGGAGCAGGGGATGGGCAATCAGTTTAGATTAAATAAGACACCCATTCCCTTTTCCTCAAAATGATCCTTCACCCAAAACTGGAAGCAAACACAAACCAGTTTTTTTCCCCCCTCAAAGTTGTTTGGTTATTTGCTGCTATTATTTTGTTTTCTTTTAAAATGTAGGGTTCTAGAAGCAGAAATCCCAAAGCACAATGCAGAAGGCTTGTTCTCATTGTCTTTCCAGCCCCATCCTGAAACCCATCATACTGGTAATTTCAAGAAGAAACCTGTTTTGGCAAGTTGACTAGATGAATTTTACAGCCCCAAAGGGTCATATAAGCCTTGGAGAAGCATCAAAAGATCTATCAGATGGAACCTGGGAGCTTAGCTGAAGTCTGCTGTCGTCACTACATTGTACGTATCACTTTGAACTTGATTGATCCTATCGAATCCAACCACAGATGATCTGTTGCTGTTTCTCTTGGTAGTGGAGTTGTTTGACTGTCCATGAGTCACAGGGATAATAGCTAATACTTAAAAGACTGTTCAGATAGAAAAAGATATCTCATGCTCTCATCTGAAGTATGTGTCTGGTTTTGGTGCCATCACAGAGAGCATGCCAGGTTAACAGCTACACAATGAATGCAAGTTCTTAATGATGGCAACTTTACTGCTCACCCGCCTATGGAAGTGAAGTGGCAACCTTCTAATAACTAGAACATTTGCCTTTATTTATTTAGTTGGTGGTTCGGTACACACAAGTACATGTAGAGGTAATCAGGTAGTTTAGATGTCCTGGAAATTAATAACTGATGGTAATTCTTTTTAAACATGCAGCTGTATAAGTGGAACAACACAGTTATTTAACAGGATGCTAATAATAGCTGTGTAGTGGCTTTGACAGCATATTTACTTACTGCACTTGGTATGGACCTCAGTGGGAGTAGAGACTGCTGAGCTTAGAACTCAGAACCTCCTTATTCCTCCAGACCTTGCTGCCAAGGTTTTTATTGTGTTTCAGAGCCTTTTCCAAAATGAAACCACATGCTGCTCCATGCTTCATCGAACCACGCTCCAGTTGTGAGAAGGGTGGGTTTTCCCCACACAGTGGAAATCGACACCTGATCAGTCATCAGTGCAAAGGCAAAATACATCAGCCCTTTGGCACATTCATCATTAAGGGCCACTAAAGCCTGGATATACTGAATGGAATGAGGAAAAAAAACAACAAAAAAAGGATGGCACTGCTGTAGTATTTCATTGTGGTGAAATGCCAACAGATAGCTGGCACTTAGAGCTCTATTCTGTGAGGTGCTGAGTGTCCTCAATTCCTATTGGTTGAGGATGTTCAGCACCTGGCAAGAGTGCACAGCATTCTCCAAGAATAATCATTTAATAACTAATTATGGTCCAAACATCGTTGGATCTTTGAATAGTCTCATACCTCTCTGCCGAAATGCCAATGACAGCCTTGGAGAACCATCTATAAATGAATAAGTCATCTGCTTGTCTCATTATATGCAGTATATGTATGTCCAACATAATATTAAATTCCCAGGAGTAAAATGGCTTGCACATTAAATCAAAGCTGTTATTTAAAATGTCAGTTCTGTAAATCAGCGTCCATTTGTTTCCATCCAGAAAATACACCCCCTGGGAATGTTGTTGTTGAAGTCTATCATTATTTTGTCTTTTCACTGGCAGGTAGAAAATAAGAAAACATGTTAATGTCATTTTAGTAAAAACAAACAAACAACAGAACCACCCCCAAAACCCTGCAAACATTAAAACCTCTTCATCTAAGAAGCCCCAGCAGTCAGAGTATTCCAGTGGTAAGATAAGAAATACTTCCTACACAATCCATTACTTTGTAGTTCACTTCTAATGGGCAGTTCAGTGAAAGGCACTTTCCAACATGCGTTTAAAATGATCCATCCAAAAGATAAGTAAATTGCAGCTGCTCATTAAACCCAGCACTCCATGGTGAATTGCAAACATATATTTAACTAGGGAACACTACTGTAGGCCTGCACTTTTTTCGTTGAGATTTAGAAATGTTTTGATTCATCATCATTTCCAAAAGTGCCTGAAAATTACAGGTCGACCACGATTGCAAAACACTGGGGGATCAGGGAACTGAATGCACCAAATAGTATTGCAAACATTTTCCATCCAGCTAACATTGCTTCTTCCCTGATCACTCTATACAACAGTTTTTGTTTTTTTCAGGAAATGAATCTTTTGCATTTAATCTATTTCAGGATTTATATACTGCAGCAAAATAACTAATTTGCTAGGAAGATATATCAAGATTTAAGTAAGGGCAAAACACTAAACTGTATTTCAGTGGAGCCATCAATGGTTTATGCTTTCATGAAAAAAATCAGATGTTATTAAAGCTTCTTTCAAAGTCAGTTTAGTGCCATAAATGCACTCAAACTGCAAGAGCTATTTTGCACACTCAGCTTTTTGCATTCATGTTTTTTCAGTTCCACTTCTTGTGTATGCAAAAACTCAGATTTAGTGTTCTCAGACTGCAATTGCAGATGCTTGGTTGCCCACTTTGTGCACACAGCTGCATTAGGTGCAACCGGATCCAATTTTCTGCATGAGTGAAGATGTACATGTGCAAAATGTGACAGTGCACTAACACTTTTGAAGGCTATTTACATTTTAAAAATGTTAATGTTGTTATCTTATTGGAGCTTGAGATGTGCTCATAGTAAGGATGCAGGGCTATATTGCCCTAGAGGAAGCAGTGGGAGGCATTCTCTCTCTGATAGGTCTTGGGAGCGCAGAGGCAGATTGCCATCTGTTACATCTCTTTATGTTGTGCAAATTCCTGCTCCTTTTGCAGAGCGGCAGAT
This sequence comes from Chelonoidis abingdonii, assembly GCF_003597395.2. Lineage (NCBI taxonomy): Eukaryota > Metazoa > Chordata > Testudines > Testudinidae > Chelonoidis > Chelonoidis abingdonii. The sequence continues at coordinate 91,982,855 of NC_133775.1, forward strand.
CCAATGGGGGCAGTTTGGGGGGTGTAGAGCCCTGCTTCCCCAAGCATAGGGACTGGAATTCTACTTGGTCCTTATGTGGGCCACACAAATGAAATTGGGGACATTCTTTTTACCTAAGGGCTGTCCAGAATCTGGGTCCCAAAACAATTTGCATAATTTTAGAGGTCAGTGTTCTTCCGTTCTCTCATACTGTCACCTGGTAGTAACATTCGTGCTAGATGGCATGAGCTTTTCAAAATCAAATGGCAGAGAACCAAAACTGATGTGATCTATTTTGCATTTTTCTCAATGACTGTGAAACACCACATTTTAGGTGGTGCAGTATATCTAATGAATAGTGATAGCTGCCCCCTAGCTGATGTGGAGGTTTGAATATGAATCTTGAAGCCTGGATGCTTGTTCAGCGTTCCGGAGTCTGCAACATTAGATTTTCTTCATGGGATTTCCAATGCTTCCTACTTCTGGCTGGGATGAAAATACCATGAAAAAAGCCATTTTCAGGTTATTTTTGATGTTTCCATTTCTACTTCCTGCCCAAGCCAGGAAGTACAGAGGGACACAACAAACATGAGCAGTAATGTGGAGGGAGTGGGGGGGGGGAGTTACCCAAGAGTGTTGATCTGATTTTGGATAAAGATGCCCCCAGAGTAAAACATTATGTATTCATCTCTCTGAATGTTTTGGTGAGTGGTGGTTTCATAATCAAAATTTGACTCTGGCTCCAAATTTCACAGGTGCCCCTGTTTCTGTTATAGGGCAAACAAAGACCCTACCTCTGAAAAAACCTCAATTTTAAGGGTGTTGAAGGTCATGGTGGAGACCTGAATTTTGTGGCTCAGGCCAAACCTCTAGGGAGATCTCTAGTTTTGGATGAAGATTCATATCCGTTCTTACGTTGTTTGAACTTTACCCATTTCCTCAGTAACAATTAACAATCTAGAAAGTCTATATTTAAAAGAAAGAGTTTCATTTCTGTGACCTTCGGTTATTAATGAAGATATCTTAAAAAGCTGTACAGAGAATTTCACAGCCATCAATTCAATGCTACTAGAAGTGGCAAGTGGGTGTAAAAGAAACTCTAAATTATACTGGTCATAGTTTGCACTCAGTTTAGTGTAATTTTGCATTGGAGTGAATGACTAAACAAGGTGTCAAACAATCAAGAAGGCTATGTATGACTCACATTAAAACATACGAGCTGTGGCCATCGTAGCAAACCTCATAGCTGTAATTCACCATCGGTGCAATTCTAGCGGAGGAGTTGGAGACAGTAGAGAAAACTTAGTCCGTTTGCAAACACTGTGAGATAATTAGCCCATTAGCGACTGGATAAACACTGCAAAGCCCATTTAAGATAGGAATCAGGGCCGGTGCAAGGATGTTTTGCGCCCTAGGCGAAACTTCCACCTTGCGCCCTCCCCCGTCCCCGAGCCCCTGCCCTGAGGCACCTTCCCCCACGTCAGCTCCCACCCTCCGCCCTGAGGCACCCCCTCCACCTCTGCTCCGTCTCCTCCCCAAGCACGCCGTCGCTGCTTCACTTCTCCCACCTCCCAGGCTTGCGGCACCTAAGCTGATTGGCGCCGCAAGCCTGGGAGGTGGGAGAAGTGAAGCAGCCACGGTGTGCTCAGGGAGGAGGTGGGGCAGGAATGAGGTGGGGCAGGGAGTTCCCCTGCGTGCCGCCCCCACTCACTTGCTGCAGGCAGCCCTCCCCTGCCCCAGCTCCCTCTGCCTAAATGTTGGTGGTGACCGGGGCAGCCAAAGATCCGGCCGCAGTGGTTGCTGCCAAAGAAAATGGCGCCCCCCAAATCCTAGTGCCCTAGGCGACCGCCTAGATTGCCTAAATGTTGCACCGGCCCTGATAGGAATATCAAAACTCTTTCCTCACATTCAACATTGTGGAAGGGAATAGTTTTTGTTCAGCTTTGTGGTTTTGAAAAATTTGTGATGAGGCAATTTAGGAGAATGAAAATGTGCTGCAGGGCTGGCAGTGTTGATGTGAGGCATCTCGGAGACTGTGGTACTCTTTGCAATTGCAGAGGTGGGGAGTTCTGGACTTTCTATCACCAAATAGTATCGTGCAATTGTCTGCTTCTTTTAGACACATTGGCCAGAGGGGCTTAAGCCCCATGAAATTTAGCTGATTTTAGGTTTTGTTACAAATTAACAGGTAAGGCCATGTTGCTTGAAAGGTTCAGTAGGGTTTGTAAGTCTTCTAAGGCTAAGTTTCAAGTGGATCTGGGGCTGGTTTACAGTGCTGTGGTTTCAACTGAGATTCACTTTGCGTTCTGGACTCTTCAGAACTCTGAAGGTGCAAGGAGAAGCAGCTCAGAAATGAGGAAAAGCCATTCCCACAAATCGGTGTAACTCAGAACTGCTGAGATTGCCCCTGCTCTACTCTGCTCATCAGCACTCACTGCAGTTTTTCATGCCGATAGGGATTTTGCACGAGCACTTAGTTCTCAGCCATGTTTCATGATAAGACCTGCAGACTGCTACTGTGCTGTGAGGATGCAACAAAGAAGGGAAACTAGCAAGTTAGAAGTTACCACCAACAGTGACTGTCATGGACCCTGATACCTTTAAATATCATCTGGAACAGTAGCCACCTCTGAGCTGGAGGAGTACAATGTTCAGAGTACTTAAAGGTCCATCATCTATGGGATATATTTAGTCTATTTAAAATAGATGGCTAGTCTGCTCAGACAACCAAACTGTACTAACTAAATGCTCTTGCTCTTTAAATGCCAACAATAGTTGGTAAGTACATATTCAAATAATGTGCGTTACCAATATACTTAGCTGTATATATGCTACTTTTGATCCATTCACATTATAGGCCTGATTTTTAGAACTGAACTATGGCTTTTGCTCCAGCAGTTTTGCATCTGTTGCTGATTGTGGGCATTATTAAGTGTTGGTGCAAATGATAATGCTTAGACACCTAGTTGATTTCCAGGTGTTGTTAAGTAGTTTGTATCTGCACTTAATGGCACCTAGATTTTTGTAGTGCATAACCAATGAAGGGTGCAAAATTGCAGGCTGGCTTTAAAAATCAGGCCCTTCGTAGTCAGGAACAAGCCATTATATATGATTAATCACTTCTCCGTCATGCATATGAATTGTGGAACAACACAGGGTCCACTTCAGGGCACCATGGCATTGTTGCTTGTGCTTATAGTAGAGATGACAAGATGGGCCAGGAAGAGTAACTCTATCAGGAGTCCGTTTTACTCTGCTAGCTGAAAACTAATCAGTTTCCCTTTCAAGATTCTCTCCAGCTTGTTATTGTTTTCAGCTACTTGCAAAGGGTAACTTGGCTCTGAAGATACATTAACAACCCTGCTAATACAGCCTACCACCAGTCTGAACTCAGGCTGAAGCCACCCAACCGGGCCACATAATCCTCTCAACTCTTACAATTGCCAGAAAATGGGGCTGGGCCAGGCCAATATGAGGGAAGAATTCTGAGGAACATCTGCATGCTGCATGAAGGGGCGTTTGTGGTTGAGTGGTAGCACTGTTCATTCTGACTTCGTAGTGAACCAGTGCTAGGGGGCACTGGGCTGTTAGGGTGGTTTGATTTAGGATGAGATGTGAAATGAAGGTCTGTCTTGGCCACTTGTGGTCGTTATAGATGCCATCACACTTTTTGTAAGAGTAGAGGCGTTCGCTCCAGCATCCTGCCAAATTCTAACTTGGATCATTGCATTCCACTTACCCAAACCTCCCCCAGTAATTTAAATTGGATTTATTTTGGATTACAAACTCACTGGGGCAGGGACTATGCCTTCCTGTATGTTTGCACTGGAAACAAATCGTAATATAGTGGTGTTCTTCCTTGTTTGTCCTAAACTCTTTTAAAATGTTGCTGTCACTGTAAAGCAACTGTGTTCCACTCTAGAAGTGGTTGGATTCCAGCAGTGGATGAAGCATCTTTTGTTTTCCATAGTTCTTTGGAATGAAAAGCCCTAATGTAAATGTGCAGTAAATTGTTATTGTTACAGGAAAATGCCTCGCACTTCTGAATCTCCCCCACCACCCTCCCTTTGGGATAGTAACATCACCATGGAGGTGACTGTACTTGCTTCCAGACCCAGATTAATAGGATGGAGAAAATGGAACAAAATGGAGGTTTTCAAATTCCACTCTGATGTCTGGCTGCCAAGAGAGCCTGCCGTGCTCAAGTCAAGGGCTAATCCATGACCATCACTCTACTTCAGTAATTATGGAACATTAATGAGTCTGTTTCCTTATTACAAAGCTCAAAATAAGAGCATTGGCATTCCTTTAAGCAGGGAACTTTTAAAGTCTTAGCCCAAGGATTGTAAGGGGAATGGATTTTTTTTAATTAAGTTTGCATTCAAAATGTTGTGTTAAACCATCTGTTCTCATGCAAGGCTGGGGGGTGGGTGAAGGAGAGCAGGAGTGGAGAAGGGAGGAGAGAAACCTAGCCACAGATTTTCATCAGCGAGCTGTTAAATTAGTCTCTTTACTTCACAGGGCTTGTTTTATTCAATCTGCCTTTATTAAGAACACAGGTTTGATTCTGAGAGGAACAAATTCTTCTGGTTCTTTAAGGAAAATGGTTTTAAGCAGGGTTTTATTAGGCTGCATTACTAGCTAAGCGATACAACATGTTACCAGCGTGAATCACCTGATTTAGAGTGACAAGAAAGGAACTTGAAAAATACCCACAGCCAAAACATTGGCAGGGAAGGGCTAACAGGGCCAGATTTGATCTGCTTTTGCAAAGTTTTCTGTTGCAATTGGTAGTAACTGTCCAGGGGCTTTGAGATATTTTGACTACATCTCTCCACCAACCCTAAATTAAAAATCAGAGACATTAGGGCCAGATTTTGATATTCTGACTCACGTTGGAGCTCAACCCTTTAGCTAAATCCGAACAGGGACAACACCACACATTTTTTTAAAAATGTGCTGTTCAAGATAGCAATGAAAAACAAAAGCCAGTTGATGCAATTAACTCAAGTCGACTGTGATGTAGAAAAGATGCATATATTGGTACAGAGAGCAGAATCCTTAGACAAATCTCCCATGAGAACATCCACAGTGGAGACTTAGCTGCGTTCTTTTCAGTGATACTCTGAAGGTGATATTCGCATAATCCTGCTTCCAGCTTGGGAGAGAAAAAACAAAACAGCTCCCATTTTGCTTCCCAATTTGGAATCCGTTTTGGTATCCAATTCTGTCATTACAAGTGGCACTCTGTTTTGTGACTTGATGATGCTTCTCTAGTATTGACCATCCAGTCTTCCCTTTATGGTGGGTATCACTTCTGCAAGGTGCCTTGGAAGACAGGTTAGTCATCTGTGATGTCCAGCTCCTTTGTACCTTGAGTGAAATGGAACAATCCCTTGACATTTATGCAGGTCCCCAGTTCACTTAGTCCAGTTGGCCAGGATCAGTTTGAAGTTGGTGACCTTGTCCTTCTGCACATTATTACCAAAGAAATGCCTACTAGTCATTATAAGAAGCACTAGGGAGTTCCAAAGATACCAAGGAAAGAATACCTAGGAAAGAAGGTTGTTACAGTTTATCAACCATTTCAATAGAGAGCATTGGTTCTGAGTCCTGCAGACATGCATCTCAGAGCTGTGATTGGGGTGGTGTGACTTTGGCTGTAAGATATAGTTTGGTAGCCTCCTCTGAGGGCTGTCTGAGGTGTATATTCATCCATTACACAAGAACATCCTTTTAATCCTGGCTCCTTTCTTCCTACTGAGTCATTTTCTTCCTGTAAAGCTTGCCTTGAAACCTTCACTCTCAGTTCAGTCTGTGTTTATGACTTTCTCTCTTTTTCTGTAACGTGCTGCACAGTGTGGCATATTAGACCTGCTCTATAAATATTAGACATGCGGATTAGGTTAAGGTTCAGGCTGGGGCTTGAGGTTGAATCCAGGGCTAGGATTCATGTTTGACTCTGAAATCTCGAGAGCTCTTGCAATATTTTTGATCCCGAATAGCAGAAATCTCCTGAAATCAGCTGTCCTCATGAGAATTCTGCCACATCGGGCTGAATCCAGTCTGGATCTTCACAATTGGTCCATCCAGTAGATAGAATCATAGGGACGGATTCTCATCTGATTCTTGGGGATTCTAAACTAATCTCCAATGGAATTCAAACGGGTCATATACCTGAAGTTCCAGTTCTGGCCTATCTCTGACAAAGTTAAAATGTATGCAGTACCTTTCTGAGAAGTCCTTTCTCCCATCTAGTCTAGAAGTGATAGAAATGCCCATTTCTGAATGCTTCCAGAGTGGATGAGGTATGATTTATACTTAGGGTATAGTTCCAGGAGTTTTCTGTCATCCCCTGAAGACTGTGGCTCATATTCAGGTCCACTAATATTTTCATTTTATTTCCATCGCAGAAGGATGATGATACTTTGGGAATTGTAGCTGTTTTATTATTATTTATTATTATTATTATTTTGAATATCAGATTTTTATCCTTTCCCAAGTTACTATTTTCCAGCGGTGGATCTTGACTCAGGGTCTTTGATGCCTTACACAAAAAGAGTTGGGGGTTTCTGTCCCATTCCAGGTGAAACTCAATGTAGTGGCATCGTTTAGGACCCAGGAAAAGTTAGAGCCTGATCCGTAGGGAGCTTACACCTCACATAGAAGCTAATGGGAACTGCAAATGCTGAGCAAAGCATCTCTCGGGATCAGGCTGTGCAAGCCTCTCTGGGACCCTGGATACATACTTGGGTAGCTAACCCATGTTGAGGTCTGTGCTGCCACAGCTTTAACACTATTGGTGTTCGTGTTAGCTAGATTAAAGCTATGAATATGCCCATGTGTGCTGCAATCACACCTTCAGTTGTAGGGTAGACACTCTTCATATTGTCCATTGTGTCCCATCACAATAGGTGAGCTGGGCATTCTCATCTCAGGAGAAGTTCCTCAACCACATCATTTCTCCATCTCCAGCCCTTGTGAGCCAAGGCTTGGAGGCCTTCTGGGCACAGCAGAAGGCAAACATTTTTTGGTCTTTTCTGATTATTGATGCAAGAGAAAAGCATTTAGTGAGTATGGTGACAGGCGGGGATGGCTTATCCTTCCCTTTGTCGGCATGTCAGTTTAGTCTTTACCATTTGCTTGGCTTCCTGACACCACATGGCAAAGGCACCAGATATACCTGTAAATAAATAAATAAAACAGTTGTGAGGTATTGGCATTCTGCCCCCAAATAACCTTCACTGACCTGGATAATCAGCTGCTGGGACACTGGGGATCCCCATCAACTATCTGTGAGACTTAAGATGGTTAGCAGCTTTTCCACATATATTTCCACCCTCTTCTCGGGTTCTGCCATTTATTCTCTAACTTTTCACCAACATACAGTACATAACTTCTTTTTTTAGGGTTAGGCTACACTACCTTGCTACAGTGATGCAGCTGCAGCGTGTCTGATGAAGAGGTTATGCAAACGGCAGAGTGCCCTTGTGTTGGCATAAATACTCCACCTCAGTGAGAGGTGGAAGCTAGATCAGCTGCTTAAAGTCGATGTAATTTATGTCGTTTGGAGGGGCGGGGGAGTTGTTTTTTTTCACAGCCTGGAGTAACGTAAGTTACCTCCACTTATGTGGTAGCATAGACGAGCCCTTAGATAGCATCCACAGAAACAAAGATGAAGCCATGTCTTACTTTGCTGTGTCTCTGTATCTTCCACATTTTGACATTTTGTTGCATATGTTGTTTGTCCTGCTTATGCAAACCCTATGGTAATAATATTTTTAATAATAAAATCACTATTCAATTTCCTAACCATCCTCATTACTAATTTCTCTGGACTTTACTTTCTTTTGCATTATTGATAAGCATCAGGCAGAAGAAGGGTCTGTAGGTTAAATCTGAATTGCTTTGAATTTCTCTTCTATGCCTAACATCAGACGTTACCAGCACATCTTGAACTGATTTAATGCCCTAGGGTGTTACTTAGTGCCATTCAAAACACAGCAAGCCATTTTCCATGTGCTGGGGCCACTAGGGCTTGTTAGAATGGCATTTTTAATAAAACGTAAGTGTAACTACAACATTTTGTGGCTCGCCTTTCCAGATAAACCACCAAGTACGTCATTCCCCACCTCACCTCCCCATTCGCACACCCCCCAGACTTTTGAATATAGGGCCAAATTCATTGTGGATGTCAATCCACTGAATTCAATAGCATGCCACCCACATGAATTAGGCTCATATTAGCTCGAAGTTTCCACAATGTTGGTTTAGGTCTTTTTTAAACTTCTGTAGAGAATTAAGGCCTGAAACACAATTCTGGGTTCTGCGATTCAGGTAGGACCAAATAGGGACATATAAAAATAGTTTGTTCACAGCTATTTGCTGTCCTGGAAAAGCCTGGTTGGCTGAACAATTAATAATGGTGTGAGCTTTTTTCCCCTTTACTTTGTTTGAAATAAATACACACTGCACTCATCATAATGACCATTGGACGAAGATTTGTTTAAGGTCTGCAGAGTAGCGCTCTGGTGCCATGGCGTGAGAGTGACGAAGATTAGAATTACTGAACATAAAGGCAATGGGCTAATTCAAATAAAGCAGTGGGCCATTGGGGCTTGGAGTGAGAGACCATGTTTAATATGATAGTAGCCTGATAGTGAGCATCTGCCACTTCAGCTGACAATCAGAAATAACCAACACAGTGCAAAGTTTCCTGCTCCTCCTGGAGTCCATGGGCATTTTGCTAAATAGCAAGTGTCATTGCTGTCAGTGTTGTGCCATTCTCATGGTGAAAAGGCTTTTTTTGAAGAGGAAGGTTTGGCAGTGTTTCCTAGAGATGGTCCGATTTCAGAGCCGCTTGATCTCTGGAGGTTTATTTCATAGCCTCATCCTCTTGACTGATTTCAGAGTTGCAGCAGTGTTAGTCTGTATCCGCAAAAAGAACAGGAGTACTTGTGGTACCTTAGAGACTAACACATTTATTTGAGCACAAGTTTTCATGGGCTACCGCCCACTTCTTCGGATGCATAGAATGGAACGTATATTGAGGCGATATATATATACACATACAGAGAGCATGAAAAGGTGGGAGTTGTCTTATCAACTCTGAGAGGCCAATTAAATAAGAGAAAAAACTCTTGACTGAGAATCCTTTGCTCTGCCTCCAGGTCTCATGTACTTCATCCTGTACCATTGTCCTTTGCCTTTGTCACTAAAAATTCTGTGTGTCATACAGAAATTCCCTTCCCCCAGAAAGTTTGTCACTTATACAGATTTTCCTTTTAACACTGGACAGTGTTTTCTGCCTGTTGATTATCAGAGGAGTTTCTCGAATACTTTGCGTAGGCCTTCTAGTAGTGTTTACTGCAGCCAGGCTCTAGAGTGGGCTGAACCAATTAGGAAACTCAGTTCTCCATCAGGAGGCTGAACTCATAGGATGAGTGCATCCTGCATGGTACTACAGTAAAGGCTTAAACATGGACTCTCATGGTCTTTGCATTGCATTGCTATTAGGGCAGCATAAGCCAAGGGTTTAAAGCAGAGAAGTAAATGTTGAGAGACCTGTGTGGCTTTGGGAAGTCACATGAATTCTCTGTGCCTCAGTTTCTTACCTGGGAATAAAATTCCAGACCCAAATTTGTAAAATTCTTTGTGGTCACCTGATGAATGATGCTGTAAAAGTGCCAAGTACTGTTGTTATCAGGTGTGCCTGAAAGGAACCTTCCTAGACCCAGCCAGTACAAAGCCATGCTGAGAGTGTCTTGATATGTCACCCTTTTGCATATTTGATACTGGAGTCTTCCTTTGCCATCAGTAATGCCTGTTAAATTGTAAGTTCTTTTGTCTTTTGGGAAGGGAATGCCTCTTCAGCTGTATATATGTGCAGCACCTAGCACATTTTGAATGTTGCTATAATATAAATACGTGATAAGAGTGAATAGTCTGTGGGCACTCAGTTCCCTCCTCGTTTTCATTCCCCTCCTGTCAGCAGCCTTCCAACTTGCATCTCATTCATGCAAAGCAGAAAGAGGGGGAAGGGATATAGCGCGAACAAGTCAAGAGCCAGCGCTGTAGCTCACAGTCGCCATGTGATGCTGTTTAATACCAGACCAACAAGGTGAATAAAACCTACAAAAGTTTATGGTGTGTAAATTACTGCTGCACCCTGCCCTCTGCCTCAGCTCCGAAATGCGTGCTCTGGAGGTGTGTAACTAAAAACAGTCCCTTTCTGCGCTCAGGCAGGAGGAGTTTTAGGAATTGTGGAAAATATTTAGGAGTTGTGTCAGGATGAGAAGTGAGGGAAATATCACATACAGTTGGGATGTTTCTAATATGTACATTGGCACGTTTGAATCCTGGTTTTTGATATTCTAGTCGTTTGCTTGGAAGCAGACTCCAATTTAATCCCATGCTGGTTGGAGTGACCACGCAGATGTCCCAGGTTCCCACAGCACAGATATGTGTTGATTACTCCACGTTGTTTTCATCTCAGCTGTATGTTCAGCTTCTGGTGCCAGGCTTCCCTCATCTTTCTAGCCAACTGAAGAGCTGCAGCTTCTCCCAGTTGGTAAAGGCTGTGTCAGGTAAGTGTCCTTGGCTCCAAAGCTTGGTCCTCTCTTGAAGGCAGCCGAGGCCATCTTGGGTTTGGTTAGCCCTGGAGGGAAACATATTCAGTCTTCATCAGTGGAAGTAATTAATGGTGGCCACAGTGCCAGGCTCAGAATGTAGGGAGTGCAAAACCATTCATGTTGTGGGCCAGGGAGATACTGTTAGGGCTGCCCAGAGTGGGGGAGCAAGTGGGGCAATTTGCTCCAGTCCTTGGGCCCCACAGGGGCCCCCATGAGAGTTTTTCGGGGCCCCTGGAGCGGGGTCCTTCACTCGTGCCGGGGGCCCCAGAAAACTCTCATGGGGCCCGGGCCCCCAGAGCTTCTTCCACTCTGGACCTTTGGCAGCAATTCGGTGGCAGGGAGGTCCTTCTGCTCTGGGACCTGCCGCCGAAGTGCCGGGTCTTCGGTGGCGAAGACCCCAGGCCACCTGAATCCTCTAGCCAGCCCTGGATACTGTATCATTCTGAAAAGGCTATAGGGGGTAAGGAAAACTGCTCTTGGGGAGTGGGGGGATATTAGAAGCTAAGCAGTTTCATACATCTCGTTTGCCCACTTCTAAGCTTTCAAAAATGTCACTGTTCTGTAACCTGAATAGCTACTGGCCATTTAGTAAATTACATCTTTGAGAATTTTGGGGAAAAAATGTATGTAAAACTACGAAGGAAACCTACCATAGTAGACAGGAAGCAACACGAGTCCAACATGTGCGAGTCACTTGCAGCGGCCTTGTTGTCTTTGGAGCTATTGCACAGTCAATCAGATCAAAAGTGCAACAAAACATTTGTAGTTAATGCTGAAACTTTTATGATCTGTTGGGAAAAATTAAGTGTCTGGTACAGTAATGCGATGACTGTGTGTACAGAGGGATAGATAGACTATTATTATTCATGCTAGAATATGAATATGCATGTTAGAAATTGTGTACAATATATGACTCCGAATAGGTGCATTTTCATCAGTAGTGGACCATGATGCAGGATCAGGCCCCACAGGATACTTCTACACAGCCTGCAGTGGCCCGCAGGAGCCAGTCTCCCAGCCTGGGATGATGGACCTGTGCTTGCGGGAGCTCACGTTAGCGCTCTCAAATAGCTGTGTGTAGAGCTCAAGCTGCTCAGGTTCGGGATAAGCATGTCTCTTAGGAACATGGTGTGGACTTTTTGGGCAGTTGCTACACTTTATATATGCCACATCACCTCTCTGTGCTTCAGTTTCCCCATCTATAAAATGCGGATAATGATACCGATCTGCGTTATAAAGTGCTGTGTTCCACTGATAAAAAACACTATACAGGAGGTGGGTGTTCATATTATTATTTACTATATTCCCATTGTGGGTCTATAGAAACTTTTCTGGTCTGTTGGGTAAAATAATTTGTATTTTAAAAATCCTCAACTCAGAATCTTCCAGGGAATAGAGTTTTTAAATTAATTAATATCAATTTATTGCCATTAAAAAGTCAATACTTGATGACAATTACTGCAACGTGGTATTGGAAAACCCTGCAGCTAGGGACAGTCCTACTTAATCAAAGGGATTTGAGGATTCTCAGTACCTTTCGGGATCAGGCCCAGGTTTCCTATTCAAAGACGGGGAAAAAACTGATATAGTATCTCAGTTACTATTGCAAATGCAGCCTGTTTAATGGTGCCAACTGTATATGTAGTAGCATGAATGTACACCCATGCACAACCTGTGTGAAGAAGCAATTTGTCCTGTTTAAACAGAACAAAGGCAGGAAAATACAGAGTTAAAGGCCCTCTCCCAATGATGCCATCTGCATACTTTTCTCAGTGCGATGCTTATGCTCATAATCCTATGGTTTTGTTAGGGCCTTACACGAGTTATATTGCTGTGCATTCTCAGATACTTGCATGTGTTTCTGGCTGCTCTGCAGTGGTAAACAAAGTGGTTCCCGTATAGACAGTTTGCACAATTAGTTAGTTATTTGCTATGCTTTGGGAATGAAAGGTGTTACAGGAATGGAAGATCATTATCATACCATTATCACTACATACCGTTCCTAGGCAGCTGCAGGAATGCAATATGTCAAGGTGCTATGGGGTTAGGTAACTCTGAATGTCCTGCTTTTCCTAATTTAGAAATTACTCAACACTTTTTTAAAGCCATGTTTTACATGTGATACTTTATTGCTTTTATAACATCAAAAAGATGTTTCACAGGACAAATTAAAAGACTAAGGTCACTCCCCTGAACCATTCGCAATGTGATGTTAGAAGTGACAACGTGTGGGAGTAACACAGCATAGGGTTGAGGATTTGAGATGGCTTGACCAAAATACAATCATTATTACTGATTCAGTTCTCATGGCTATCGTGGAAGAAATTAATCTTTAGTAGGAAGTTGAATGGAGGGAGGGTAGTTTCTTGGCAGACCAGAACTGTGAGATATTCCATGCAGATGGGTTGGTGTAGGGAAGAGGTTGATTACATTTATGGTACAAGTAATGGATCTCTATATGTTGTACCACCCAACCCAATATAAGAAGACAGAAGTGAAATGAATACCGCTCCTTCCATCTGGGAGCACCCTAGCCAATATCTTATGTTGAAGGCTGTTCATAGACCTTTAGATTCAGGTTTTCAAAAGAACTCAGCACACTAGATAAAAATCTGTCAGTAAGTGTCACAATGGGAGTATCTGGGTGCCATGCATTTCTGAAAACCCAGCCCTTATTTAAATGCCCAGCTGAGAGCTGAGGTGTTTTGAAAATCTGGCCCAATTGAGGGAGCTGAGCACCTGAAAATCTGGCCCTACAAGTCAAATATTTCAGGATATGTGAAGCCTGCCTGTACTCAGGGCCGACGAGGGCGGGTGGGGGGAAAAGCCGGTACAAATTACCGGGGCCCTGGCGGTCCAGAAGGGGGCCCGACTTCTCCGGCTTCGTCAGCCCAGTCCGCCCTTGCTGGTGGGTCTGAAAATTTTTTTTCACTGGGGCCAGCACTAGCTCTCGGTGGCCCTGCCCGTACTAGTTCACTGACTGTTCTGAACTTTTGAATTGGACAGTTTGCCTACAGCTTTGACTTCCTTCTCACATTCTGTAAAGTGTCAGGTAAAGAGATGGGAAAACAGAACTACATGTGACCTTGGGAGTGGAAAAAATCAGACTGGTGAGCCCTCATGGAGTTAGGGAAACATCATCCAACACAAAAGCTCTCTCTTGTGGTCTCAACATGCAAATACACCTTTCTTGCCAGAGACAAAACCTGGTTTATAAATTATTTGGTAAAATCCAAAGGTAGAGAGGAATGAAGGAATCAAATCTAGTTTTAAATTCCAACTAAAGTGGATTTTTCTATCCCTCTGTCTAAATTCTAGACATTTATTTCGGAAATTCAGTCTCTGTGACTCTTTTAGGGCTAAACCCTATTCCTTGGGGTAAACTCCCATTAGTTTAAAAGAGAGGTTATTTTTTTCCAAGAAGGACTGCAAAATTAGCATTACATTTTAATATGTTTTAAGAAGCAGAGGAAATATTTCCAATGGTAACCTTTATATTGTGCTCATATGTGCAGATTCCATTTAGAAACGTACTTTTTCTTTGATTTGCATTGGGTTAGTCCACCTTTATCTGAAAAAGATGATTCTCTGAGTATTCTGCGCCTGTACTCCGACACAGTGGGTGGACGATTAGAACATTAGAAATTGGAAAGAAGTGCTTCTATAGAACAATGCACAAGGAAAGCAAATTGCAGACCAAGTTAATATTCAACCTCCCTGCCATATAGATAGATAGATAGATAGACAGACAGAGATGTGTGGAGATATACACACACATACGTAAACAGCTGCAGTGACACACACAACAAAATGGATTCCTAAACAGTATTTTTTAACTGAATGCATCTGTATGTTTATGAATGGAGTTTTCAGCTAGTGCAAGTCATGAAAAGTTTCCATGTTGTCTCATGTTAGTTCAGAGGTTTAATGCAGATATGGATCTAAAAGTATCTGAATCTCTTTGATCTCTGGACTCAGGCTGGGAGTCTCATGGAACTGGGTTTTTCTTAACAGAATGGAACGTCAAGTGAAATGGAATTAACCCTTTTTAATTCCCCCACTCCCCAAGTATTTTCCAGGGCTTACAAAATCTTCCAGGCTACAAGCCACAGTCATCCCCCTTCTTTAGCAGTAACAGACCTTTTTCCCTTACCATATGTCTATCTTGTCTGCTTGGATCGTAAATTCTTTGGCACTGAATATTACTCTCTGTACGTTGCCAGGCACAATGGGTCCCCATTTTTGGTTGGTGCCTGGGCACAACTGTAATAATTCTTATTAATAATAATACTAGGGTGGAAGTTCTTCCAAAGGATTTAATCATGGATATAAATGTCTTATTTTATGCAGAAAGAGAAACCAGCTGGGAAAGAAGAAGAGCTCCTGTTTATACAGAGAAATCTGCCATAACAGTAAACAATAATAACAACAGTAATTTATTGTTATAATACTTTGCACTTTCCTAGTGCCTTCCATTACAAATAAAGGATCCTAAACCACTTAACAAACATTAATGAGTTTAGCTTCACCCCTGAGGATGGTATAGTTGATTAATTCCCATTGTATTGATGGGGAAACTATGAGAGAGAGAAACGGTATGTGACCTGCCTGCACTCACCCAGGCTGTCTGTGGCCGAGCCAGAATAGAACCCAGGGGCCAAAGGTGTCAGGCACAGAAACTGAGAGCAAGGAGACTATTTCTTCTATGCTCTCAATGCCCCCCCTGCTGGTGTCCAAGCAGAGTGGTTGAGAAGAAGGAAGCTGTTTGACTGGAATGTAGCGATATAAAGAATGGGTGGCAAGAGGGGATAATAACCTGTGGGGAGGGCATAAGGGGTTAGGAGCCAGGGATGTGGGAGGATAGGAGTGCAGGCAGGAACACAGGCTGTAGCTGGGGACAGGAGCCAGTACCAAGGCAAGGGAAAGAGCCTTTGGATGTTCCTTTTTTTTTTTTGGCAGTAATTTTAGTATTTATATTTTGGGCCAAACTGGACAAGAACTGTAAAAACATTTTTGTTAATGTTCAAAATTTCTGTTTTGTGAGGGTTATTTCAGGGATATTTTTGGAAAAATCAAAAAATTTGAAATGTCCAAACTTCCAGGGTTGACCACTTTCTCTCCCTTTTTGCTACTGAATGCAATAAAACGAATGCTGGCCAGGGTGTTCTCCTGCCCCCAACACACATACATTTTCCTTGGGATGCTTTATAACCTTTTACAACTTCTCCAACTTTGGAAAAGTTAGAGTGACATAAGGAAACATGAAAAAAGGCCCCCTGTCTCCCCTGAACACCACTTTCCCATTGCATGCAGTGGCAAACAAAACCCAACACCCTCCTGCCTCCCTGCCCCTCAAAAAAACAACCCCCAGAAGAAGAGAGAGATAGAAATTTCAAACATTTAGGTTTGGACCAAAAAAACCCTCTGAATTTCAAAAATGATACATTGTGACCCGCCCCCCTCCATTATAGTTTCACTCAGCATCTTTGTTCCAAAAAAAACAGTGACTCAAGGAGCTAATTTTTGAAGTAAATGGAAGATTTGCTTGAATAAGGACAGTAGGATCAGGCCCCACACTATCTTGTTTTGAAATCTGTCCAATTGTGAAAGTGTTTTTAAAACATGAATTAAAACTAATAAAAGTTTTATTTATTTGTTTTATTTAAAGACAACAGTAAAATCGTTTGCAGTAAGATTATAAAATGACTACTGCAAAGACTGGGACAGCTGGTCTACTGGATGAATACACACACTTATGATTGTTTTGGAACACACTCATCATTCACCACAGAGGAACAGTTTTAGAGATATGAATGTTTATTTTAGGGCCTCATCCTTGTGATTGGTTGTTCACAGCTGCCTCAGAGTGCCTTAGGAGTTGAGAGTGCTCACTGCCTAGCAAGAAGTAGTGCATCTTCCTGCATGTGGGACCCTTTCTATTGTATTGATCTGGACTGCAGCACAGATGATCAGAAATGATTTAATACGCAGAAGCCCAACAGCGGAGTTACAAAAACAAAGTTAACAGGAATGCAAAGAATAAAAGTGTTAGCATTGCTGACTCATTTGTTTTAAAAATTAAAGCAGAATTGCATACTTTCATGATAAAGCACTCTTAAATTCATTAACAAAAAAAAATCAGTTAAGGGAAGAACCTTGATCATCATACTCTTAGTAGGATTTTTTTTTTGATACCTGCTACTTAAAAGCATTCAGAGAAAACACTTTTATACAATGTTATGCTCTTTTACTGTGCTCAGTGTGCAGGGTCTGATCCACAGCTCATTGAAGTCAGTGGAAATATTCCTATTGTCTTTTGATGGCTTTGGATCAGGTTCTTATACCATGTCAACACGACAAGCCCTGCAACGGCACAGCTACTGCACTGCAGCTATGCCACCGTAGCACGGATGCTTGCTAGAGCAATGGAAGGGGGTTTTCTGTCACTGTAGTAAATCCACTCCATCAAGTGCTGGTAGCAAGGTTATAGGAAGAATTGTTCCATCAACCTAGTGGTGTCTACACCTGGGTTTAAGTTGGCTTAACTGTATCTCTTAGGTGTGAGAATTTTTCACACCCTGAGTGATGTCACTGGGTTGACTTAAGTTTTATGTGTAGACCAGGCCTTAGACGTTAGGGCAGTGATTCGTAATTACCCCATTCCCAGTGGTTGGGGCAGGAATAGAGGGAGCTCTGCATTTGTGCTTCTCATAGTTTAGGCTCTTCTCAGGTTCGTGAGGTCCATGGTATAAATAGAACTCTCTTAGTGCTGCACTGATGTATGTTCTGCTTCTCAGGGCCACCCGTGAGGCAGAGAACAGCCATAGACCATAGCACTTGATTGTGTTCAATGTGAAGTTCTGCTTAAAAACTGATAGCACACTATGGTCCCCTGGGTGAGCGGGAATGGATGTGCAAGTACATTTACTGTAATGGTATGAAAGCATTTTAGTCCTGATCCAAAGACAATAAAATCAACTGGAATCTATATGGATCAGGCCATATATGCCATCGTTTTTTTAAATGATTTATTATTGTAATCACAAAGAAGGAATCAAAACAGGCTGTTGCAGCCCAATGCCACGGCTTCAGATTAGAAATACACCTCTGTTCCCCACTTAGAGTATTTTTAGTTCAACTTAGAGGAAAATCTCAAACTAAGGAAGTCAAATTTTCACAGGAAGCAAGTGATTCATTTAATATGATCTGACTATTAAATTGTTTCATGAAATAGCTATATAATTGTCCTGGTGTCATTTTACTTGACATCACATATGGGAATAATTGCGACTGGCATTGTTATCCTATACAAGGGTTTTTTTAAAATCATTACTGAATATGAGACCTGATTTTACTTTTAGTCTCATGAGCAGTCGATAGGTATGTTAAATTATTTGGTTTCTTTTTTCAGCTTTGCATGGAAGAATATATAGTTTATATATAAAAGAAAAAACATTCAGTTTTGTCATAAGTACAAGAAACTGCAGTCAAGTAGCTTTAAGGCTGGAGACAGGCAATGTGAAGTGAATAGTAACGTTTTCAGCTCACATAATTGCTGGCAACAGAAGGACTTTCAGAAGCCTTTGACAAGGTCCCACATGAAAGGCTCTTAAGCAACATAAGCAGTCATAGGATAAGAGGGAAGGTCCTTTCATGGCTTGGTAACCGGCTAAAAGATAGGAAACAAAGGGTAGGAATAAATGATCAGTTTTCTCAGTGGAGAGAGGTAAATAGTGGGATCTCCCAAGGATCAGTTTTGTTCAACACATCCATAAATTATCTGGAGAAAGAGATAAACACTGAGGTAGCAAAATTTGCAGGTGATAAAAAAGTACTCAAGTTACTTAAATCCAAAGGTGACTTCAAAGACTTACAGAGCGATCTCACAAAACTGGGTGCCTGGGCAACAAAATGGCCCATGAAATTCAGTGTTGATAAATGCAAAGTAATGTACATTGGAAAACACTGTCAGCTATACATACAAAATGATGGGGTCTAAATTAGCTTTTATCACTCAAGAAGAGATCTTAGAGTCATTGTGGATACTCGTCTGAAAACATCTGCTCAGTGTACAGTGGCAGTCAAAAGAGGTAACAAAATCTTAGGAACCATTAGGAAAGGGATAGATAATAAGACAGAAAATATCCTAATGCCACCATATAAAGCCATAGTACATCCATACCTTAAAAGTGCATGTAGTTCTGGTTGCCCCATCTCAAAAAATACGTATTAGATTTTGGACAAAGTACAGAGAAGGGCAATTAAAATGATTAGGGGTGTGGAACACCTTCCATATGAGGCGAGATTAAAAAGACTGGGACAGTTCATCTTAGAAAAGATGACTAAGGAGGATGATCTATAAAATGATGAATTGTGGGGAAAAAGTGAATAGCGAAGTGTTATTCACTCATTTACCCTACAAGCCATCACCCAATGAAATTAATAGGCAGCAAGTGTAAGGCCAAAAGTACAAATGCATTCTAAAAATAATTAGATAAGTTCATGGAGTATAGGTCAATCAATGGCCATTAGTCAAGATAGTCCAGGATGCAACCTCATGCTATAGAAGTCCCTCAATCACCAGCTGCCAGAAACTGGGACTGGACAACAGGGGATGGATCACTCAAAATTGCCCTGTTTGGTTCCCCCCCTCTGAAGCATCTGGCACCAGCCACAGTCTGAAGAGAGAATATTGGGCTAGGTCGACCATTGGTCTGACCCAGTATGCTCCTACTTATGTTCGATTGTATGAAAGGAGGAATGAGAAAGGGAACATTTTTGGGGGAGGGGGTGGGACAGGTGACGTTGCAACCTGGCACCACAGGGGTCTCAGCAATGCTCAAGTTTGACCCCTCGGGCTTGTTAGTTTCAACAGGCTCAATTCCTTCCTTTTCCACAGACTTCCTGTGTTACCTTGGGCAAGAGCAGGATTTCTCAAACAGGGGTTGCCGCTTGTGTAGGGAAAGCCCCTGGTGGGCAGGGCCGATGTGTTTACCTGCCCCGTCCACAGGCAGGGGTGGATCTAGACATTCGGCTCCACCAAAGCCACAGGACCAGCAGACCCTCCGCAGGCATGCTGCCGAAGGCTGCCTGCCTGCTGCCCTCCTGGCGACCAGCAGAGTGCCCCCCACAGCATGCCACCCCAAGCACGTGGTCCACAGGTCCAGCTGATTGCAGCTCCCACTGGCTGCGGATCACTGCTCCGGGCCAATGAGAGCTGCTGGAAGCAGCAGCCAGTAAGTCCCTTGGCCCGTGGAAGCCGCGATTGGCCGGACCTGCGGATGGGGTAGGTAAACACACCAGCCCGCCCCGCCAGGGGCTTTCCCTATACAAGCGGCGACCTCTGTTTGAGAAACCCTGGGCAAGAGGGTTAGTCTCTGTCACTACCTATCTGTAAAATGGGGATATTAGTTGTTCCCTACCTCACAAGTGTGCTGTGAGGACAAATACATTAAAAATTGTGATCTGCTCAGATACTCTGCTAATGGGGGCCATAAAGGTACCTAAAATAGGAGAAATTTTCCTTTTAAAATGCTGTTCATGATAACTCTGTGGGTTTATTTCATTGACACTCCAAAGCCTGGAATCAAACACAAAGTGTATCAGACGTTTTCAGCAGCAATTAAATTCATGCACTCTTGTAAACTCCCTTGTAATATCCCTGCTGCTGACATTTTATTAGCTAGGCATTCCAGGCTGCTCTTTATGACAGAACCTTTAAGCGATTGTAGATGGGAATCAGATGTGCCACCAAAGAGCTGTCTTCATATTTTCTGCGGTTTGCCTAATTTGTCAAATTGGTTTTAACCCTGTTGTGTTCAGGATTCTGCCCACCTCAATATTGGCACTATCTGTACTGGAAAATGCCTAAGAAATGAAACGCTAGCTACTGTCACCACAGCAAGCCTTTAACTTGCTGTTGTATGAGAGGACACTCTGGTCCTAAAAGTGAAGCAAACTGGATTCAATCTCTACCCACTAGAAGGGTAGTGAGTGCAGCTGGGACCCATCAGCTCTTTAAGATCCATGCTAAGAGTGTAATCACAGAACTACCCTGTCCCCATCCTCCAACTCCTGACCATGCATACTCCTGCCACCTACAGTAAAGAATAATGAAAAGTCAACCTTCTGCGCCTAATGAGGATCTCTTGTCAGGACAAATCCTACTGAACTCAGGGTGTATGTGTGTGTGTGTGTGTGGCTGTCAACATGGCCCTTTAACTTGGGTTGTGTGCTGCCAATCCTGCCCCTTCAGAATACCTATGTAATCATAAAACGAAAGGAGCTCAGTAATGTTAAACTGGGTAAACTGTATTCTCCATGAAACCTATAGGTTACTTTAACTTCTCTGTGCAAATGAATACTGAATTGCAGCTCTATTCATTGTCTGTTTGTTTTTTAAAGTCACTGAATATAATCCCTTCACCAGTGCAGTCCAGAATGACATGGATCATATCAAGAACTACACATTTCATTTATGACCCACATTTGTTCCATCCAGACAAGCAAGCTCTGTAACACTACTTATCTCAATAAACTAGCTTGAGAGGAAGTAGTATGATGAAAACCATCATCATCTATGTCCTGAAGAACATATGTCTTCCATATTGGCAGCTCAGCAATCCCCCAGATTGTTAGCCAAAAGGTTTGGCCAGGCTTGGCATATTGTAGTGTTGTGGTTAATATGAATTTGTTCTCTACATATGGACAACACTCCACTCTCACATCTTGTACATGACAAGAGTTATTGTATTATCATGGCTGATTAAAAGCACATAAATTCTAAATTAAACATGCAGCCAACAGTAGCTTTTACTAGGAGAACATTTTTGTTTGTACACAATGCAATATGATAACTCTTGTCAAGTACAAGATTATGCACCAAGATTATTAGGGCCATTTTCAAAAGAGCTCAGCTCTCAGAGAGGCATGAAAAAAAGTGGCCTCATTTTTAAAAGAGCACAGCATATTGGGTGCTGAGTTGGCCTGGAAGGGAAATGGTTTTCCCATCCCACAAGAATTTGAGAATTTGACAAAAAATTCCAATCTTGAATCAAGTAAACAAAAATTGCAAACCCACAAACCAAAAAATATTTCAGTTCTGCTCAACTGAAACATTTTATTTCAATAATTTCAAAGCATTTCATCTCAATTTTAACATTTTGACCATGTTTTCATATAAATTAACTGAAAAAGCAAAAGTTTTCATTCTGAAAATATCAAAATGGGATATTTTGACAATTTGAAAACCTAAAAAAAATTTTTTTTAGTTCACAAATGTGTTGGAATGGATGCTTTCCCATGAACTGTTTAAATTTTGACAAATTAACATTTATTAGGGAAAAAATTGAAAAATTCCCAACCAGCTTTAGTGCTGAATTCTTGAAAAACCCCCAGGTATGACTATCATTATGGGAGTTGTTGGGGACTGAGCTCATTTGAAAATCTAGCCCCGGTGAGGCTAAAGGAATCACAGGGGTAAGGATCAAGCCAAAAAAAATGTAAAGCTTCTGCGACAGCCAGAGACATAGCAGTTCAGACCTTTTAAAGTACATTGAGATTTTAAAAAATCTGTCACACTTAGTATTAAAATATTTCTCCCATCTCACTCATCCAATTCTATAAATGGCAATATTTTTATTCAGAACTTCCTGTCACACATAGCTTTGAATCTCAGCTTTTGTCTACTAAATGCAGGGTTAGAAGGGTATGCTAGCCAAATAATTTAATTGTCTGATCTGATGTACTATTAGATTCAGCATGCTAAAAACTCTCAAATACAGGTGACAAATGGCGTTTTCTGACTTGCTGTCAGTTATAATATATCATAGTTAATAATACCGAGAAAATGCAGTGTTGAAAGGCATAAAAAGAGAAGTGCAGCTAGGAATGATACAACGAACTGCTTAAAATGTATGTGTATCCCTGCTTTATAAAGGCAGGAATCGGAAATGATCTCTGTGTTATGGGTCCTATGCTACTGACAACTAATAGTTTGTCCTTTGGCTTAACTAGTAAGAACATGCCCTTTTGGTTTCAGTTCTCCTGCCATCATTCTGTTCTGGGTGGTGATATCTCTGATGTTCCTAGTTGTGGATTTATTACAGTATAATACAAATATGAATAAGGCAAGGTCTACACAAGAAACTTTTGCTGGTATAGTAACATTGGCTAGGGCTGTGTTCCCCACCCTCCCATATTTCAGACAGTTATTTGGGCAAAAAAAATTGTTTTTGTCAATATAACTTATTTTGCTGGTATAAGCTGCAACTACTGTAGCGAGTTTGCCCATTTAGCTATGCTAGTATAGCTATACCAGCACTTTTTCTAGTATAGAGCTGGCCTAGGTGAGTCTTCTTCATAGTCTTGGAAACAATGCAATATATTATTGGTAATGTTGGTAGACTAGATGAAGAGTATTTTGAGTCTGATGGCTGATCAACTGTACAAGATTGTTCCATATATTATGTCACACTCATAACTTAGTGTCTGATATTCACAGAGGACGTGAAGTGTTGGAGAACAACATCTTCCACTTTGCTTAGGTAGGTCCATGGCCATTTTATTTATGTGTTACAGAGCTGAGTCTTTGTCCTGCAAGATTTTCCCAACAGGAAAAAAATCCTAATAATTTGTTGCCTGAAGATTTTCCATAATTGTGGCTGGATCTACTATTGCTCATATGGCAGTCAAAAATGAGACAAGATTTCAGACCTATTGCTGCCTGGGAAAAAAATGTCAAATCACTTTGCTTTGGTTAGTTATGCAAGTTATAATCACTAGTATCACTGACACTCCCCGAAGCTTAGCACTTGCCCTGCCCGAAGGTCAGATAATGGCATATTCAAAGGAGAGCAACTCATCATAGGAAAAAGGGGAATCTGCTTTTTCTCAGGCCACGTCTACACTATGGGATAATATCGAATTAGCTAAAATCGGTTTCATAAAACTGATATTATAAAGTCAATTGTGCGCGTCCACACTAGGCACATTAATTCGATGGTGTGCGTCCATGGTCCAAGGCTAGCGTCGATTTCTGGAGCGGTGCACTGGTGAAACTTTTGAATTCAATTCCCTGTTGGCCAGCAGTGGCTCTGATCATGCACAGTAGCCATGGCAGAGCTCATCCAGCTCAACAGGAACAATGAGTCCCTGAACTGCGAAAAAGAAGCACCAGCATAGACTAGCACGAAAGAGGTACTCGATCTGATTGCCTATAGGCGAGAGGTATTAGTCTAACATAACTCCGTTCGACAAGACGAAATGAAAAAATATTGAAAGAATTTCAAATGTCATGACCGAAAAGGCACAGCAGGACTCAGTGCAGTGCAGGAGTAAAAGTTAAGGAGCTCAGAATAGACATTACAAACCAGAGAATGAAACGGAAGGTCTTGGTCAGGGCCGAAACATCCCGCTTCTAGTGTGACTGCATTGCAGTTTAGGGGCCGCAAACCAGTCCGCCACCCTGGCCGGTGGGATTCAGAGGTCGGGTGTAATATCAGCCATGAATAGATTTTGCGGAAGGGGAAGATGAGGATGAGGAAGAGGATAAGAGCTTGCCGTAGAGCACACAGCACTCCGTTAGCCCAACAGCCAGGAACTTTTTGTACCTTCCAGAATTAACCTCCCAGCCCCCCAATGCCACTAGCCAGACAGTGAAAACCATGATAGCGACCTCTGGTGATGTAACCTTTGTAATATCAACAGGTTTAAACAATTTTTTTATGATTGAATTTGCCATCAGCTTGTGAATGCTGATTCGCAGCAGTAAAGTTACAGGAAAAAGTTCGTTAACTTTGGGGATGGAGTGAAATCCTCAAGAAATCTCCATGAATCGCTCTTTATGAGTAACTCAAAAAGCCTTTTGGCAGAGAGATTTGCTGGCAAGGCACCTTATCCGTCCCCCATTGTAGGACACTTTTCCTCTCCATGCATTAACAATAATTTCAGTATCATTGCTTCACAAAGCATACAGCTGAGTATGCTCCTGGTGACTGCTGGCATGTCACGAAACATACCGTTCGCATCTTGCGCTGTTTCCTCAGAGAGTTATATCATTCATTGTAACCTGTTAAATCAGGAATTTAATTAGGGGGGCAATAGATCGTACATGGCGAATTTCCTATCCATATAGGCTGCCACTAATAAATCCTTCCGTGCACGTAGCAAAGCGGGGGGAGGGGAGAAGGATATCGCTGAGCTTTCTGCATTTGTCAGAGCAAGGAAATCTTCCCAGCTAACCACCACGGGCGGTGCGGGGGCGGGAAGGATGGGATGATTACGTGATCGTACATGATAGAAACCATGAGGTGGGGAGGGGAGAAGAGCGGTGGGGGTTTGGATTCTGCTGTTCCTCTAAAGGAACAAGGCATCGTAGGGCACTGTGTATATAAGCTGCAGAAAAGTCAAACAATAAACCTTACTCATGGCCCTGCATGAAGCTGAAAGATTGATATTGCTGACCTGCCGTCTGTGGAAATCTGCAACACCAAGCCACAAAGGCACTCAATATTAAAGGATGCAAAAATGCGACTTTGGTAGTGAAAATCACATGCTATTAAGGTGATAGTGGTTATTTACTGAAAGATACAAGCATTGTTCTGAAAATGTATCTTTTAACATATCTTCTCTCCTGTTTTCCCTCCCCCCATAAATGCCGCACAAGTTGTCCAGCCTCCCTACCCCATCCTGAAGCTAGTCAGATAAGGCGTAGGAGAAGAGAACGCGAGAGAAATTCTCAGGAAATCATGGAAGTAACCCGCAAGTGAAAGAGCTCATCAGAAGTGATTGGAAGACGTCTAGCAAAGTACAGGAAGAGCCAGTTGAACGTGAGGAAAGAGACGCTCGAGATGATAGGTGGTGGCAGGAAGATAGAGGGAGCGGCAGAGATCAGAGGTGTAGGCAGAAAGATCAGTGGTGGCGGGATCAACGCTGGAGCGCCGGCGTGATCAAACTGATATCCTCCAACGGCATGATGCTCTTCAGGCAAGGCAGTGGTACAGAGTGCCGCTGCAGCCGTGAACCACCCTCACCTCCCCATGTTCCATACTCCCCTCACCCAAACGTGTAAGAACGCATGGGGAAGGCTTTCGCACCCTTCCACTCTGCACCCCCATGGACAGTCCAACCAAAACTGTCATTACGGTGAAATGTCTTAAGCCTTTCCCTTCCCTCCTATCCTCCTCTCCAAAACCACAGCAGCAGGATACCTTGAGTAATCTGCTGCCTCTTTATGAATTACTTTTATAAGAAATACATCCAAAGGGGGAGGGTGGGTTGCTTACAGGAATGCCTTTAATAAAGAAATACATGATTTTTAACTGACGAATGAGCTTTTAATAAGAATACATGATTTTTAACCCAAATACGACTTATTCCCTTCACAAGCCTATAAGCAAAGGGAAAGGTGGGATGCCTTCCAGCGGAATGAGTCTAATCTAAATGGGGGAGGTTCATCAAGGAAACAAACCACACAGTCACACGTACCGGCGCGTGCTGAATATGTTCAAAGGCTTCTCTGATGCGCACGCCTCCTGGTTGTGCCTCTTCAATCCTCCTGGTGTCTGGCTGCTCGTAATCCACAGCCAGGATTTGCTCAGCCTCCCACCCCACTATAAATGTCTCCCCCATTACTCTCAAACAGAATCTCTCAAAAAA